>NC_056731.1:1249076525-1249306525 GCF_019279795.1 Protopterus annectens
CTTTAATTATTATCTCATTTTGGTTATGATATGTTAGTTATACTGGAGTATCAATTAGCTTGACTTTAACTAAAAAAGGCACTACGGGGCCAGCATGGAATTTAACTGGGATGAGGAAACCTTGAAACAAGAGGTGCAGGCTTTCCCTTGCTAAACAAATAAGACTATTAAACACCTCATCCCATACTGACACATACTGGATCCTCCTGGAATAACACCAATTATTTAACGAACTGTAGAAGCTGATTATCTTTTCTTTGTGTCTAGGCAGCATTCAATGAAAAGGAAGGAAGGAAGGAAGGAAGGAAGGAAGGAAGGAAGGAAGGAAGGAAGGATTCTTCTCAGGACCAGAGTCTTGCTATCATTTGTGACATACGTTGAGAGTTCTAACTTGTCTTTCTACATTTTCCTCATGGTTTTGTACCCCAAGTTGTTCACGTCCATATGAGCTACCACCATGTCATAGTTATATTTGTTAGGTAAAAGGATATTAGGGAGCCTTGAGATATTAGAGATTCTGGCTCCTGTTAGATATCTCACCGTTGTCCTATATTTGCCAGACTAGTGAGTGGGGAGTCAGTGACTACAAGACACCAACCACTAAAACTTTTATAACTGCAGACTGGTTTAGTGTACTGGATTTGAGATTACTCACTTTTTGGTGACTCTTTCTTAAAAGTGTGCCTGAAGGTAATGTTGTTTGTGTTATATTTCAACTGAGATCTGGTCTTCATGGGTCTAGTAGGCCTTGGCAATGATTTTTTCCAGCCTCAACATTAAACATTTTAGTGCAGGTTTGGGTACAGTGAGGTGGATGTGTGTGTTTTTCAGTTTTCTCTTTTGGTGAGGTTCTTTTCATAACTTCATATTCAGATGAAAAACAGCCCTTTTTAAATACAGTTTTCACATAGTTTACAGGAGAGCGTCCAGCAGATAACATATTTAATATCTGAATTAAAAATGTTATGACATGTTAGTACTGCAAGTCCAGATGATCTCTTTATTATACATTGTGGCTCACAAGTGCTTGTGTGTCTCTCCCTCTCTTTCTCTCTGATCAGTCAGATAGAAAAATGATGGATAATGAAGAAGCAGTTTACCTTATCCAACAGAATAATAGTTTAGCATTTTATACAGCTAACTTTGAGCAGTCTAGTCAGAGTTAAAGATGCAGTGGGGAAAGAAATATGTAGCTTACTGGTTTCTATGTAGTTGGCAGATATAGTTGCATCCCTTACTCTGAGCCATTCTTGTTCATCTAATAAGCAAACATTCAGATTTTTTTTCTGTTTATGGGATGAGAATTATTGTACCCACTGACTTGAAACAAATGCCAAAGTACTTTGAAAAAATATGAACTTATGATATGCATTTAAATATAGCATATAAATGAAACACTGATGTCTAAGTAAAGCTGGTATCCCAGATGGACAGAAGCCATGAGTAAGTAATATATTACTCAAATTAGCACACCTCTCACATCACCCTTAGTTATCTCCTTACTAGCATACTCTCTCTCTAAATAGATGACCATGATATTGGGGGACATTATTAGACAGTTACTATATTTGTAGAGGGAATAGCTTATATTGTATGGTTGTTAATATATTATAGAAAGATGCAAGTGCTGTTGTTGAATAATGAATATCTGCTCTCAGTTTAGGAAGCATAGCTCTGTTTTCTACAGGGATTCTCTGATTCATGAATAGTTATGGTTAGAATGAGTCTGGGAAATAGTTGTCCTAATTTTAACATAAGACAATAAAAATTGTTTATTCACGGGTAGTAGAATTTGTACACACCTTTGTTAAGATGACATGCAGTAAATTTTCCTTAATGGGCATGTCCTCATCTCTTTTCTCATAACATATCCCCAATAATATCTTGCAAGTGATGTATTCTCTCCAAATCTTCAATATGGGAATGAAGCCTGCATTTGACTGTTGTAGCTTTAAATCCCCAGCAACTACCATCCTTCTTCCAGTTCCAGATACTTAACCTAGATCAGGCGGGTCTGTATTGAAACATTGAACGCTTAAAACAGCGAACGATGTTTCATAGACCCTTTTTCAGTGAAAGCTAAAAATGTCGACACCTCAGAACAGCGATTTTTTTTTCCTAGGGAAAGAAATTGCTGTTCCAACCAACCAAAAAAAAAAAACAGTAAACACTTCCAAACACATACACACGTACCTTAACCCTAATTGTACCCACCCCAAAAAAACAGTAAACAGCTAAAAACACGTATGCACGTAACCTAACCATACATCTAATGGAAAAAAAAAGTAAACATTTTAAAACATATGCACTAACCTTAAACCGCACCCTAACCCGAAGGTCAGTAACTGTTGCACATTTACATAAATAGTTCCAAATACATACACACTTACCTTCACCTTAATTTTACCCCCCCAAAACAAAAGTAAACAGCTTAAGACACATATGCGCTTAACTCAACCATACATCTAATGCAAAAAACAAAAAAGTAAACACTTTCATACATATGCACTTACCTTAACCCGCACCCTAACGCTAAGGTCAGTAACTCTTACACATTCACGCTCGGGAGCTATACCGGAGTAGGGACCACACTACAGTGCAGAACACGGCAAAGCAATGAAGCAGTCAATTGACTTATTTCCCAGGGAAAGAATTCACTGAACAGCCGCTTCACTGTTTTGCCTGTTTGCTCTTTATGTGTCGATGAAAACGCATTCAACAAAATGTGTTTTCGTCATTCTAATAGGAACCCAATCGGGCACCTACATCTGTTTCAGAATCAGGTTTCACGTAAACATAAGCCACTAATTAATAATTGTCTTGTCCTCATTTTGACCTGATGACTAGCAAGTCTGTGATAACTGTCATCAACCCTTTTTAAATATCTAATTATTTCAAGATCTGTTCATATTCTGTATTCTGTAAGACTAAGTTGTGCCGCTCACTTGTATTCTTTCTCTCTCTCCACACTGCAACCTATGTCCTTGTATACCCATATACTATCCCTTTACTGAGTTGTTCATCTGTTTGTAATGCTTGTTTTTTTAATTACATGAACACTTTATATTTTTTTCCTTCCATTCATCAGACATTTTTGATATAAGCCTCTTTTGTCATTCCTTTTCTGAATAAACAATTTTGTTTTAGTTCACTGCAAAAATTGTTTGCAAACTGATGTATAGCTTTAGACTGTCAGCATAATAGCATGATTGTTCTCATCTTTGGTGAACATGATTAGGGATTACTAACTTTGGTTTCTGTTTCCCAAAATTAGATGGAGAGTTTGTGAACAGTAGTATAGCACCTAAAGAAAGTTAGATCTCCAAAGCCAAAAACACAGCATCAATGGAACAGGACGGTGTCCCAGGCTGCATCCTACATGAGCTCAAAGACAAACTAACCCCTCACCTAAACGTACTGTTCAGACTCAGCCTCTCCACAGGTTATGTGTCCATAAAGTGGCGCACAGCAGCGGTTATTCCGCTCCACAAAGGTGGAACCACAACAGACCCCAGGAACTATCAGCCTATAAGCCTGACTAGCTTGGTCTGCGAGGCTATGGAGTGCATCATCATGGATCTCATTAACAGAGACATTGGGAATCTCCAACACTGGACCCTACCCAGTTCGGCTTTGTTAAGGGTAGATCATGCCTCCTAAACCTGATGGACCTCTTTGAGACAGTTACCAAGGCTATAGACGAGAGAAAGATGGTCAACACAGCCTACCCAGACCTTGCAAAGGCCTTTGACACCATTCCCCATTCAGGTATTATAGACAAGCTCACCAGCCTGAACATAAACCCCTACGTCATGAGATGGGTTGCCAACTGGTTCCCAGACAGAACCCACATGGTAAGAGTTGCAGGAGCTAGGTCTGACTCTAAACCGGTTACAAGTGGCATTCCCCAGGGCTCAGTCCTAGGACCCCTCCTGTTTGGCTTATACTTTTCAGAGGTACAGGCATGCACAGGAGGACTACGGCTGACCAAGTTCACAGACGACTGCAAACTAGGGGCTATAACTGACTCTCCAGCTGACACAGACTTCCTCCAAAAGGGTCTCACTGAGACAGATACCTGGTGTCAAAACCATGGTCTCAAGTTAAATGCCAAAAAGTGCATAGTCCTCCCCTTTGGATAAAACAAAGTACCCACAAACTATCACATAGGTGGCAGCCCCCTAAATATGGAAGACATACTAAGGGATCTAGGGGCCCAAGTAGATAGTAACCTCTCCTTTGATAATCACATTGCCAAAGTGGTTAGAAAATCCTTCTATGTGGTCCACCTAATCACAAAAGGGTTTGCATCAAGATCAAAAGAGGTCATTGTGCCCTTCTACGCATCACTCATCAGACCCATCATAGAGTACAAGGCCCCATTTGGGATGTACCTTACAAGTCATCTGCAACAGCTGGAAAGACCACAGAAGTACCTCACCAAGAGGATCACTGGCCTCAAACAGATGCCCTATGCAGCTCGACTAAAGAAACTCCAGCTGTACTTGGTTGCATGCCGCTTACTCAGAGGTGATCTTGGCCTGACATACAAGGCCATGTCCAACCCAGAATTGATGGACATGTTCCACCTAAAGAAAACCATATCCCCTCGAGTCACATGCTCTAGGGATCTAAACCTCACCACAACAATAAATAGGATGTGCTGGAGGAATAGATTCCTATCCCAGAGACTTCCCATGCTCTGGAACAAGATTCCAATCTACATTAGGCAAAGCCCTTCCCTAACCCTCTTCAAGAGAAACCTTGACGAGTGGATGGGAAACAGAAAGTTTACCACGGGGATCACTTCAATGGCTCTGCTGGACAGAGGCACAGGGAACTAATCTAAGGGGGCAGTGAAAGCCAATACATTCCGGGCTAGGCTTGTAAATGCCTTCGGGCAGGTAGCCTAGTACCTACCTTTGAAACTATGAACCTATGTTCTGAACATATGAACATAAGACTCTTCAAATATATGCTAAAACTATTTCTTCAACATAGCAGAATCTGTTCCCCCAGTTCCCCTGGATGACTCTGTGGAAATTTCCATTAATAGCTGCTAAAACTGTTCATTCATCATTCACAGTGCACCATGATCTTTCATACACAAAATAATACCATTCTACCTTAATTAGTGACACTCTATAATCATTATTTCCAAGGCACCATGATGTTTGATACACTGAAGTATATGCTTCTGAAATATGCTGTGTCCACTCCATTTGTAATACTTTGTATTGTCAACATGGTCTCTCTTGAAGTGTGATTAATCAGAGTGCTTATCCAACTGTGTAAGGCCTATACACCTAACAACATAATACTTTTACATAAATGCTACATAAGTAGGCCTATATTTAACTGCCAGATTTGTCACATAAAGTAAAAATGTCTGTTGTATAAGGTTTGTATGTAACTATTTGGTCTAATATTTGATTGTCATTGATGTGTGCTTATAATCCACTTAAATGTTAATAAAACTTTTCTTTGCTGATCTCCACTGAAAAGGACTGCACTGCTCAGATGAAGTTTCCTAGTAAGCAAACATAAATATATAAAATGAATAAATAAATATGACATCAGCAAAAAAAGTTAAGAAAATCCTGTGTCAACATCAAAGTAAAAAAAAGTATATTATTGGCAATATCAGTTGCAGGAAGGTCTGGCAAAGCTTCTTTACCCTTACATCTTTATATCTTTCTACATCTATTAAATACAAAAGAGAAAGGTAGGCGTGAAGTGGGTGATAATGCCCACATTCCAAAAAAGCACATTTTTTTCAGCTGCTTCTAAGCTATTACCTGGTGACAAAAGTGATGTGCCTTCACTGTGCTTGTGCTTTCCTTCACTACTAGCTATTACCTGGTGACAAACGTGATGTGCCTTCACTGTGCTTGTGCTTTCCTTCACTACTAGCTATTACCTGGTGACAAACGTGATGTGCCTTCACTGTGCTTGTGCTTTCCTTCACTACTAGCTATTACCTGGTGACAAACGTGATGTGCCTTCACTGTGCTTGTGCTTTCCTTCACTACTAGCTATTACCTGGTGACAAACGTGATGTGCCTTCACTGTGCTTGTGCTTTCCTTCACTACTAGCTATTACCTGGTGACAAAAGTGATGTGCCTTCACTGTGCTTGTGCTTTCCTTCACTACTAGCTGTTACCTGGTGACAAACGTGATGTGCCTTCACTGTGTTTGTGCTTTCCTTCACTACTAGCTATTACCTGGTGACAAACGTGATGTGTCTTCACTGTGCTTGTGCTTTCCTTCACTACTAGCTATTACCTGGTGACAAACGTGATGTGCCTTCACTGTGTTTCTGCTTTCCTTCACTACTGACTGAATGAATACGAAGCTGCACCATTTAACTAGCATACTTTCAGTGTGGTCTTGATTAACATTTAATCTGTATTACTGACCACTTCTATGCAACTTTTACAGTTTTACAGCTTCTGCTCCTCTCTGCCAATACAGTAGAAACAACTTATGTCATTAATATCTTCAGGTATCCTTTAAGAAGTATATCAACCTTCCCATCTCAAAACATTCTGGGGCATCCATACCAACCCTCTCATCATCTAATAAGTTTGCCTTCTCCCACTCAGTTGTCTCTCAGCCAGTTCTCTGGCATAAGGACAACTCCCATTAATCCTGTGTTAATCACCTGAGCATGCCTTGTATCTGTGGATCACCAGCCCCCACCAACATGCATTTAGATGTCATGTTTCCTACTTGCCCTGGTTTGCTACAATCCTACAAGAGCCACTTATTCCTGTCCAACATGGTACATGCAAGAAAACAGTTGAGTTGTGTGATTAGGTCTGCTTTCCTGAACTGGGAGTTGTATTTCTAGCTGGCCCCCTGACCTCTCATCACTAAGGAAAAAGAGGGAGTAGAGTCTTCATAGGTTCATAGGTTCGTACTAGGCTATCTGCCCTAGGGCATTTTATAAGCCTAGCCAGAGTGTGTGTGGCTTTCACCACCCCTTAGGATGAGAATACTATGCCCATTTAGGGTTTAGTTTACTGTGCCTTTGTCCAGTAGTGACACAGAGATGACCCCTGGGGTAAACCTACGATTTCCCATCCACTCGTCAAGACTTCTCTTGAATAGAGTTAGTGAGGGGCTCTGCCTAACATGGATTGGGATTCTGTTCCAGAGTGTAGGGAGCCTCTGGGTTATGAATCTATCCCTCCAGCACGTCCTATTTATTTCTGTGTTGAGGTTTAAGTCTCTTGCTCTCATGGCTCTGATGGATTTGGATTTTCTGAGGTGGAGCATGTCCATTAATTCTGGATTGGACATGGCCTTGTACGTTAGGCACAGGTCACCTCTGAGTAGGCGGTATGCAACTGAATAGAGCTGGAGTTTTTTCAGTTGGGCAGCATATGACATATGTTTAAGACCCTTTATCCTCTTGGTGAGGAACTTTTGGGGTCTTTCCAACTGCTGCAGGTGTCGGGTAAGATGCATCCCAAATGGGGCACTGTACTCAATCATTGGCCTAATAAGAGAAGAGTACAGGGGCACAATGACCTCTCTTGATCTAGATGTGAAACCCTTCATGATAAGGTGTGCAATATAGAAGGTCTTCCTAACCACTTTGGCAATGTGAGTGTCAAATGAAAGGTTACTGTCAACCTGGGTCCCTAGGTCCCCGATTACCTCTTCCGTACTTAATGGATTACCACCTATGTGGTAATTTGTGGGTACCTTGTTTTTCCCAAAGGGTATGACTATACATTTTTTGGCGTTCAGCTTAAGGCCATGGCTCTGGCACCAATTATCCATTTCTATGAGGCCTCTCTGAAGGATGTTTGTGTCCGCTGGAGTATCAATTATGGCGCCCATTTTGCAGTCATCTGCGAACTTTGTCAGCCACAATCCTCCTATGTTTGCCTGTACCTCGGAAAAATAAATGCCGAACAAGAGGGGTCCCAGGACTGAGCCCTGTGGGACACCACTTGTGACTGGCTTAGAGTCTGACATAGCTCCAGCCACTCTGACCCTGTGGGTTCTGTCCTTGAGCCAGTTTGCAACCCATCTCGTGACATATGGGTTTACATTTAAGCTGGTGTGTTTGTCTATGATGCCCGAGTGGGGTATTGTGTCAAAGGCTTTTGCAAGGTCAAGGTAGGCTGTGTGGACTGCCTTACCCTCATCAATGGCCTTAGTGACGGTTTCAAAAAAGTCGACCAAGTTCAAAAGGCAGGATCTGCCCTTGACAAAGCCAAATTGGGTAGGATCCAAAGTCTGTAGGTCCCCAATGTCTTTGTTTATGAGTTCCATAATGATCCTCTCCATAGCTTTGCAGACCAGGCTCGTCAAGCTTATGGGGCAGTAATTTCCAGGGTCCATAGAAGCACCAGCTAAATGGAATGCTCCAATTCAGAGTTAGCATACAATATCCATTCCTAATGGACTATTCCTTCTGAATGGTGACATAAGAGAGGGGAAGATCGGTGTCCCTTCCCACCCTATCTGTTGAGCAGAGGATTTGCTAACTCTATCTGTCTCTTTGTATGACTTTCGTAAGCCCCGATGGGCCAGGTTGCCTTCTCATCACATGACCACCCCTCCCTTCTGTGGCTGGAACTAACAGAGAAGTCTCTGGAGAAAACATTTTCTATATGAAAATGTACCTTGTCCAGCCACCACCTACCCTGCCAAAGAAACATCTAAACACTGGTTTGCAGTACTCAACAATGCTTTTTCAACAATTCCACAAAGTCAAGCCCCTTGAAAGTTTATCATTCCTATATAAGCTTCTTATGCATGACTTAAAATACAATATCATCAGTGCATTCAGGTATCCTTTTAATAATATACCAGTCTCTCAATCTCGGTGCATTCTAGCATGTCCTTATCACCCATGTCATCCTCTATGTTAAATTCCTCTTTCCCTTTAATTTTCTTTCAATCCATTCATCTTGCTTGAAGATAAATCTTGTTTACCTATGTTAATTGTCCAAACTTGCCTGGATGCTAGGGGCAAGCAGCCCCTCCCAGCAGGCATCTAGATGACATGCTTTCCACTCAGAGTGGCCTGGTACTCTCTTGACAACTGTTCCTGCCCAACTTTTCTCATGCAAAAAATAGTGCAATGATATGGTTGCCTCTGCTTACCCAGATTCATACTTGCCCTCTTCACTACCCAGCATCCTCTGTCAATGAGAAAAACAGAGGAGGGGAAGAGACCTCATCTCAACAAGCAGCTGTTGGTCATTGCTGCCTTTTCTAACCTGTCTAGTACTAGTGTTATTTATTATGGTGGGCCCTATTTTTCCTGTGTTGGTCTTGAAGCAGCAAGGCAATCTGCAGGTTAAATAATTTTTAACCTATGTTAGACAGATGCACTCTATCTGGCATGAACCAAGTTGGGTCCCTCTCCATGAGGTTCCTTTGGCTAAGGACTAAGAAGCCTAGGTTGGAAGATAGCCTGGTTAGTTTCTAGGTTCTTTGGAAAGCCCTACTCCAGTCCACCCAGTACCATATTAAGAAATCTAAAATTTAAGACCAAAAAACAAACACCCCTGTGCAGATATACTTCACCCTTAGATTGACCCCTAGGATCTTAACTATAAGTTTCCTTTTGCTAACTTACACCAGGCCATTGATGCATATGTGCACTAACACTTCCTGAGGGTTACCATGTGAATGAACCACCTGGAAATATCACAGGAAGCAGCTGCACCCAAGCCAACCTTTTTTACTCATGCTAGTTTAACTTCCACTCACTTAGAGTTAAACCCATGTACAAGACTCTGGGGTGAACTATAATGCAGCTTGTTAACCTGTGGGCTTGTAAGTTCTGAAAGAGAAAAATATGCTGAGGTCCCGCAGTAAAGGAGAAGAGACATGACTAACAAAACAGCCACAGTCTCTTTGCACACTACCATATACCCACCCTTCTTGTTCTTCTATTTATTTATTTATTTATTTGTTTATGTATTGGCATTATCTAGGAGAATTTGTTTCCTTTGTATATTGAGTTAAAACTTTACTTTTTCTCTTTCGCTTCTTATTCTTTTTCCTCCTTTGTTGTATTATTTGTGTGGATAGATATTTAATTGTGCCTTAGCTCCCTTCCATACCACTCATCTTCTTAGCACAAGAAATCTGGACAAAGCCTAAAATACTGGGAGGGGGAAGGTCCAAAAATAGGGACATATTTTAAATATTGCTCTTACAGACTTAGAAATTGGTTAGAATAACAAAATTTGCATTGGTGTACATTTTTTCTGAAGGATGTGAAGTCTGAAACTCAAATGGCTGTCATTATTCAGTGACTTTGGTCCCCAGTAGTCTTCCAGAAAATCACAAATTTTATGAGGAACAGACCAAAATGTGAAGCAAAAATCTGAACATTCTGTGAAAATCTTGACAGTTGAGTGGTATGCTCCCTTCTTTTCTCCTGTACGCATTTTTTTATTAATTATCCCCTGACTTGTCATCTTCATGTACATATCTGCTTACCTGACTTTGGTTATGGAGATGCTTGACTTCCATCTCTCAACCTTCTTGATCACCTTCATGGAGGCTTCATCTTTGACTAAGGAGTGAGCTGAATAAGAAGGAGTGGCCATTCCCTTGGGACTGTAAAGTAGCCTGAAGTTTTCTCTCTGCCTGTTTTCCTCATGATGAGACAATGACTTATCATCCAGAAAACTGTCCCACTTTTATTTATGTCATTCACTAGATGATACACAGTGAGAAGCCACACCACTGGGAACATGAACCTGTTTGCTTGTTTCCTTAGTGTGACTTGCTGGATTTGTGCCATCTGATCTGTGTTTAAGGACCTCACCTTAATGAGAATGCTACATCCTGAAAACTGTCAAAGGCCTCTGTGCTGTTCTGCCCAGTACAACTTCGCCAGTTTAGAATTATCCATAATACATCACTATAAACAAACTAATTCATGCAGCATATTTGCTTTAGTTGCTTAATGTGGCATGTATGCCACTGACCAGTATGGGTAAGGTGATGTTACTCAGAGGCCATCTACAGTCTTAGGCCCTGCCTCTGACAGTCTCCAATCCCTTCAGCATCCTGGCAAAGACCCAGTCCTTGCTAAGATCCACTATTACATCTCCCTTTAAAACCAAGCTGATGGAAGCCAAGTGCAGATAGTCAGTTGCTACCATTTATCAAGTTACTTGCATAACAAAGCCTGAGATAACCTTATTTCCCCCCTGGTAGTTGACTTGTAAAGGCCATAAAGATCTGCAGTCCCTGTTGCATGTCCCTCTTGTGTTAGGTGCCCTTGACTTTGTTACTAGATTCCCTGTTGAAACAGACTAATACTATGTACTACAACTGATATTTGCTCTCCCTTCTCTATGGACTGTCTGGTGAAGGCTTTGAACCTGAGGAACTTCTGCAAAGAAAAAGAGTCCAGAATATTATTCCACATTGTACTACATAATAAGCAGAAAAAGAAATGTTTCATTGAAAGACATGCAGTACCAAGTTCCTAATGACCCCCATGCAACCTATTGGTTTGAGCATATCTCTTGGTTAAGACGGCTAATACCACTTGATTCTTTTCCTGCTGCTTTAGTTCATTTCCCTTATGAACTTATGACCAGCACTACCTAAGTAGGTAAGTCGAAGAATTCAATATCCTGTCTTACCACAGTCCCCCCCATTCCACTGGCCAAGGTGTTGAGAACCACTTGTGAAAAATCTTCCATCGTCATTGTACAGTGCAAGTTACCAATTGCTTACCAGATCCACCTTTCATAATGTGAAGTCATTGAAGTGCTGTAAAAACTGGAGCCAAACACTGAAGTTAGCCTGTATGTTTTGTGTGCTCCTTACCTGGTGGTGTTTGTCTGTAACCCATTTTATTAGGCTAGGAAGGGACTGACCTAAAGATCATCTCAGAGCAACTCTCCTGTTTCTCCCACCCTAGTGTTCCACATTTTTAGATGCACTGTTGGATCTATTGTATCATCTCTAGTGCCTGAAAAGTAGTTTTGGTGGCAAGGCCTTTATCAAACAAACAGCCACACTAGAAGCACTGGAGACAAGATAATACTGCTACTGACCTCCTTCTTTAAGTGTAACAAAGCATTAATGATTCTGCTTTTCATCCAAAGGACTTCATCAGAAAAAGCAGGCAATCTCAACTCACACAGTTTAATTAAAAATGATCCAATCAAAAACCAGGAGCAAAAAAACAATTATACAATCAAATGATAAATGAATCTAGTTAAAACATCTTTGAAAAACATTTATAACTTATCAAAATAATACTTACAAAAACAGTTTAAGGAAGACTTTCACAAGAATGTTATAAATATGTTATAAAAATGCTGAAAAATTGCTTAACATTGATTAACAATGCTTGACATTAATAACCCTTATTTTTTTATCTTTAAGAAAACATGTTATAGTAATAACTTCATGTAGTCCAAGTTGTTGATCATCTTGTAACTTAATTTGCCATAAAGTCTCCTTTTTTCTATGGAGTTCCTATAATCCCGACCCCTTGTATCCATGGGTACATGTTCTTTTACAAAAAAAAAAAAAATAATAAAGTTTTGCACACAGTACAATGTTTATATAAAGCATTGTCAGTATCTTTACTTTTATGGCATATGTGTGTTCTTTTAACCAATTATTAAGAGCTCTAGAAGTCTTTCCTATATAAAATACTTTGCAGTTCATTCATAGGCTGACATAAACCACTCTTATAGTGGTACATGGAAACCTTCCACTAGCAGTTAATAACATATTAGTATGTGGTAACATTATATAACTGCCCTCATGAATATACATGCACACTATGCAGAAACCACGCCTAAAAGAATGATTGGATTTAGCTGAAGTAATCGGTCTAACAAAAGTTTTATCATGTTGTAACAGAGTTTTCAAACAGGAAATTTTCTTATAAAACAAAAAATGGTTTGTCGCGAACAGACATAAAAAGGTCAGCAATGCATTTTATTATACTCCAATTGTCATTAATTATCTTCCTGAAGGCAAAATTATCTACTGACATATCTATTGCACAAGCTAAACTGGTATTAATTGATACTCTTTCATTTTTGTTAGAATAGTTATTATTATTATTATTTAAAGATTTAAAGAATAGGTGCAAAAAAATAAGTTCTTTTAGATTTAACCTCAACAGCACTAGCAGCTAATAAAAAATCACTGTATCCTCTGGGTAAATATAAATAGGTGATGAAATTTATCTCTTCATTAAATACAACATCAGTTGTTAACCTGGACGTCCTAATAAACTGTCCTCGGGGTATATTTATCTTAACCAATTCAGGACGATTGCTATTATGATGCAAGCAGCAATTTGACAAAATTTCCTTCCTATATATAGTACTGTCAAAAGTCCTTCTAGAAATGTCCGATTTTAAGGAAATGTTCAAAAATTGTACAGCTAGACCAACATTAGATAAAGTGTATTTAAAAAATTCTGTGCTATGATTCAACTCATGCAGAATTAAATTACAATCATTAAAACTTCCTTCTATAACAAAAAATAGATCATCCACAACTCTCTTAAAAAGACAGTTTTACTAAAACTGGTGATAGTAGATAAAATTTCACATTCCTACCAGCCTAAAACTAAATTAGCAAAGGTTGGTGCAGCTGCAGAGCCCATTGTGGTACCATTAACCTGCTGATAGTACTTTTCATTAAACATGAAATCATTGTTTTCAAGCAATAACTCTAAGAGTGAACAAATGAAGTTCACTTTATCAGTAGAAAAAGAAGTTTAAAAAGACAGATGAGATCTAATATATTAAACTCCTATATCCCATGGTATGCTAGTGAAAATAGAAGTAATAACAACAGCAAGCATGACCATTTTTTTCCTCCATGAATATAATTTTCATTAAAGATTCTAACCTGATCCAGGAAAGGATAAACTAGCTACCGAGGGATTTATAACTGAATCTACATATAAAGAAATTCCCTCAGTTACACTATTTGATGCAGACACAATGCGTCTAAAAGGGAGGTGGGTTCCCATTTTTGTTCATTTTAGGAATGCCGAAGTAACCCCCTACTCTGGGGTTTTCAAGAGTCATAAAGTTATACAAAGAATAGTCTGTCTGACTATTCATGAACAAATCATATAAACAAGCCTTAATATAACTGTAACTATGAAGGATAAAGTCTAAAGTGAGCTCTTTATATTCTTTAACAACATTCAATAACATCATTTCTATGGCTTTAATGTAATCCTGCTGGTTCATAATAACTAATCCCCCTTTATCTGCTTTCATAATTCACAGATGATTCATTTCAAGTTTCTTAAGTGCCATCCTCTTTTGACCATTTAAATTAAAAAACAGTTGTTTATTATGTCTATTAGTTTTCTTCTCTCATAATACTCTAATGTTCTTCTCACAACAACTTTCAAAAACTTGAAAGTATTATTAAGTTTGTGATTAAAAGTGGACGGTTTACAAAAACAACTGATATTATAGATATCCTAAAGTAAATAATAATACATTTAACTTCCTTGTAAAATGCATCAGTTCTAATAAAGTACTAGCAAGGTTAGCCCTTCTAGAAGGAGCAAAATTTAAGCCATAAGATGAAACGTTCTCTTGCACAGCAGCAATCAGACAAGTTAAACAACTTACAGCCAAAATTAGCATTTAGTCCATGAACTCCAAACAGTAGTCCTTCTTACACTGATTTGTGTCTCTCATTCTGTTCCACATTGGCAATATCTGTTCCTTTGTAGAAAAATGTTTTTTGAAGTTGGAGGGAAGGATGTACCTATTTTTTCTCCTAATGGATACAACAGAAGTTCTTCAAAAGTATCTGCATATTCTACATCTTGGGAGGGTCAGCAAATGGTTAAGGTGTTTGCCTTACAAACACAAGGTGCAGGGTTTGAGTCTCACAAGGGATAATTGACTAGGCTTAAAATGGCTCGCAAGGGCAGTTAGCTTAGCACTAATCTATGAACCTATGAGGAATTGCCGTCCCACCTGGGCAGACATTTGTATCCATTTCCAGATTCAGCTGTCTCTCTTCAGTCCCTGAAAACTCTTTTCTTAAAGTGGAATGTACACCTCCTGTAAAAGTCACACCAGCAGCTGAAATAATAGCATTGTTACATTTAGGCAAGGAATCTACAAGGGGAAAGCCTTTTTTTTAATTTACAGGCTTCCCTATCTCTGAGAATTTTCTTTTGCATTCAAGTTTTCAAATCTTTCCAGAAAAATACAAATATTTTCATATTGCAGTTTCAATGCTGGTACGGACTGAAGTATTTGCAGCACTAACTCATCAGTCTTAACAATGCTGTATCTTACAGGGCCCATTCACTTTTTATTGTTGTTAATCAAAATACGTAAAAAGGTAATCCCTGACCTGTTAAAAAGTTCAACAAGGTCTCAGTATAAAGGATCTTCTTGTATAATACCATTTGGAAACTGGTGAAATCTAAGTCCCTTAGGTACAATATTAAGTAGGATACAATGTTCAAAGTATATGTTCTCTAGGGACAGAGATCTGAATTTTTTCAAAAGTTTCTCCAGTAGGCCCAACTTATTCATTAACTTCTGCTTTTCAGTCACAGCAGTGGCTTTATAGCTGGTCTCACCAAAAGAATTATAGTTAGTATTTAACACAGAGTAAATGCTTTTAAAAAGCTGCCCATCAGCATGACCATCCATATGTTCAATATTGGATGAAAGAATTTGAGTTTTTCTCTCTCACCATTTTTAGATTACTTGGTAACCAACCTTCTTAGTGACTCATTCTCTTTGAGGCATTCGACTTGCCCTGCAAGCAAATCGAAGGACTTCTGTAAATTATTCAGTGCTGTTTGGAAATCCATAATGTTAAATTCCAGAGTTTCTTGTACCAAATGAATAGTAAGCTCCTGTAGTTCCATCTCTACCTCCAGTAGCCATCAATACTTCTAAAACTACCAAAAGTAAAACCACAAAATAAAAGAACCAATATATGGTCGTCCAAAACTTACAAAGCAAAAACCCACACTAGAAACACTGCAGACAAGAAAATACTGCTGCTGACCACCTTCTTTAAACGCAACAAAACTTTAATAATTCTGTGTTTTGTGCAAAGGACTTCATCTGAAAAAGCACATAATCTCAGCTCACACAATTTAAATAAAAATGGTCCCATCAAAAACCAGGAGCAATACAACAATTATACAATCAAATGATAAATGAATCTAATTAAAAAAAAATTTGAAAAACATTTTTAAAAACTTTTATAACTTATCAAAACAATACTTAAAAACAATTAAGGAAGACTTGGACAAGAATGTTACTATAAAGATGTTATAAAAAATGCTGAAAAAAACTGCTTAACATTGTTTGATATTATTAACCCTTAATCTTTATCTTTAAGAAAATATATTATATTAATAACTTCATTTAGTCCAGGTTGTTGATCAGCTTGTAACTTAATTTGCTATAAAGTCTCCTTTTTCTCTATGGAGTTCTTATAATTCCCAACTGTTTTATCCATAGGTACATGCCCTAATACAAAAAAAAAATAATATTTTTATACACAGTACTGTGTTTATATAAAATATTGTCAGTAACTTTACTTTTTATGGCATATATGTGTTCTTTTTTCCTTTTATTAAGAGCTCTAGATGTCATTCCTATATAAAATGCTTCACAACCCATGCATAGGCTGGCATAAACCACTCCTATAGTGGTACATGGAAACCTTCTAATAGCAGTTAATAACATATTAGTTTTGCTTAAGCTACCTGGTCCCTTGCTGAATGCTCTCCCATGGCTCCCTGAACCTTCCCTAACTGGAGGTCTTGTTGACTCCCTATCACACCCCCTGACCAAGGGGTCTTGCCTTTGTCCCCAAACAAAGAGAGAATTGATGTGTGGTATTTCCTGGCATGGGAGTCCCAGCAGGTTGTGGGAAAATGGCACCCTCCACTGATACCATAATGACTAACTAAAATTTCATGGTGCCAAGCCATGTGTCAACATGATTCAGTTCTAATCACAGGAAGTTATCCATGACATTGAGTTTGCAAAGTTTCTGGATATACCTGTGAAACTCCCACAGGGTCATGAAGTTAGTTATCATAGGGAAGCCCTGCTGTAGGTCCCTTTCCCAACTAAAAGCCATGAGGTACATAGAACCTGTCAACAAATTGTTCAAAATTCTTGTCTTCTCCCTAGGCAGCTTGCACCTCCCCAGTGCTGCTAAAATCATGGTCATTTCTTTCCTTCCCTGTATCTTGGCATTGAAGATTTTCTGTACGCCCATAGCATCTATTAAATTAAAAATTTCTGCATACTCCCCTTTCCAAACTTTTCTTTGACTGCTAAAAGGATATGAGTAGTAATGGGCTTGCAACACTTTGCCACTACATCTGCTGTGCCCTTATATTGGTTCAGTGCCCCTGTGTCCCTTTCCCCTAGACCTTCCAATTACTGAGGACATTATGACATGCAGAGCGGATTTGCCTGGTAACTAGCCACCTAAGTCTCTGTCCTCACATGGGGTCCAGAAACACAAGACTCCCTATGGTCATTTTCTATACATACCAAGCCTCATGCCACAAGCTAATGTAAAGCATTCCAGTTTTCCACTGGAAGAGTGTCCAATATTCTGAAGTAGTCACTCCAACCCTGCTCAATTTCTAGATCCTCCTGCATGGTCTACCCCACTGCCCTTTCTTTGGTAACCTGCTGGAGGAGTACCTGATTGCACCTGTCCCATGCTGATATGGACTTGACATCGCTGTGGCAGCTCTATTTCTTACCTTTGGTATGCATATTAACTCTATAACACAGTGACACTACTTTCCTGCAACCCATGTTCACCTAGGGTCCATACCTAATCCCTTGCTGGGATCTTCCTCATCTCTTCATATATCATCCAGGAGAGAATTCACTGGGTCATCAGCATGTTCCTTCTGTTCTGATAAATGTCTGTTCCAGGAACCTTCAATTAAACAAAGTCAGTTACTGATAATCTTAGTGCTTATCCCCATTTCAGCCTGCACCTATGGAATACGTCCATCTAGGGGTTACTAGCCTTGGCAAGTAATGACCCTCCTTAGTCCACAGTAACAAGGCCTTTGCTATCCACAAAACTCCCATTTGGCTGAGATTTTCTGCCAATGCTTTCCCCATCTAAAAGTGATGGTGACAGTCTCCCTTATCTGTAAGATGGCTCCTTGTGCTACCACCACAGTTACCAGTGGCTTGGTTCTCCCGGATTTATGCACCCAATGTATATGCATCTAACCTGTCTGCTGGACCACTGGAACAAGTGACTTGATACATGTTCCTTTGTTGTAGTATGCTGTAATATGTTTAACACTGTTATCACACTTGATTAGACATGCCCTAAAATCCCATAACTTAGCCATACTGCACCCAAGTAATACTTCACAATCTGATATGAAGGTGAGACAGGAGAAGGGCACAACCTTATACCAGACAATCATGCACTACCTTCCAAAAATGGGGAGCTGTCCAATGAACATTTCAGGAGCTGTGGCTCCACTCATCCAATGAAGTGGATGGAACTGAATCCTATACTCCAGTCGCTTGATGCAGCTCATCAATAGGTCAAAGCCTTAATAATCTATACTAGCTGGAACAAAACCCTCACCTCATCCAATATGATAAGATTATATATTGTCCCAATGTCATCACCAGTGAATTACTAGGGACCAGGCAAAGGGGGAAGCCCCCTCTGCAACTTCAACTTCACCCAACCTAGGTGACAATATCCAGCTATAAAGCAATTAGTCTGTTACTCCAATTCACCTAACTGATACATTAAAAGCAAGATGGATTATCATCATTCCTTACAGAATACATCACAGAGCTGAAAATAACATCACCAAAATTGTCACTTAACTTTACAGTTTGGTCTAATTTGATCATACTGAAAATTTAGCAGTTCAATGTAATCAGGCAATGCACACAAAAGCAAAGTTATAAGTGATGCAGACACCTGCCAGAAGGTCAGAAAAATAGCAAAACAAATGTAACAATGAAACACTTACCAGTTACATTTATCACTCAGAATTGCACTATTTATTATTGATTGTGTTCCCCAAGAAGTACACTTATGAATGAATTGTTGCAAGACTCATAAAACAATTAAGAAAGAAACGAACCTTGTGTGAGAAGGGAACCTGCAGCTTTATTTTTAATTCCAAGCTTCTAAACCATGCACACTGCATACTTAACCATGTTCTAAAAGGAATATGGCACCAGCTTTAGCTGTAGTGCCATTTTATTGGTGTACCCTCAGTTTACATATTCTCTAAAATAAGAGAGCCTCTGAAACTCAGATAATGATTTTTTTTTGTCACATAAGTTCATTGGAAGCAAGTGTCCCTTTTGGGTCAAACTATGAGCACTGTTTGGTTATGTAACGTGCTCAGAATCACACAGAGGCAAATAATGATGAAAGGCTCAAAATTCTGCACCCTGTAAACAAAAAGCAGCTCAAGAACAGCTCAGATGTCTAACCCTCTTCACTGCCAGTCGTGTTCATTTGTTCAAATTTGTTCTCTGAAACAAAGTTTTTCTATTTTTTTCTTTATTAACAGATTGTCAATAAGCTTTTTTTATTTACAACTATCCCCAAAGACAGGTTTAAAAGCAAATCTGCACACACACACACACACACACACACACACACACACACGCATGCATACACACACGCACATACACACACACACACACACACACACACACACACACACACACACACACACACACACACACACACACACACTACTAACCACAGTTTACATTAACTACACAAATTTAGTAATGTCAGAAAATAAGCCATAAATCCCAGTTTACTGCACAAATGCACCCTTTTTAATGTGCAAACAAAGTATGCCTAAAGGAAGCATTTTATTATTGAGTTATGTACCCGAAACCTTCCATGAGCTGCTCAAACATGAAGTAAAGTCAGGAGTGATTCTAAAATCCAGGCCCCCTAAAAGTGTACTTTCTTATTTGTTTTGCATGCAAAATCAAAACCTTTTCAGGTAAAAGCTCCCTCTCTGTTGAGTCCATACCCTTCCCTAGTGCCTATCTGACTGCAGAAGGATATATATATATATATATATATATATATATATATATGTATATATATATATATGTATATATATATATATATATATATATATAGAGAGAGAGAGAGATGGGTCTACTTTGAGTCACTGAAAACTCATTTCACTGAATTTCAATTCACCCTCAAGAAATCACTGAAAGCTCGGACCACTGAAAACTCATTTCATTGAATAACATTTCACTGAATGTAAGCACTGTTGGGCAAAGAAAACATATATGCCCTTTTCCCCACTGTAGTGTGATCCTGGAGTTAGTACATGTAGTTAGGTGGTGTGTGGGGGGCACAGCCCTCCACATTGAGGCTGTGGGAATATTTTCCCTCCACCTGCTTTGCTTTCAGTGAAATGAGATTCATAAATATAAAAGCTAACAATATAAAACCAAAAGTAGGTGGAGGCCACACCCCAATGTAGTGGGTTATGCCCCCCACACACCCCTAACTATATATACTAACTCCAGGATTGCACCACAGTGGAGAAAAGGGCACATACATTTTATTTGCCCAACAATACTTACATTCAGGGAAATGAGTTTTCAGTGATTTCAGCTTTTAGTGATTTGGTGTGAGTGTTTTGAAATTCAGCAAAATGAGGTTTCAGTGAATCAAAATAGAACCGTAGAGATAGATAGATACATGCATACATGAATATATATAGATATAGATACAGATAAAGATACAGATATTGATTATATCTAGATTATATTGATATAGATATAGAGATATAGAAATATAGATAGATATGTATATATAGATATAGAGATAGAGATAGAGATAGAGATAGATATAGATATAGATATAGATATAGATATAGATATAGATATAGATATAGAGATAGATATAGAGATAGATATAGATATGGACTTTTTAAACAGGGCAGGTTGGCTTCTGATCTTCTAGCATCAAAGGTGAATGTGCTATTCATGGATTTCACAATTTTTTTTTTAATTGAAGCACAGAAAGCATGGAAACTATTCCCCATATGACCAAACAGCAACATTGATTCAACAATCCTACTCACGGTGTCTCAAACCCACAACCAACATAGCATCACTCAGAACTTCTACCCTTTTAGCAGAATCAAGCCTTGTACCTTGAGAGAAGGAAGCAGTTCACTACTCAAAACTTTAATTTTATTCCCTACTGCTAGCTTGAGAAAGTGGACAACAAACCTAAGGTGGGCAAGGCCAAAAGTTCAAGTAGCTTCCTGCATAGGGCTAGCAATGAAAGACATCTGCTCTGACTACCTAATGTATTCCATAACACAAACGTAATTGCAATTCTGAAATGAGCAAGCCATCACCAACCAGGGATCTATGAAAAATAACTAATGAATAACTGCTTTTACTTGTGTTCTTAAACTTCTGTTCTCTGGATGTCACCATCCCCCTACACTGCAGATAATTACCAGCTGAATGATGATTTGAATGCTTTTTACTGCATGTTTGATAAGCTTGAGTCTACAAATGACACTGTTATCAGCTCTGTCAATGTTCAGACGTATATGGCTCTCTCTTCCACAGATTTTCACATTCAGATTACATTAATTATCTATGAGAAGGATGTGTATAATTTGTATAAAATACAGCAAATTAAGAAAGCAGCTGGTCCAGATGGGGTTTCACTTTCCTGTTTAAAAACATGTATTGATCAACTGGCTCCTGTTTTTATTTGGATTTTTAATAAATCATTAACGCTGTATGAAGCTCCCTTATGTTTTAAACAAGCCACAATCATTCTAGTGCCTACAAAATCCACTATAACAGGACTGAATGACTACAGGCATGTTGCTTTGATATCAGTGGTCATGAAGACTCTAAGAGGCTGGTGTTAGCTTGCTTGAAGGATATTAGAACTCCTTCATTGGATCCCCTTCAGTTTGCTTATTGAGTGGATGATGCAGTTAATATGGGCCTGCACTATATCTTGCGGCATCTTGACAACCCAGGGACATATGCAAGGATTCTGTTTGTGGACTTCAGCTCTGCATTTCATACAATAATTACAGAACTTTTTCACTTGTAACTCTCCCAGGTTTCTGTTCCTGCTTCCACCTGTCAATGGATCACCAATTTTCTAACCAATAGGAAACAGCAGGTGAAAGTGGGGATATGTACATCAAGCTAACACATGATCAATACAGGTGATGTGTGCTCTCCCCACTGCTGTTCTCCTTCTACACTAATGACTGCATCTCTAAGCATCCCTCTTTAAAACTTATTAAATACGCAGATG
Source organism: Protopterus annectens (assembly GCF_019279795.1). NCBI lineage: Eukaryota > Metazoa > Chordata > Ceratodontiformes > Protopteridae > Protopterus > Protopterus annectens. Next base: position 1,249,098,862 of record NC_056731.1, read on the forward strand.
ATACAACTATCATTGGGCTCATCGGGGATGTGATGAGTCTGCATACAGATTGGAGGCTGACCAGATGGCCCTTTGGTCCAGTCAGAATAATCTGGAACTGAACACTATTAAAACTGTGGAGATGACAGTGGACTTTAGGAGTGGTACTACAATATTATCTCCCCTTTTTATATTTAATACTGCTGTGTCAGTTGTGGAATCCTTCAAGTTTTTGGAATCTATAATCTCCCGGGACTTGAAGTGGGAGACCAGTGTAGGGTCTATCATAAAAAAGGCACAAAAGTGAATGTACTTTCTGTGACATCTGAGGAAGTTAAACCTCCCACTGGAACTGTTGATTCGGTTCTGTACAGCAGTCATTGAGTCTGTTCTCAGCTCATCCATAACAGTGTGGTTTGGATCTTTGTCTAATCATGACAAAAGTAGGTTACAATGAATAGTCAGGTCTGATGAAATTATCACTGGTGCTAGATAGCCCTCCTTACAGGATCTGTACTATTTTAAAGTCATGAAAAGGGCAGGGAAGATCATCACTGACCCTTCACATCCAGGCCACCCATCTTTTTGAACTATTACCATCAGCCAGGTGTTATGGATTAATACACACCAAAAAAAACATATGTAAGAGCAGTTTTTTCACACAGGCCTTCAAGTTCATAAACAGTTAACTCAGCTTATTAGGTTGGGATATTATTTTTCCCAAGCCTCCGAAGATTCTGCAGTTTTGTTTACATATTCCTATTACTTGTTTCTTTCAGAGTTTATTTCAGTGTTTCTTGCACTGAGTTGTGCTTTGCACCTTGCATGTATATGTATATTTACATTTTGTTTTCTTCTTAATAGTTTTTCTTGTTCTAAATAGTTATATGTATGTCAGTTATGTAAGTCATACCTGGAGAGTCACTGAAACCAGAGTCAAACTCCTTGTATGCATGCATACTTGGCCAATAAATGTGATTCTGATTCTGACATCATCCAAAGCTGAGACTACAAGGGTGCCTAAAGGTAATTAAAAATGTATCTCCTGTACTACTATTATCTACATGTCAGAAGGAATAGTACAGCAACAACCACAATTCAGGCAAACCTATCAACTTTCTTGCTGTATAATGGTAACAAACTGTGATGCAATGGCAATAACACTAGATGCCAAAGGACAGGATAGGTAAAACATCTCACTGCTCTAATTGCCTTAATAATTCTTCTTGATCCATTCAATATAGCAGTAACAACCATTATATGAATAGTGGAGTACCACAGCCTCCCAAACACAAACCATAGTCCAGACACTGGCTAACACCACATTACCTTAATCTTTTCTTTTCTGCCCTTTCCTGTAACTGGTGTTATTTCAGCCCTGCAATTCTTACTGATTTTCCTGAGTAACAACATTAAATTTTTCTTTCTTTCTTTCCTTCTCTTTCTTTCTTTCTTTCTTTCTTTCTTTCTTTCTTGTCCCGTAGAGATGCCACTAGCCACATTTAAGTGGAAAGACATGTGGTCAGTGTCATCAGCACTGCCCAGCCAACCACCCCTCACAGTTCCACAACTTCTAAACACATTTCTACCCTCTGTGGTTGGAATCGATGGTGCAATGTTAAGTCAAAATATTTTCCTGAGGAAAATATATGTTATTTACAAATTTCAAACAGTTCCATTTCACTCAATCCAAGGGGTAGGTTGAGCACAGTTATATGTGACTATCTTTACATTTTCATTCTATTGTGTATCCATTTCAGAAAACCGGCTCAAAGAATACCTGATTGGAATAGTGAATGGTTTCTGCTTCCCTGAGAGCTGAAGATAAGATAGATTGTTCAAGGACGTATTCTTATGTGTACTCAAAAAAACATTTAATAAGTTATTCTTATTTCTTTCTAGGTATAGTCTGCATTCCTTTTTATATAGCGTATGGGCTATATGGAACATGGACACTTGGAAAAGGACTTTGCAAGTTCTGGATGGCAACGGACTATATCTCTTGTGTAGCTTCAGTTTTTAACATTGTTGTGATCAGTTATGATCGACATCAAGCTGTCACTAAACCAGTGAGTATTAAATGTAAATTTATTTCATATTACTACATATTTTGCAAAAGCTGTGTAACTAATTTATTTTTCATTAACTTTATTGAGGGTGTACTGAGGGTGTACTAGAAGTGTCCGCACACTAGTAGCTCACAACACACTTGCTCTCTGCCATTTGCTGTAACTGGTAAGTGCCCTAACTCCCTCTAACCTCACTGTACCTAAATGCCTAGCCCTTCTAACACCCATCCTTGTAGAACTGCATAGTACTGCTAAATCCCTAACTCTAATCCTGAAATTCCCTCCCAGCCCCCACCCCTAACCATAGAAGTCCCTTCCATAAACCTAAAGTTTCTAGCCACTTTCTAACTCTAAAACTCCCCTCCCATTCTCTAAGCCTTATACTCCATTTCCACTCCCCAAACCAAAAGTGTTTAACTGCTCCCTAAACTTTCCCGCCGTTCCTAAATGTAACACCTTCTTACCCAAAACAACTTCCTGATTGTTGACCTCAGTGCTAACCTGTGCTTCCAACCTCTCCCACTCTCTACCCAAGGTCATCATACTAACCTTACTTAAAGTCAATTTTTGTGTTTGGGTGAAGTGCCAAAGCTTTGATTTCCTTACTGTGACTACATTTATACCTTTATCAATATATATATATATATATATATATCTATATATATATATATATATATATATATATATATATATATATATATATATATATATATATATTTATACACACACAGAGAAAGTGAGAGATAGGTATGTATCGCTTAGTATCTAGCTACCTAGCTATATATCTACATCTATGTGTGTGTGTGTGTGTGTGTGTGTGTGTGTGTGTGTGTATATATATATATATATATATATATATATATATATATATATATATATGCATAAATATATATATATATATATATATATATATATATATATATATATATATATGCATATATATATATATATATATATATATATATATATATATAAATATACACACATACGTATGCACATATACATATATAGAATTACCATCACACCTCGTAACATCTCGGTGTAAGAAATCAGGTCAAAGTTAGAAATAATGGGTGGACTAAGGCAAAGAAATAGGAGCAGATTTGAAATATTTCTCCTGTAAAAATACAGAATAACAGGTTTTGAATTATTATGCATATTCTGAAGTATATTAAGGCAAAAACTCAAATGTCAGTCATTATTTATTGACTTCAAACCTGAATAATTTGCCAGAAATCCACAAGTTTTATGAGTAAAACATAAACAAACATGAGGCAAAAATCTGGACATTTTACAAAAATATGGACAGGTGACAGGTATGATTATAATCTACACTGTCTCACAGCCCCCCCCCCCACACACACAAGTACACACAACATGAATGCACAAAAACTATAGTCTCTGTACCTGCCCCTAGCCTTACTACCCTTCTGTCTTCCCCCATCCACGTAAATGATGAAGTGCTATGATGGCACTTTAATAGTAATCCCTTGTGTCCATTGTTTACACCAACTCCTTGATCCCGTAGTACATATGATGCCAGTATGGCACTTTAAATGTCATCCTTGGTGTCAAGTGGATCCTGCCAATCCCCTGATCCCAGTAGTAATGTCGATGCCAGTAAGGATTTTTAAATAGTACTTATGCTGTCCGTGGTTCCCCATCTCCCAATCCCTGTTTTACTGTCAGTGCTGATTGGAGTAGTCTCTCATGTCTAATGGTACCACACCCCCTCACCTTGATCATATTTGGTGGTTGAACATGATCGTGTTGATGTTCACTACCATGATGTAGTGAGGCGGTCATGCTGATCTACCTGGGCTAGAGATTTCTCGAGTTGCTAAGCTGTATAATTGCCTTCCTGGAGGTGGTTCAGGGGAAAGAGAGCACATAACTAATTGCCATATACCTTTCCCCAGAATATACTCATTAGCATCCAGAACAGCCATGGGGACAGCATATTGTGGTGCTGCACATCCTCATGCTTGGAGATCATGCAGCACTCTGCAAGAGGAATTCATATATTCAAAAAGGTACCACGATATGAACATGGAGGTATGTACATCATGGTACCTTTGTGAATCTCTCCTCTACATAACTGAATCCAAGTACCTGTTCCTGATGTAATATGAAAGCAGCAGGTCTCATCACATAGCCTTGCCAATCTCCAACTGCATCTAACATTACATATCCACCTGTATGCCATTGTTAGTACTGCCTGCATGGCAGCTTTACTGATGATATATTGTGGCACCACTCATATGCAGCAAAGCTTATAATCAAAAGTGTACCTACAATTGTCATCCATGTTGAAACAAGAAAAACATCATTAACACTCTGCTAAGTATGAGTGTGCCATTTACAAAGGGTGTCAAAACATTTAAGGAGTCCTTGTTAAAAGCTCAGCAATATGTTAGGAGTGTTACTGCAGATATATGGGCTTTCTCCATGAAATGCTACAGTTGCATTGCTGATACATAGGGGTAGCTCCCTCTGCAAGGAAAGACATCAGTTTCAATGATATACTTCACTGATTTGAAGGAATACACTGCTGTGTTTATCTATGATATACTTATTAAGCTTTATTGTGTGATGAGGCTGGTTAGGGTTTTTTAAGCTGAAGTAGACCTCTATAATTTGTAATTAGGCTATGCAGCCTATGAGAAATTGAGATCTATTTAAGAAGCAGATGATGCAAAATGCTCGGGGTGGTATATATCTCCAAGCATACATTCTTCTGAAATCTGGCCCCATATATGACAGAAATGTTTGAGGTGGTAAAGAGAGTCAGGGTTTGAAAGAGGCTATTAATTTGACATTAGATAGTCAGATGCATAACAACACAGAAAAGCCTAGGGACAAATTAGAAAGAAAATGAAGTGAGTCTTAAGGAAACGCATGAGTAAAAATACTGTTTACATGGTATAACCCAATATTTTGTGAAAACAGAAAACTGAAGTGAATCTTAAGTGGAAGAGCAACAAAAATAATAAATAGATAATTTGACAGAAAATATTGTTTCCAATTTAGTCCATATATTGGAAAGGATCAAACCAGTGAGATATCCCATGGGTCAGTACTAGAATCAATCCTTTTAACCTAACCTAAGCTATATGGATTACATCCTGCTAAGCACATACAGCCACAGAGCATTTAAAGCTTCATGGCATCCACCACACTCCAAAACAATTAGTCAGTTAAAAGTCACCTTTGAACACCAAACCTTTAAGAGCTTTCCATTCACACAACAGAGCAACCCTCTGTAGGCTTTCAAGGCTTGATGGTCTGCTAACATTTTTTCATTGCTGGGCAGATTAGCTCCTTTCAAGGAAACATACTTCCACTTTATTTTTTTGTTATAGGACACATATATTTTTTCTCTAAATAGTTATGCTATAGCAAGGAAAAAAAATAACTGCCATATAATATTCTTCACTTTTAAATTAGATGGTTACTTTTTTAGTTTTGTGGTTAAAAGTAGTTAAAACTTATGGAAAATTACTTTTTCTATCCAGAAACTGGTGTGATTTTACTTCTTGGGCTGGGGTAAGTATTTAAAGTGCTTTTTACTGTGTTTTATTGAGGCATTTCACAACCTACCTATTTTACAATATAAGACTGTTAAGCATCGGTGGGAATCAGGCACCTTTTTGTGGCTTATCCATGGAACAACCTACCAGTTCATCAGTTGTACCTTATTCCAGCCACAAAATAAAAATGATTGTTAAGCAGCATTTGTTACTACAGAAGGCAGGTATTATGCCTGAGCCTCAGGTCAGCAGCTCTACTGTGCTCAAACCTGGCTCTTAGGACTTTTTCCTTGCATCCTGCTGGTATAGACACCACAGTCCCCACGGGCTATAGGTTAGATAAATCCTCTACAGCTGTTGTTGTATCCTTGGTGGGAAGGGGAGATACATTCTTGTTGGTCTGGGAATAATGGGTAGGACATGCCTTTCTGTCTATCCAGAAAGCTGTGCCCATCCCTAGTAAGGTGACTGATGGCAATTCTGAGTCTGCTTCTTCAGGAATTGTCATCAAAAAGAAACAAAACACTAAACATATCTTTCTAGTTTCACATTAAAACTGAATAGGAGTAATTTATTGGGCTTAGCTCAAGGTTTAGTGAAGGCTCTTGACCATTCCTATAATGCTGTTTCTGGTAAAAGAAAAAGGGATTCTTCATTCAAGAGTTTGAACCAAAAAGGAATATAAAAGGACAGATGATGTTATGTCTCCACACATTTCTGCCTCAGCTTCTAAGGACACTGTGTCTTCAGACGGTCTCTGCGAAGGATTTTCTTTCTTGGAGACTATATCAATAATGAATCAGTTCTTTCAGTAGGAAAACCATGTTGTCTCTTAGTGTCTAAGAAAATAATATGATTTGTTGCAACTAGAATTGTCAGACCATGTGCCTATTCCTCCTGTTCTTTCTGCTTTGGAGGATGTTTTTGTTACAGCTGTAATTTCCCTGGCAGCCAGCTTCTTGCCACTAAAATAGCAAATATATTCTAATTCCTCAGTCTTGTCACTTTTTCTGTGCTAATCCCAGATATGACCCAGCAGCTATAACATGAGTAAACCCAGACCATGGTTAACCTTTTGTTAATACTAATCCATCTCCTTCTAACAAGGATGGGAAGGGTTTTGATATGTTTGGAGCGAAAATGTGTTTTTAAACTCTCATTTTTCAAAATCTCAACTGTCAGCCTCATATGTTAATGACTATTATACCATGACCCCCCCCAAAACGTGCACGCTGATTGGCCAGCGTGCCCGTTGTAAATCGAGTTATACTAATGGAAAAAGGTCCGGTCGCCCGGACTTTTTTCCATTAGTATAACTCATTTTTTTAAAACACTGTCTCGCTATGTTAAATGGGTTTAACATAGCGAGACAGCTTAAAAAGCAAGCGGAGATGTCCGTTGCTTATTTTAAAACTGTCTCGCTATGTTAAACCCATTTAACATAGTGAGGCAGTGTTTAAAAAAAAAAGCAATGGAGAAAGCAAGATCTCCGTTGCTTTTTTTAGTGTCTCGCTATGTTAAATGAGTTTAACATAGCGAGACAGTTTTAAAATAAGCAACGGAGATGTCCGTTGCTTATTTTAAAACTGTCTCGCTATGTTAAACTCATTTAACATAGTGAGACACTAAAAAGCAACGGAGATCTTGCTTTCTCCATTGCTTTTGCTCAACTCTGATGTACTGCGCAGGCGCGCAGTACATCAGAACTGCCGCGGATGCCAGACATCTGCGGAAGGGCAGTAAACAGGCATTATACTATGCCATTATTTAAGAAAAGTATTAGTTTCTTTTCTTAAATAATGTCATGGTATAATAGCAATAACCCACGCCTGGGTGTGGGTAATGCTTTATTTACCCACGGTTGGCTTTGTTTGGTCCCTCGGGCTTCGCCCTCGGGACCAAACCATGCCAACCGTGGGTAAATTTAGCATTACCCACACCCAGGCGTGGGTTATTGCTATATTCTGGCCACTTGTGAGAATGTGGGAGTGTTTTGGCATCAGTTTCCTCATGTGATGAGAAATCTGCTTTGTGGAATTTCTTTATTCTGTTTCTCATGTTTATATCCATTGCTTAAAATGTGCATATGGCTCTACTGTTGCCACTTAGGGCTGCTACCACTGGAACTATTTAGCAGAAGGTTTGCTTGGTTGTTGTTACAAAACCTCCTAGTGGATGTCAGAAATGAAATGTTGAATTTTACCTTGGACAGAGAAAATTTTTGGCATAGATCACTAAAAAGTGAGATGAGAGAGACAGAGATAGGCTGATTCAAGGATATCTCAATTTTTTCACCCTCAATCTTAAAGTTTACCAAGGTATTGCATGCTCCCTTATACATAAACAAGCAAAGGGGCACCAGAACATACCTTCTTATTAGACTATTCATGGCAGACAGGAATATAGCTTTTCAGTGCAATCTCATTCTGGAGGCATTTTGCATTCTGTCAGAGCAAACCTCCATGACAGATAAGCAAATGGAAACTGAGTTACAAGGTCTTCCAAATTTTGATCTATCTTTCTAGACACGTCAAATCCATATTTCTTCTAACTTTCTAAACAAACAGTTGATACAATTCTACTCTAGAACTCCATACAAGAAGGCATGGAAAATAGATGTTTTTTCTTTTCCTTAGACAGAAATGTTCCTCTATACTTTTCCACTCTCTTCACTTATGTCTAGGTTACTTTTGAAGATTCAAATGGACTCCATGAAGATCACTGTAGAGATTGCTTTCTAACCTTCACAACAGCTTTCTCATAGACTAGACTTACTCACATAAGACCATGTTTGTTTGACACAGTCTATTCCCAAACAACTGCAAATGACTGCCTGGATGAAAGGGTTTTAATATCTTTCAGTTACCTATATTTTGAAGATGCGCAGCAGGTATTAACAGGAACAAGAAAACATACTAGTAGAAAATCATATCTTAGCAAACAGAAATGGTTTTCTAGCTGGTGACAGAGCTGACATTCATTCAAGGCGAGTGTTTCTCTGATTTTACATTATCTGTGTGAGTTATTCCTCAGTTAGGGTTAATTTCTCAGTAATTTCAGCACATCTTTCTGTGAAGAAATTCAACAGTCCCCATTCTAGCATGCCTGGCTGATGTTTTGTATATAATTTCAGATTGTCCTGTGTATTTTATGCCAGCATGACTGTGAACACAGACTTGATTTAAGATTTGTTTGAACATAATGTTTTAAAGACTTGAATAGTGTCCTTTTACATTTCTAACTGTGAATGTTTGTGAAGAGAGATTCTAAAGGCAAACTGTCTAAGAGTCAGATGATCAGTGGATGATGTCATCAGAATGTTGACAGTTGCTATGTGTTACTTTCAGAAACTGAAAGACAGGAAGGAAATTTTAGAACACAGCTGTTGATTTAATTTAAAAATATGAAATGAAAATTAGAACTGCAACAGTTGACAGGTTAGTCTATAAAAGAGTTTGCTGAAGTCAGTTGTCAGTTACAGTTATCAGTTGACCACAGATGTACTGTGCAGTGGATACCCAAAAAAGACAAGAACTATAAGCCCACCTTTGCTCTGTTGTAGTAATTTAGTTTAGATCAGGGACAGTGTTCTTTAGTTAGTTAGGACATTTTAACTAATCAGCTAGATCAGTGGAGTTTTTTTCTGAATGTTGGATCTCTATCCTACAGTATTGATTTCATTTTCCTGGTGATTGAGTTCTGTTTGTTTATTGGAAACTACTGCTTTATAGTTTTAATCAATTTGCTCAATATTAAATATTTGTATTAACTTACATTGTGGCTACTCGAGCAATACTTTTCTTTAGTGATTTAAGAGTGCTTATACTTGTTTTGATAACTTTGTGGGCCACTCCAAAAGCCTGGCTGCTTAGGTCATTTGCTACTATTTGTTTTACTATTTAATTTTAATAATTGGACACCCCTTTAGAAAGGCATGAAGACACCCTGATTGGTGGCAGCATACCATATTATTTTGGAGAAGGGAAACAGCTGGAAATCTGTGTTAGACTTTCCCAGAAGTGTTTGGATGTGTGAGATTTAATTCATTTAAGTATGAGTGTGTCAGAGGTCTTAAACTGGGACACATTGCTCTGAAGTGGGTAATAAGGAGTTACACTACCAATGGACAGAAGTATACAGTCCATTCCCAGGCTACAGAGTGCATTCCTGTTGTGCTCTTGGGGAAAATTGTGAAATGTTACTCCTGTTTAAGCAACAGTCTCACATTGGAGTCACCAGTGAGGATTGAAGCTCCTTAGTTACAGACCCAGGATAGTAGTGACCTCACATTAACTGGTGGCAGTCTGGTAGGATATTATCTGGACATCACATTAATTGGTGGCAGTCCAGTGGGATATTAACTGGATGTCACACTAATTCATGCCAATGGTGTGGGATTTTTAATTGGACTTCTGTAGCCTGTGGGTAGTTGTCATTAAGGTGTGCACTGCTGACAGTCGCAAAGTAAATATACAGAATCTCAGTTCACCATAGATGTAATTATTTGTAGTTAGTTAGTCAGGGATAGCAGGCAAAAATGTCAGCAGAAGACATGTAGATGTAAGCTGACAAAGTACCAGTTGGCCAAGGAGTGTTAAGCCAGAGGACTGATGCATGCCAACCTGTCTAAGGAAGCAATGATTTCAGCATTAGTTGCTGCTTCAGCTCAGACCAGCCATTCAGAGTATATCTAATTTGGTATTGGGGATGTGTAGCCTGCCAAGACAGGACAGTCCACTTATTCTTTGGAGGACCTGAGTATCTGTCTAGAATTAAGGAGTCTGGAACTGTAGGCTGAGGAGATAATGCTACACTTGGAGACTGAGGAGAAGCAGCATTGATATGAACTGGATGCCAAACATCTTGAACTAGAATCAGCAGAGAGACTGTGAATTGAAGCCCAATGATGGGAGGTTAAGGAAAAGGAGAAGCAGTGCCAATATGAACTGGAGGCTGAGGAGAAACAGTGTCAACATTAACTGGAAGCCAAATGACTGGAGGCCAGACATCTTGAACTGGAATTAACAGAGACTGAGGCATTGAGAAGCCAAGGAAAATGAGAGACAGCACTGGCATGAAGTGAAGCTTCTTACCCTTTGAGAGAGTCAGGGAAGTAATGGGGAAGGGAATAACTAGACCCCAGAAGCTGTAAAGGTCAGTAAATGTTTCCTCAATACTGGGATGGGGATACTTTGATAATTTTATTCATATATTTGTGAGGGTATGTAGACAGTATGTTGTTGACTGTGATCTCTGGGTTTGGATCCTGACTCCCTTACTCCATGGTAAAGCTGTTTGGGCCATGTAAAAACCGTCTGATGTAGATTGCTTGAATTATGCTAAAGTTAAAAACTGTTTTCTAGATTGTTTTAAACTAACACCTGAAACTTATAGAAAAGAGATTTGTTGACACAGATGCAAGGCAGATGAAAGTGTATGTGATTATATTGCTGATTTAAGTACTTTCTTTCACAGATGGCTGAGTGGATGTCAGGTCACCCCTTTTGAAGGACTGGCAGACCATTTGGTGAGAGAACAAGCCCTCAGTACTTTGCCTGATGACATGAGAATTTGGTTAAGCAGACAGAGAGTGTAACTGTGTGGAGGAGTTGGGGAGAAAAGGGGATCTCTAAATAGCAAGCAGAGCACCAATGCATAAGAAAGGGATACTCAATAATGTACAGGGACATAATGGAACTCATGGGGAGCAGTCTAAACCACTCCATCAGAGGAGACCAGTAACAGTGGAAACTACTAGCCTAAGTACACGGTTAAGGATTCGATGTTTCAAGTGTAACCAGAGGGGCCACATAGCAGTTAAATGTCCATCAAGGCAAGGTGAAAAACAGAAGGTGAGGGTGTCGGCAAGTGGTGACAACAAACTGCCAGTGTTAATTTGTTTGAAACAACATGTGTGCCGAACTATGACCAAAACGTATATCCTATCTTAGTAAATGATAAACAGGTTACTGGTAAGAGAGACACAGCTTCTGATGTAACCATTGTGAGGCCTGCAGTGGTTAGAGAAGAGCAGTACTTTCTTGGACAGTTCACTCCAGTCAGAGCTTTGGGAGGGACTCCATTCCAGATACCTTTGGCTAGGGTTCATCTTGACTGGGAGGGTGGAAGAGGAAACAAACAGGTAGGTCTATTTAAGAATATTCCTGCAGATGTCCTGATAGGGAATGACTTTGATGATGTAGTACCTTGTGTACATGCAGTCACGCTTGGGGACAGGCATGTAAGTCCGGTCACCTGGGGCAGACCCAGACAGATCTCATACCTGAAGCTGGGACTGGTGTGGTGGCTGTTTCAAAGAATGAGTTATCCTGTAGCAATAAGTCTGAAAGTGAGCCACAGATGCTGGTACGTGCTGATGTTCCCTTGGACACTGTGACTGCAAGGATGGAGGTGAGTGATAGTACCCATATTAACAGTGAGGCACAACTGTTGGAAGTTACTAAACTTCCTGGGGAAGAGGAGCTTGGGACAGTCACAAAGTTTGAGCTGAAACAGGCTCATCTTATGGACTCTTCATTACAAAGCTTGAGGGAGATGGCTAAGAAAGTGCCTGAGGCTCAAGGAAGATGAAAGTCTGTATAAGAGAAGAAAAATGTGTTGTATAAAAGGTGGATTCCTTTAGGTGGGCTAGAAGGTGAAGTAGTATGGCAATTGGTAGAGCCTAGAGGCTACCGTCTGCCATTTCTGGCTATAGTACCTAATATTCCTTTTGCAGGTGATATTGATGTAGAGAAGGTGGTAAGTGCTTTGCTAGAAATTTTCATCAGGGTAGGTTTTCCAAGGGATAAACTGACAGAGCAATGTGCCAACTTCATGTCAGATCTGCTAACTTGTTTGTAGAAGTGATGTGGGGTGAAACATTAAAGATCACCCCCTACTATCCCCAGACTAATGGTCTTGTGGAGATGTTAAACTCTACATTAAAGACTATACTATGGGCATTTGCAGACCAGTTTAAAAGGGCAACACTAACCATTAAATCCAGTAAGTGTCAGATGGTTATCAGAGGTCACTTACTTAGGACAAAGAGTGGGGAGTGGTAAGATTATGCCAGAACCTGTCAAAGTAAAAGTGTGGCCAGTTTCTGTTTTCTAAAAAGCAAGTGAGAGCATTTTAAGGGACAGTGGAGTAGTATGGAAAATTTGTGCCCAGTTGTGGTGCAATGGCTGTACCCCTTATTGATCAATTAGAAAAATAAACCAGATAAGGTAGTGTGGACCATAGGTTGTGAACAGGCATTCCAAAAACATAAGGAGATTTTGTGAGGACCCCCTATGTTGGCCAGCCCAGATTATACCGAAGAGCTTTTTTGTGCTAGTGGAAGCTTTGGATTGTGGAGTGGGGACTGTGTTCAGCTAAGCTTCCTCAGAAAGAGAAAAAAAGCTGCAGTGGGGTTAATAATGTCAATGCAAATGGATTGCCCAGGAGAGGAGTGGGTTGATATTCCTAGACAGACACATTTTTCTCTAGAGTCATTTTTCAAGGTCACATGAAAGCATGCTTGAGTCATAGGGGAAGAGAAATGTGAAGAAATTAGACACTGTCATTTGTGCTAGCATGCCTGGCTGAAATTTTGTATATAATTTCAAATTGTCCTGTGTATCATATACAAGCACAACTAGGTATGATATTGTAAATAACTTCTAACAAATTGATTTATGATCTGTTTGAAAAGAATGTTATAAAGATGTGAAGAGTGTGCTTTTACATTTCTAACTGGACGTTTGCAAAGAGAGATTCTAAGGGCAAACTGTCTCATATTCAGCTGCTCAGCAGATGATGTCATCAGAATGTTGACAGCTGCTATGAGTTACTGTCAGTAGCTGAAAAAACAGGAAATAATTTTTAGAAAACGTGTTGGTAAAACATAAAAATATGAAATGAAAATTAGAACTTCAATGGTTGACAGTTAGGCTAGTCTATAAAAGAGCCTGTTGAAGTCAGTTGTCAGTTTTCTGAGTTATCAGTTGACCACAGATGTACTGTGCAGTCGATACCCAAAAAGGACTTCCCAAGTACTGTAAGCCCACCTTTGGTCTGTTGTAGTAATTTAGTTTAGATCAGGGACAGTGTTCTTTAGTTAGTCAGGAAATTATAATTAATCAGCTAGATCAGTTAGGATTTTTCTGAATGTTGAATCTCTATCCTACAGTATTGATTTTATTTTCCTGGTGATTGAATTCTGTTTGTTTATTGGAAAATACTTCTTTATAGTTTTAATCATTTTTCTCAGTATTAAATATTTTTATTAACTTACCTTGTTGCTGGACAATCAGTGTTTTTCTTTAGTTATTTGAGAGTGCTTACATTTGCTTTGATAACTTCCCAGGCCAGTCTGAAAGCCTGGCTGCTTAGGTCATTTGCTACTATTTGTTTTAAAATTTAATTTTAATAATTGGACACCCCTTTAAAGAGGCATGAAAACACTCTTATTGGTGGCAGTATTACCATATTATTTTGGGGAAGGGACTCAGCTGGAAATTTGTGTCAGGCTTTATCAGAAGTGTTTGGATGTGTGAGATTTAACTGAAGTGTGAGTGTATCAGAGGTATTAAACTGGGAAACATTGCTCTGAAGTGTGTAATAAGGAGTTACATTAGGAGTGGACATAAGTATACAGTCCAGTCCCAGGCTATAAAGTGTGTTCCTATTGTGCTCTTAGGGGAAAATTGTGAAATATTACTCCTGTTTAAGTGACAGTCTCACATTGGAGTCAGTAGTGAGGATTAAAGATCCTTAATTACTCATAGGATCATAGGATCATAGGAAGTTACTAGGCTATTGGCCCTTAGGCCCTTACAAGCCTAGCCAAGAATTTTGCCCATGTTCCTACAAGTCAGCACCCTATGCTACTGTCAAGCAAGGACACAGATGGAATCTCAGGGGTGTATTTTCTGTTCCCCATTCAATTACCCAGGTTGGGCTTAAAAAGGTTTAATAAGGTACTGTGCTTTACATGGAGAGGGAGTCTATGTCACAAAAGTGAGAGTCTCTGGGACACAAATCTTTCCAGCCAATGAGTCCTATTGATGTCACAGGCCAGGTTGAGGTCACGCATATAGGTTACTTGAGTGGAACTTGACTTGCGGATATGCAGCAGTCCCATCAGGGCAGGGTCTGAGATTGCTTTGTATGCCAGACAGAGGTCACCTTTGAGGAGTCTGTAGGAGACTGAGTAGAGTGACAGAGCTTTTATCCTATCTGTGCAGGGTAGATATTTGAGGCCCTGAATGTTCCGGGTGAAGAATCTCTGTGGTCTCTTCAGCTGCTGCATGTGTTTTGTGAGGTACATGCTGAAGGGAGCATTGTACTTAGTAATGGGTTTTATAAGGGAAGAATACAGGGATGTTATGACCACCTTGTCACTGGATGAGATATCCTTACTAATGAGGTGGGCCATTTAGAAATCTTTCCATACAATGGAGGCAATACGGTGGTCAATAGTCAGTTTGCTATCAACCTGGGTGCCCAAGCCCCTCACGAATGATTGCATCCTTAGTGCCTTATTATCAATGTGATCATTTGTGGGGATGTCATTCTCTCCAAAAGGAATGATGGTGTATTTTTTGGCATTCGGTTTGAGGGCATGTTTTTAGCACCAGTCATTTCTTTGGGTGAGACCCTCTTGAAGAATTTCCACATCACTAGGGGAATTGATGTCAGCATCCAGCTTGCAGTCATCTGCAAACTTGGTCAGCCATAGCCCACTAGATTTGGCCTGCAACTCTGAGAAGTGTATCCCAGACAGCCTAGGTTACACAGCTTATTACAGGTCTACTACTTGAGGTGGCTTCTCCTATTTTGACTAGGTGAGTTCTATCAGTGAGCCAGTTAGCTACCCATCTGGTAACATATGGATTGATGCCTAGTTGAGAGAGCTTATTTATTATACCTGAGTGGGAATAGTACTGAAGGCTTTGATCAGGTCAGCGTAGGTGGTGTGCACTGTCTTCCCCTCATCTATGGCCTTGGTGACTGTCTCAAAGAAGTTGACCAAATTTATGTCAACACAAAACTGAAGTCACTAACTTGAAAAAAACAGAAAAAATGGCAAACAGAGTAGCGAAGTACTAAAAAATTAGTTGAATAAAATAAAATAAATAATCCACAAAGATTTCAAAAACGCTTTTCGTCCAGTGCAGTGTCTGGACTTCTTCAGATACTGGTACATAATTAGTAGTAGTGTTAAATACTTGTTCCACTTAGTCACATGACTAATGCATCAGTGCATTGCAATTAATTAGTAAACTAAGTAGGTAATTACTCCCAAAAAAACTGATGTATCCTAGAACTAATTGAACTCAAAATAAACCTTAGTGTTGAACAATGCATAAATAAGATTTTTTTAAAAATACATATGTAATACTACTTGTACTTACTATAATAAACTGTTATATGTTAAATGTTAGATCTATAATAATACATGTGTACTTTTTCTTTTATTTAATCCTAAAATTCTTATAAATGCAAGTTTAAAAAGAAAAAAAATATGATTTGCCATTTTTTCTGTTTTTTTCAAGTTGACCAAATTTAACAGGCATGACCTCCCCTTGACAAAACCAAACTGTGTGGAATCAAGTGACTGGAGGTTTCCAATGTCCTTGTTAATGAGGTCCATGATAATCCGCTCCATGACCTTGCAGATCAGGCTAGTTAGGCTGATGGGGCTATAATTTCCTGGACTAGTGGATGCTCCACCATTGTACAAAGGGATGACAATAGCTGTCCTCTACTTGGATGGGACAAAGATGGTTCTCAGGCTTTGGTTGAGTAGGGTGCCTAATGGTACTGCAAGTTTCTGCCTGAGTTCATGTAGGATGTAGCCTGGGATGTTGTCGGGTCCTTTGAAAGGGCAGTGATGACTTGCTCCCTAGAGACAAGGGGAGATGGACAGGTACTGGGGATGTCCTGTTTTACTGATGGGGGGGGGCAGAAGAATGAAGTTTTCACTGAACCTGTGTGCCAGCAGGTTGGCTATATCTACAGGGTTTGTGTATGTGGTGTCCTTGACCACTAGTTCTGAGCAGATCTGGGAGCTTCCCTTGAGATTGCGCACATATGTGAAGAAGGCCTTATGATTATCTTTAGTAGATGCAGCCAGTTTGGACTCGAAGTTTGCTTTGGAGGATTTCACTAGTTCTCTTATTTTCTTGTTTAGCCTAAGGAGAGATTGCTTCCAATTAGTCATCTGCTCCTTCTTGGTCCTGGACAGCAATTTTCCCCTTTTATTATAGAGTTTATTTATTGTACATGTCCACCAGACAGGTTTACTCTTCCTTGAGGAGAATGACTTCATCCAGTCTGTTATTCCTGATTCCATGTAGCTATATAAATGCTTGTATCGTACATTGGTATAGCTTTGCACATATGTGCCAGTTCCTGTGGAGGGGTAGGGGGCTATGAGGCTGTTTATACCTTCCCTCAGGAAGTTATAATCAGCATTGAAGACATTTTTTTGTCTGACTCTGTAGGGATGTTGCAATGGTTACTAATGTTGGTTAATACCAAGTCCAAGATATTTTCACCTCTTGTGGGGGTGTCAACCAACTGATCCAAGGCATTTGCATTGATGAAATCAAGGAATCTCTGGGCATTTGTCTTTTGGCGTGAGTATTTCCTCCAATCTGTGGTTGGATAGTTAAAGTTGACCAGGATCAGGTAAAGAGTTGAATCTTAATAGATTTGAAGAGGTCCAGATAGGTTGAGTGGGTATCTTGAGTCAGAGTTGGAGGCCTCTAGCTAGCTATGATTTGAATAGGGGTGTTGTCAATTGTTAACTGCACCTGGAGTACTTCCTGTGCATCATATAGTTTGACCAGACTAGAGGTGTGTATGTCTTTTATATATATATATATATATATATATATATATATATATATATATATATTGCAACTCCACCCCCTTCTGTTTTGCTGCCCACAGTTTGGGGTCTGAATGAATGATAGGATGAGTAACCTGGTTTGGCTGGGGTGCTCTCCTCAGCTTTGAACCAGGTTTCTGTGACTGCACAAATGTCAGCTTCTTCCAGGGTTAAGAATGCTTGCAATGAGTGCAGTTTCATGTTTAGACTCCTAGCGTTTAGCAGCATGACCTTTAATTTATGTTTTGAGCCTTTGCCAGGAGCCTGAAGCCCAAGGGAGACAGATGCAGGCAGTCTCTGGCAAAGCATCAAGGCTTGTCAATCATGTCAGCCCAGGCTGTCAGGTACTGGATCCCCTTGGAATGACACCAGAAACTAAACCAATTGCTAAAGTCAATCATTTTCTGTTTGCATTGAGGCATCATTCCGGACGACAGTAGAATGCTGCTTAAGGCTAGGAGCATACCTGCCTGGAACACAGTGAGCTTGATCATGTCTCTCTTCATACAGTCCAGAGAGGTATGCCTGAAGTCATTCACTCCAACATGGACTATGTTGTTGTGTCTTTCGTTTTTTCCCTGTTAGGGGTCGTCGCAGTGGAACTCCGGTCCACTAATGATTGGCGGTAGATTTTTACGTGCCGAGTTGCCAGCTCTGATGCACAACCTTCCAGAAAGGTACGCCCATTCACGCATGTCTCCACACAGGAGACTCTCTAGCTGAGAATCAAACAGAACAATGTCGTACTGTGAGGCAACAATGCTACCGCAGCACCACCACCACAGTTATATGACAGAGTCATAACAATACCTGTTGAGAAACTTAAGTGCATTGGTGATATGGCAGATTCTGGCATCCAACAAACAACTAACTATGACTTTCTTTTTATACAGCCTGGTGAGGGGCACATCTGTGTGTCTTACAATGGAGTCTCCAATGACTAATATGTTGGGTTTATGTTTAGGCCTTAGTGGCTGTGAGACACAGGCGTGTGGACTATGTGTGGTGTGTGGTGTATTGGGCAGTGGAGTTTGCATACGTTTATGCCTCAGAGTTCTCTTTTGTTTGAGTATGTTTTTGTTGAGGACCTCCGTATATGTGGGGGGGGTGTTGTGTAGGTGTGGTGTTCATGTTGCCAACCTCCTCAGCGCCAGATATACTGATTTGTTGGGGGAGAGCACTGACACTAGGTGCTTGATGTAATTGCATCTCTTACAAATTGTGTTCCTAGGTGGTAGTAGTAGAGGGTTGTCTGTGTACATGAGGCAGTTGCTACACTGTCACAGGATGCCCAGATTGACCAGACTGGCAGGAGAAAATGTAGGAAATTGTCCATCCGTATTTGTCAAAAACAGAAAGAGCTAAGAGGGTAAAGGGAGGAAGGTCTAAGAGTAGTACTACTAGATGATAACACAAGTGCTACTAAGGGAAAACTTGTAGTTGGAATACCTCACAAAGTGTTAAAAAACATACAGTTGAAGCTCTGGATGCAGCAGACCTTTATCTAGACTATGCTACTCAATTTTAAGGTTAAGGACTCAGTAAGAAAAACCTCACAATGAAGCATAGATTAATCACTTATAGACAAAAGAATAGAACTTGCAGTATGAAAAAATACATTTAAACAGCAACAAAATGCAGTAACATCCAGTTAAACAGTAATGAATTGCAGTAGATAGCAATGAAATATAGTTAATCAGTAGACTGCTTTGAAACAGTAGCTCACAATCACAACAGTAACAGACAGCACAGATAAAGTAGTGATTCAGTAGAATACTGTCATCATTTTAGTGAGGCTACCAACAACCAGTAATAAATATGGCAAACATAAATGAAGTAGAAAGAGGTTCAGTTATTTTTTTATTTTTATTTTTTACTGACCCATGGTTGTGGAAAATGTGACATTAATTGGTGGCAGTCTGGTGGGATATTATCTAGATGTCACATTAATTGGTGGCAGTCTAGCGGGATATTAACTGGACATCAAACTGCCCATGGATCCCCCTCTGTCAATGCCCTGTGATGTGATAACGTTTTGAAAGGGATTTTCATATGAAGCCTCCTAGAAATGAAATTGTTTCTCCATGGGGTCTTAACTTTTTGTTAGGAAACATTCACTCTTGCTGCATTTGAACCCGCTATTGACTTGAGGTTCTCAACATTGAAAACAGACTTACTTTTTGCTCTGACCTCTGCAAAAAGTGTGTCAGCATCACATGCTGTCAGTGTGGCCACCTTATCTCATTTGCCATAAAGATGTCGTTTATTTGATAAAGAATCCTTTTGCTATGCCTAAAGTATATTTGACTTTACTTTGAGCTAAATTATCCAACTCTATTTCTTCTTTCAAGAATGTAAAAATTTGGGAGAAGGACACTGCATGCCTTGGATGTCCACAGACAACTCAGACACTATCTTGACACAGCAACATATTTCAGAACTTCTGTTCATTTCATGTATAGGTAAGAAGAAAGGAAAACCAGTGTCAAAACATACTATTTCCAAATGGTTGTCTCATAATATTACTTTTTGCTACTCCTAGCACAACAAAACTATTCTAGGCAGGATCAAGGCCCATTCCACCAGGCAGACCTCTCAAGTGTACAGATTTTCACATAATATCCATATTTTTGCTTTATATTTTTGGTCCTTTCCTCTGTAATTTTCTGGGAAATCCCAGGGATGATCTGAAGATCAAAGTCACTAAGTAATGACATACATTTGAGTTTCACACTTCATCTCCTTCAGAAAATGCATACTAACCCAAATTCTGTTATTCTAGCAACTTTCTAAGTTTATAAGATTAATATTTAAAATGTGTCCCTATTTTTGGGCCCTTGCCCCACCATTATTTTAGGTTTTGTTCAGATTTCTTGCAATAAGAGGTTGAGAGATATGCCACCAAGGCGTTGGCTTCATCTCTGGCTTTTTGGAATGGGTTTGATTGCAGAAGAATTCTCAAAGCAACAACTTTGCATACTCAAAAAACTTCCTCCTTCTCATCTAGCTAAGTTATGGTAATCTACCAACATAGCTTACCTAGGTACTGCAGCAGTGATCACTATGATGAATGGAGTAGAGCTGGGTATGTAAACTTACCATAAAAGCAGATATTAGAATGATCACTGCTTCAGGTGCCACTCCCACCCTCCAGCCCACTTATTTTCATATATATATATATATATATATATATATATATGTATATATATATATATATATATATATATATATTTTTTTTTTTATGCCAGAGTATGGACATGTATTTTTCAGTTTTTGGAATTGTCCTTCTCAGGTCTTTAGTCTTTAGGTCTGTATTGGCATACAAGCTCTGTATGGCTTGACATCCAAACCAAACATTTATTCAGATCATCTCAAACTGACTGATGGTTTGAGTACATGGAAAGTGTCCTGAAGCTTTGGAAGCTGGCTGGCTTTTATGGCTTTGTCAGGACAAAGTCCATGCTACAGCAGCAACAGTGATCATTCAAACATTTATTACTATGGGACGCTTACTTACACAGCTATTTCCAGACTGTTCTAGATTCTTAATGGTTTTAGTAGACTTCTGATTCCTAAAACCTAAAAACTTTATAGTTTCTGACAGTGTTTGTTTACTTTTGAAATCATGACACTGAATCATCTGTCACTGCTAATAGTTTGGTCTTTTACATTCTTGCTTCCCACATATGCATATGTTTCAGAAATCCTATGTTAGTATTATGTATAACATAATTTTGACTATACTTATGTTGCACAGTGCTTTCAACATTATTCACTTTATTATGTTGTTGATATTACTTTCATCATAACATGCATTGAATGGAATATTTTTTTGTATCACTGCACCAAACTTACTATTTGATAAATCCTTAGACAATTTTTCACCCTAGCCAAATGTTCATACTGGTAATAATTGTAGCACTTGAGTCTATGTAGTTTATGAGCCATTTTTAATTTAGCTGCATATAATCAATTTCCTCTTATTTCACTAAGTTGGTCATTTTCTTCCTTGTAAAGAGCATTCATTTCTAATTTCCACCTTTTTGGGCAAAGCAATTATAGTTCTAAGAATTGTTGCTATTTTTGTAGTTTCCTCTTATACACCTGCATTGACTTGTTGTAGATCATATCATTAACAGGATTTCATGTTAATTGACAACTGTAGTTTCTTTTCCCTGTTATTTACCTCTTTCTGACTTTGATTTTCTTATGCCAACTCAGCATGAGAAGCAAATATTTACTCATACTGGTTGAGTGTACTATTTCCTTCTTGTAAGTTAACTTTCACCTTCATGCTTTATTATAAATATTATTCCTTCATTTCAACCTCCAAATTCTTAAATGTAGTAATTAGCTCAAGGATAGAATCACACTTCTCATCCGTCTTGCAACATACCTTTTTTCTTTTTTATTTATATAGCATATAAACAAGATGTCTATTTGTTTTACATTTTTCATCCAGATCTCCTGCAGCTTAAGTGCATTTAATTCAGAGCTTATATACTTTTGTACCTCTTCACATTCACTTTATAGCTGTGCCATCTCCTCCTGATGAAAGTTTTATTGCCCTACTGCCCTTCTGAGTCTTGTGTTTAGCCTCTATGGGGGTGCCTACAGTTCCACGTGTGTTCT
The DNA here is from genome assembly GCF_019279795.1 of Protopterus annectens. Lineage (NCBI taxonomy): Eukaryota > Metazoa > Chordata > Ceratodontiformes > Protopteridae > Protopterus > Protopterus annectens. Next base: position 1,249,120,953 of record NC_056731.1, read on the forward strand.
GAGACATCAAGATTTAATTCCTTCTCTTATCAGGTTCGTTGCCTGTAGAACCCGCTGCTTGAGTGGTTTCAGGAGTGTCCACCTTTGGTTGACTCTGTTGGGCACATAAAGCTTAACTTTTTGAGCAGGCTTATGATTGGATAATAGTGATACTTTCTTATTTAACTCTTGTTAACCAAGTTGCATTACTATTAGCATTGTTAAACCTATCTGTTATTTGTAATAAGTATTATGGACAAACTTGTCAAGCTATTTTTAATTAAAACACCTAAAATATTGAAGTTGCAGTTTTTAAGTATTTTACAAAAGTCATTTTCATCTCACCAGAAACTCTTTTGCACCATAAGCTGGTACAAAATGTCCTGCTTTTGTTTCAAAGCACTGATCTCATTGATTGTTTTAGTATTGAAAACAAAAGTCTGCTTATTTTAAGAACAGCATAATTAACAGTCTATAAGCTTTGCAGTATTGTTTTCTGTCACAATGAAGGCATGAAATTCAGCTGTAGTCTGCACTTGATTTCTGTTTTTTTTTCAAGTAAAGTGCAAGTGAAGCCAGTTTGTTTTATGCTTTTCTTTTTTTTTCTGACTCTAAGACATTTTCTTTTTCCTTCTGACATACATTTTTCCCTCCAATAGCTCTTCAAACTTTTTCTGTAAATCTTTTATATCCATTTCTTTATCTGTTTCCATTCTTTCTTTAGAAAACCAACCCATTATTGATATTCAGATACAACTACACCAAACTCATTGTTTAAACAAAGCTACTTAGTTGCTTGTACCTGACTCATCAGTTTGTTTGGAAATTTCAAGCTTAATGTTTTGATACAATGATCCAGCTTGTTCAGAAAGCTCAGACAGTCTGTCATCTGTCATTTCCCTGTGAATTCTGGTTTGACCGTTAGTAATCACTCATTTACAAAGTTCTGGGGATTTCGTTCAGGCCATGCACTTCCTGTGAGCTGTCTTTTTTTTTGTGGGTGATAGTTTCTAAACTATTTCCTCCAGATTTACTACGTGTTTTCTGCATTTAGCAACTGTGCATCCTGACTGTGGCTTTTTAGTTTTTCAGCTTTAGCTATAATGACTTCAGCAACCTTTTGTACTTCTTTGAACTCCTCCTTAAAAGATACCAAATTTCTTTGTTAAGTGACCTGTTCTAAAATCAAATAGTCTATTTTTAAACTGCTGGATGATACTATTATTTATTCTAGTTTTCTTAGTACCTTCAAGGTGAGAGTATATATATATATATATATATATATATATATATATATATATATATATATATATGGGTCTACCTGACAACGCCGCTGATGAGAACACCGACACCAGAAGATCGAAAACTGAGATGACTGCCAGATGAAAACCCTGACACTGAGAACACCGACATGTGAAAAGGCTGTGTAAGTATGCAGTAGTGACGGACGTTAGGGTTAGGGTGCGAGTAAGGTAAGTGTGCAATATTGACGGACTCTAGGGATAGGGGTGGGTTAAGTGAGTTAGGGTTAGGGCGCGGGTTAGGTGAGTGTGCGATAGTGACAGTCATTAGGGTTAGGGGCAGGTTAAGTGAGTTAGTGTTGGGGCGCGTGTTAGGTGAGTGTGTGATAGTGACAGTCTTTAGGGTTAGGGGCGGGTTAAGTGAGTTAGGGTTAGGACGCGGGTTAGGTGAGTGTGCAATAGTGACGGACCTTAGGGTTAGGGTTTGGGTTAATGTTATAGATAGCTGTGTATGTAAGGTTTAGTGTAGGTTTGTAAGGATTTTGGTGTGCTTGTGTTGTGTGTGTGCTTTTTAGACAGGGGATTTGTTTTGTTTGTTGATTGTTGGGATTGTGGTGTGTCAGGCATGTGAGGTTTCGTGTTTGTGAACTTTCGGTTATGTGGTGTCGGTGATTTCGTTGTCAGTGTTGTAGTGCGTCGGTGTTGTCAGGTAGACCCATATATATATATATATATATATATATATATATATATATATATATATATATATATATATTCACTTCATAATCTCGAAATACTGAAACATCGAATTTCAGTATCTTAAAACTATGAAACCGAATCCACAAAACACCGAAACTACATAACCCGAGCCTAAAACCACGAAATTCAAAACACCGAGCAAACTGCATACACTACACCATACATACACCACAACACCCACATCACAACATAAACAAACAAAAACTACACACATACACAACTCACACACACATAAGTAGGGGTGCAAGCCCCCCTGCACCCCCACATCCCCCTACTTATATATATATATATATATATATATATATATATATATATATATATATATACTAACTCGGAGATTGCACAAACAGGGAACAAAAGCAAACTCACACACGCACATTCTCCAGTCCCTCACACACAAATCAAACATATCAACACACTCAAACACACTCTAACCCCCTCTCAAATCCCTTACAAAACACTCACTTACCTGACAAAACACCTAGATCCGCACACAGCACCACGCACCATAAACACAAAATCCCAGACATCACGTAGCGTATGGCCATAACCGCAAATTTGAGATATTCGAATTCGTGATTATGAACTTTCGCTATTTTAAACATTCGGGTTTATAGTCTCGAGATACTGAAATTTGACATTTCAGTATTTCAAGATTATAACAGCTCCTCTCTCCCTCTCTCTCTATATATATATATATATATATATGTGTGTGTGTGTGTGTGTGTGTGTATTTCAGACAATTATGTGTTGTTTTGTTGCACAATTACAACATGTATTGGCTTTTTTTATTGCATTCCTCTCTAACTTGTCTATTAAAAGACTCTGAGAAATGTGGAAAGCCCTGAAGTGAGAGAAATGAGCTGCACTAGTGTTGCTGTCCTCCAGGCATGGCAAACAGTGTTTTTTGAGCTGTGCTCAGTGCACTGCCACTGGTGGGCTCACTTTATAGTGGGTTGTGTGTGCAAGAGCTTTCTTCCCTATAAGATACCTGACAAATCTAAACAGTTTAGTAACCTAGGTCATAGGTTTCACTAATATGCATGGAGCACAAGTTAAGATATATGTGCTGTAGCTAAATATTAGGAAGATATCCTCACACCCCAGGCAAAGTAAATCAGCACTCCTCAACTCCTTATCCTAATGTAAATTCAGCTTCCTTAAACAAACCTAACTCCAAGCATTTACAGTCATCCCATCCCCTGCGTTATTTCCTACTGAAACCATGGACGAGCTTTTACCACAATTTCTGGAGCCAGCCTAATTGAGATGGGTATCTTGAGACACCATATAACTTGTCTGTTACTGCCTGATGAACACATAATGCATTGTGTGTGACATGCATGTACATATTTTCATTGGAAGCCAATGTCTCACCCACAGACAACTCTGACATCAGGATTGTTAGCAGTACACCACACACCACACCTTACTATGTCCAACACAATCCACATAATCTTTCATACGGTGAGGCTCTAAAGATCAACTTTCTTCAACCTCAAAAGCCTTAATGACACAATACAGGCACTAAGCACCCCCAAAAACACTCTAGACATACAAAACCTACTCCTACACATACTATAAGGAGTACCAAAGTCATGGATGCTGAGCTCCTATGACAGCCATCTACCCAACTAAACATTCTAGTTATTGGAGACTCCATTGTAACACATACAGATGTACCTCTTATCAGGTAAGTAAGGAAGGAGTGACAGTTAGTTGCTTATCTCAGTGCAGGATTCACCAGATCAAACATGTAGTCATATTTGAACAACAGGCACATGTATTACTCTATCACAGTACATGTGGGTGTCAATGACTTGAGACATATGTCCTTGGACTATATGAATAGAGACATGATGGAGCTCTCAAACTACATGCCCCAGGCAAGTAGGAGCCTAGTACTGAGCAGCATTCAACTTTCTCCAAAAATTATGCCCAATATGAGGAAAATTAAATAGCTTTAATAATTAGCTTAGTTTTTGATATAATTCTAAGGATGTACAATATCTGTCAGCCTTGGAGGATATGTTCGACAGAACATGCTGCTTCATCAGGGATGACCTGCACCTGTCCCAGTTTCTAGATATTGAAAAAAGATATTCTCCACCACCATAGTGCCTTTTTTTAGTCAATTTCAGTCAGATATAAACAAACAACCTAATGAAACAAGCAAAGGAAAATATGAAGGCATTATTATATGATGCCAGGAGCCTAGGGAAGAAACTCCACTCTTTGATAGCCCTCCTCACTCTGTAAGTTGTGGACATCTGTATAGTGTCTGAGACATGGTTTAAAATGCCAGAAAATGGTTTGGCTGTGCAGGGCTATAATGCCTTCCATACTTTTAGACTAGCCACTGCTCAGATGAATAAAAAGGTTGATGTATCTCAGTCTTCATTCATGAGAGACTCATATCAAGGGTGGTAAAACAGAAAGATGGACCCCAGCTTCTGCATGAACAAATCACTATGAAAAAGGTGCCTTACAATATATTAGCTAGCTATAGAACATCCCGTGTGACCCATGAATACCGCCACTCCTATTTACAATAAGTGATGTCTCTCATTATTAAACTCAATACCTTTTTTCAAGGTGATTTTTAAATGCTCAGTTATCAGTTAGGAAACCTACACATCCAGAGGTATAAAAGCACAGATATATGTGGACTTTGTTAATACAAACACTTTGGAACAATTTGTCACAGTATCCACTAAACTTAACACTATCTCATACCTTGTCCTTACTAATATAAGGGCATCTTCTACCATCTCAAGCTTATAATCATCATTATCATCCCTTATTAGATCTGAACTTAACACCATCTCCTTTAAAATAAAATTAAAACCAGAGGCACCCTACGTCTATAGCTCCTTTAGAAACTTTTCTAAGACAAACAATCTATTTTTAAGTGATACATTGGCAATCTTAATATCCCAAACAAACCCAGAAATCTCTGCTGTATATGTGGAATTGTATACCAGCAAATTGTACGAGCATGTAAACAAGCTGCACTGATACAGCTGTTCCCTGCAAAAGCAAGCACAGTGCAAAGCCCAGAACACCCTCCTTATGGAAGAACTGTAATACTAGCGAGCTCTACAATAAAAGAAAGAGAATGTTGACCAAAAGTAAGAAAAATAGTACTAACTTTTAGAGTTCTCTTTATTAAATTAAACAAAAACACTCAGATGCTTAATTAAGAGTATGAAAGCCAAATTTGTGGTGAAAATAGCCACCCAAGCTAAAGAAAACCAGAAGACCTTTTCCATTCTGCTCACAATTTCAGAGGCTCAATGCAGCAATGCATTGAGGTGGTTGTGAGTGGTGTAAGTGGTGTTACTTTAAGTGAAGCTGAAGATACAGCTAACCTACTGGCTGATAAATTTATCTGAAATATTTCCTCTGTCTCCACTGTGAAAAAATACCTGAAAACAATCCTCAGACCACAGCTAGTCCTAAAAGCATTATCAAAAGCAAAAAAAAAAAAAATGCATTGATGGGTGATGGCTATATCTCTGGAATCATATTGAATGCATGAAGACTTCCAATGTATGTAAACCAAAACTCATCATTCCCCAGATTCAAGCACAATTTGTATATATGGAGAGGAAATAGGAAATGTATCCAGGCTGCTCCCCACCCCCCACCCCGAGCTACTAATTGACAGAAGCAGCTCCTAAATGTTTTTAACTCATGCTTGGTCCCTTTTAAAATACATATGGTATAACCCCAGTTATTATCATTAAAGGTAATATAAATATAGTCCATGACATCTGAAAACTAAATGAGAAAGGTAATACAAAGCACTAAATGGGAAATTTAGCTAGGCTTAAAGTGGTGCATAAGGATAATTATCCTAGTACTAACGTCTGAACCTTTGAACCTAAAACGATGGTCTTATATATCATTCCATTTGCACATGTGGCATATAACAACCAATCATTTCTTAAAATTTTATATATATGGTAACAAAGACTGAAAAAAGTTAAATTAAGTTTAAATTTATATTCTGTTAAAACTATATGAATATACATAATAAAACAATAAATTCATCCTCAATTAATTACCTAAAATTAATTGAATCAGTTTACAATTTTTTTCTTGTAAATATAATAAAATCCACACATAATAGTTTTGTTGCACAATGCTTCACCACCTTAGCTATAGAAATGTGATAATTTATCCCTGGGAATTGGGAACATTTAAAAGTAACTGCCAGTGAAGTTCATAATACCTGAACCTGCTTTGCACACTTTTTCTCTTGTAGGTGTTGATACTGTCACTAATATATAAAACATTTTAATTGGTACAACTCATAGCATGCCTGCTAAGGGCATTACTCAAATTCCTTTTCAGTATAAAACAGATATGTTCACACATTTTCTGTCTTGCAAGCACAAAAAGCAGAATATGATTGCCAACTAATACTATAACAACAATCCTTTTTGTGTTGCAGTTTAATTGTACAGGAAAAGGACCTTAGATAAGATGGTGTATTAACACTTAGTGAATCATAAAATAAAGCTATACTGGACAACAGACTCATATGTTAACATTCTTTTTTCATTATTGTTCACACTATATGAATATCCCCTGACATTTTCCAATAATTTTTAATAATCTTCACTATTTTCTAATCAAATTTGTAGCTGATCCTATCCTATTAAATAAACTATAGATTTCTGTGCAATTTACAAATTCCTGTAACTGCAGTTCTGTCTTATTAGACTTGCAGAGGAATTATCATAGCTTTCGTAAACATTTCCATATTCAAAGAAGCACTATAAACATCAGTATCAAGCAGAGATAAAACTGACGTGAACAGGGATGACCTGTTTCTCATCACTCCCTCTGCAATATTCTAACACAAAACATTGGACCGTCTCTCTCTCTTTCTCTCTCTCTCTCTAGAAATAGTTTAAGTACAACACCTATCTGGATAATGTAATCATTTAGTCCTTTGGCAGGTTCCATTTTTGCCAAGAAAGTGAAGATAACAGTTTGAAAATATAGGTTTGTGATAAAGCACTGTTGTTAGTATAAGGTTTCAAAATAGCAAAATCTAAGTAATTAATTGAATTGGCCATGGTGGTGCAGCGCTTAGTGTTGTCGCCTCACAGCAAGAGGTTCTCTGGTTTGATTCTCAGCTGGAATGTCTTCTGTGTGGAGTCTGCATGTCCTCTCTGTGGTCGAGTGATGCTTAAAGGTGTGCATGTGTGAATGGGTGGCCTTCTTTGAATGTTGGGCATCGGGCTGGCACTTTGGCACTGTAAAAACCCACTGCCAATCATTAGCGGACTGCTGTGATGACCCCTAACCAGGAAAAGCCGAAAGACATTTTTTATTCTCAAAATTGTAAGTAATATCTATATCTGTATCTATCTGTCTTATATATATATATATATATATATATATATATATATATATATATATATATATATATATAAATGTATCTATCTATATAAATGGGTCTAACTCAAATTGTCGACATGGCAGATAATCAATTCCCATTTCACTTTATCAAACCTTCAATTCTTTGACACTCAGAATAATGGCAATTCACCCAGGGTTAACAACCACTTGGCCACCAAGGGAACCTTGCCCTTTCCCCACTGTAGTGTGATCTTGTAGTTGGTATATTTAAGTTATGTGGGGTGTGGGGGTGAAGCCCCCCCACTTGGAGGGATACTTGTTTTGGTGTTTGTTGTTTTGTCCCGGTGGTCGAGTGGTTATTTTCCCTGGGTGAATTGCAATTGCTGTTGTTCTGGGCATTCAAAGAAGTGAAGATTCGATGAAGTGGACTCAATGAAATGGAATTTGATTATCTGGTACGGCGACAATTTGAGGTAAATCCATATATATATATATATATATATATATATATATATATATATATATATATAAATAATCTCTCTTAAATAATCAACATTTCCTTTATTTCTTCTTCATTACCATTCCAAATAATATCCAGGTATCTAAAACATAAATTAATATGTGAGTAAGACTAGTAATTAAAGAAAAAAAGATCTCCCAAAACAGGAGAACAGTGTTACCATAAGCAGGAGCAAAAGTGACCCCATGGCTACCCCTTTACCCTGTTTAAAAAGTAATTCTTCAAAACAGCATAATTATTTCTGAAAAAAAAGTTAAAATCTGAATACCTGAGTTGGATAAAGATTTGTGTGTAACCAGGACCTAACCAAACTATTTCAGGATTTCATGAGTGGTTGAAGATAAGACCTACTCACTTTATTGACAAAGCAGTTAGAGGCTGTATCTTAAATTTGGGGTTATAACGGGCTGCTGCTGATAAAACTTGAACACTGGACTAAATACATATGAAAGTGTTTCATGGAAGAGTTCAGTGTCACAGATTTATTGAAAACTTACTCTTAGCTTATCTCAAGCAGTTGATGAAATCTAACAGTTTATATTATCAGAGGAAGAAAAGACCAAACACGTACGAGCTAATAAAGCCACGGGGATTATTGAACATTTGAAGCTAAATTTGCAAAGCCTTTCTCCAAAAGATTAAGTAATGCATTGGAAATGTATAACTTCCCTGCAGAATTGTATAGGAATTTAGTGTTACTAAAAATAAATGCATATGGATGGATTGGAAGGGAGAATATAGTGTCATTACCAAGCTTCTAAGAATGTCTTATCTGAGTATAGCTAAAGAAGGTGACAAATATTAAATGCTTTTCTTATCATAGCAGCACGAGTTTCAACAAATTATTGGTAATAAAGCTACAGTAACTATTGAACATTTGAGCTTAAAATTATAGAGCTTTGTTGTAAAAGAATAAGTGAATTGTCTAGTAAGAAAAAAATAATAGCAATATTTGACATACCATACATACGTACCATACTTGGACAACTGGTAATTATTACATCTGACATTTGATTACTTTTATGTATTACCTACAAAGATGCATTCCAATGAAAATTGATAGTGGGCTTGCTCATGAACATAACTTATTGAAGAGAGAGTGAATCTTTACATGCTTTCTGCACAGCAAGGAGATTATCTAGAATAATACTTCTGTATGAATAAGCATGACGCAGCAAGTGGGGCAGTGACATCAGATAAGGAACTAGGAATGGATAATTCTCTTTCTGATTTGTAAAGGAAATTTAGTCTAACTGAAACAAAATGTCCTTGATGATTCACATTTTCATTTAAAAGATGCTGGCAAGCAACCCTCACCCTTGGATTCTTTAGAAATTAAACATTTCTTACTTATTTTCTTGTTCAGTATTCACTATAAATTATAGATAAAGTGAACTGGAGCAGTTATCCCACAGCATATCTGCTGCGATTGAATGAGATTTCCTCCAGGTCAACAGGGCGCCGTCAATGTCTGGAAGACCTTGAAGAATCACACTAGATGAAAAGCAATGGGGCATTCCTTTCTAATATTATGACCCACTGTTAAAAAGTATTTTGAGGCAATATTCTATGGATATCTGTTTAAGGTTTTAAATAGATTTGTTTTCAGAAAAGCTTTTCTCCTGCTCTTAAAATGTTTTACATGAATTTACAAATGTGTAAACTAGGGATCATTGACGTTATCTCATTTTGATGATTAGTGTATAAGAAACAGAGTTGAGCATTATCTCTTGTGTTAGTTCTCCCACAGACAGAACCTCTTACTGCCATGACTTGTAAGTACTGGTTGGTTGAAGGGCATAGGAAGGCATTTATTGGTAATGGTAAATATAGATGCTGACAATATTCTTTTCACTGTTCCAGCTGTAGTCATGCAAGCATCTGATCTTCTTGATTTCTTATGTGAGTTTGAAGAGATTATGAGCTAGAGATACACTCAGGGATTCATTAACAAGCGTGTCTACTTTTTTGTTAAACCCAACACTTTTCATTTGTGCTTGTCCAAATATCAGCAGTTATCATTGAATACACAAGTTGACAAATAAGCTTACACTTTGAGCAGCACCTGTTCATAGCCAGAACAGTTGTTAGTGGCCATAGCAAGGTGCAAATGGGCTCAAAACCACCGTATACACAACAGTTTGTACATAAGCTTAAGCACAGTAAGCGAGCACATGCAGATGTCACAATACAAGACAATGGCAACTTTAGCAACATAAATAAAGGGCAGGGGAAGCTTAAAGAGGAAATTGCATTGATATAACAAGAGATTGCTGTACAAACTATACTACTCATAATTAATTATGGGTCACAATACTATCAATTATGTGCAGAAAAGGACACATTTATATGAGATGTAAAAAAAAAAATAATGTTGACAAATGCAGATGATAAGGACAGACTTACAGAGCACTACACTGATTGTCATACATATGTGCATGTTAACTTTAACAGCTGAGGTAACAGATGCCATGGATGGAATATTATGGACTAATTCAACAGATTGTGAATGAAATCATGATGCCAAGGAAACTTAAGTAATTATGTTTTTCTACACTGATGTTTGAGAACACATGTAACATTGTGTACATGTGGAGAAGAATCATGCAGAACTGTACAATTATGGTAATAATACTGAGTAATCCTTGAGAAAAGTAATTTGCGTCAGCAACTGTTATGTTGTGAATGGTAGAAAGTGTAACTGTTTATACATGGCATGTATATATGTAAGGCAATCCACAGACACCTGATGTTTATGGAATTGTCACTTTGAACAACAATTTAGCAGAAGAGCACACAGTTAACCATAATTACAAATGTGCAAGTGTAGGAGATGAGAAAATGAAGGGCATAGTCCTCTGACATAACAGTAGCATGTAAATGAATCAAGCCAAATAAAATGTGTAGTCACTCCTGTGCTGACAGACTTTAATATGTCAGACTGTCATTATACACCTATACATGGGATGTACATCTGTGCGATAGGAAAAAGCAGGAATTTATAGGCAGCACACATCAGACTTAGGGAAAGCAGTTTATATGCCAACATTATTGTACAATGGCATCATCTACATGGGAATGTAGCAAATATCATGTAGACATTAATTGACTATAATACGTTTTAGGAGTGTAATTATCAATAGTACACATGTCCTTTCTGTTGCACCTGCAGCACAATATGTTTATATAAAACATATTGGCACACTGTACTTCTGAATGCAGTACAGCAGCATGTTGCCCTGACATGAGCATTGTGGCAGATATTTGTATTACCTGTATGACAGTACATCACCATAGGTCACAAGCAGGTGCGGCAGTAACAAGAATTATTAACGGAACTGTGTAAAATGTACATTTCACTTGCAACAGCTCTAGACTGGCCTGTAACAAATGTTAACATATTCTATGCCTTGGTCTGAACCCCTACATTGTGCATTGCCAGATCCAATCCGATGGAGGTCAAGGCTGTAAAATTTGAGATATGAAAACTTATAACAAGAACTACCTCATCACATTGATTAAATAACTCTCTCATTACATTGATTACTTTACATCATTTTTGCTAAGCAGCTCATAACTAGCTCAGTACTATACTGGGCATGCTCATAGTGAAGTATAGTAACAAATGCAATGCCATCAACTACACACAACTAAACTACAGGAAGTATCATAACATAGGTACACTCCTACTTTGTGAGCATTTTGAGGCATAACACACATCAAGAAGTAATGAATAAGCCTTTTTGTTTATAAACCCCTATATTGTGAACAAAAATAAAAAAAAGCCATACATAAATGTTTTATGAAGTCATAGGGCAAAGAACATTATTCCTGTGGAAGGAAATAATGTCTGTATGCATTCTCTGATATACTCAGTAATTACGCCTTGCCAGTCTCAAACACCTGCCTAACAGCCTTCACAATCTACACATCTGTGTATTAACTGCTAATGTCACAGGAGACTTTAATGTACATCGATCAGAAAGAATGCACTTCATGCAAAACATACTTAGTTCAGACCATGGTTATATATCTAATACATCTTATTTTCAGGGATCTAAATGTTTTATGAATAAGTCTGTTCACACAACTGGAAGTTGGACATATAACTGTTTGCCAAGCCACTGTTATCTATCAATGTGTATGCGTACATATACATTGCAAGATTTGCATAGCTGCCTATGTAAATGCATATGCTATAGAAGATAGTCTTAGCTGCATGTGCCTTAAGAGAACTTTTATCTCAGGCCACAAAGAACACATATTTGAAAATGATGACATCATCAATGTACTGAAAGGTCTGTGTCACATAAAATGAATGGGAAGATGTTGGAGGAATGATGGACAAAACAGTGTTTCATATCAATATACTTACAATATATCAGCCTTTGCTGGATTTGAACAGCTGCCTATATAAGTAGACATGATAACAAACATTATATCAGCCTAGATTCCCACATGATAAGGGTGATATAAAACACATTTTAACTGGTGACATCATCATTGTTTATCAAAGTAGATGTGTGGGCTAAAAGTGTTGGTACAGCCCTCTCCTTGTGTAAATGTACACATCACGTACATGGGTGATACCAATTACTGCATAGCTCTAGATTTAAAATCAAGCACTGAGACAAATAAGGAATGACTGGACTCAAACCACATAACAACAAACTACAGAGTATTATATCAACTGCAAGTGCCACAGAAGAACTCTGACTAGAAGCCTGAGGTACTGCACATTTGAAAAATGACATCATAATTGTGCCGCAAACAATATGCGGGTGCTAAATGGGAGTTAAAATTTTGGGTGAACTCTCTTCTGGTGGGTGAAGCCATTGCCATATACATTTACATACACACTGGCAATTGAATCATAACTGGATTTAAACCACTTGTTATCTAGTTACAGCAGCTAGAGGGCACAGTATAAACTGCAAGTGCCACAGAAGACATCTAAGTACAAATATGAGGTAGAGCATATTTGAAGGGATGACATCATTCATACACTGTAAAGCAATATGTGTGTGGCTTAAAACTGATTGAAAACATAGCATGCTATATCTGGCTTTGTCAATATCTTGCATGTTGGAGCAGCTTACAAAAATGTGTTGAAAAATGTGACTGTAGTAAAACACAAATATTTAGAGCATGCCAGATTCAAACGCATACTGATCTCAGTGCACAAGCTACAGTGCATTGTAGCAAAATCTTGCACCACAGGAGAAGTTTTACTATAAGAGCAAAATACTGCACATTTCAGTGGATTACCATATTATAGTTTCATACTGTGGATATAAAAAGTGTACACAGCCCTGTTAAAATGCCAGGTTTTTGTGATATAAAAAATGAGACCACAATAAATCATTTCAAAACTGTTCCCAACTTTAATATGACCTGTAACCTGTACAATTCAATTGAAAAACAAACAAATCTGTTAGGGGGAAAAATATAAAAAATAAAAAATGTACAATAAGCTGGTTGTATAAGCGTGCACACCCTTAAACTAATACTTCTTATGAGAAATGTATTGCAGAGCATGGGCAGTCTCTAGGTGATGATCCTGTCCCTCCAGCATGTTCTGTTAATTAAGGTAATGAGATTAAGGTCGTTGAAGCATGTGGTGCGGAAGGATTGGGATTTCTTTAGGTGCAGCATTTCTAGCAAGGCTGGGTCAGACATGGTTTTGTAAGTCATGCAGAGATTGCCTCTAAGTAGATGATAAGAGATGGAGAATAACTGTAGTTCCTTGAGTCTGTCCATGTAAGGCATGTGTTTAAGGCCTAAGATTCTATTTGTGAGGTACTTATTTAGCCTCTCCAGCTGTTGCAGGTGTCTAGCGAGGTACATGCCAAATGAGGCATTATACTTAATGACTGGGCTAATGATGGATAAGTAGAGAGAAATGATGACCTCTTTCTTCCTGTATGCAAAACCCTTGGTTATGAGATATGCCACATAGAAGGACGTTCTGACTATAATGGCAATGTGGTGGTTGAAGAAAAAGTTGCTGTCAACCTGGGTGCCCAGATCACTTGTAACACTTTCAGTGTTTAGTGGACTCCCATCGATGTGGTAATTAGTAGGAAATGAGTTTTTACCAAAGGGAATAACAACGCATTTTTGGTGTTAAGCTTAAGGCCATGGCTCTGATACCAGTCATTGTTCTCAGTGAGGCCTTTCTACAGGATGTCTGCATCACTTGGGGAGTTAATAATTGCTCCCAGCTTGCAGTTGTTTGTGAATTTGGTCAGCCAGAGTCCCTCTGTGTTGGCCTGGACATTTGAGAAGTAGATGCCAAACAGGAGAGGACCCAGGACAAATCCCTGTGGGAGTCCACTCGAGACTGGTCTGCAATCTGACTTGGAATCTACTACTTTCACTCTGTGGGTCCTATCTCTGAGCAAGTTTGCAACCCACCTGGTGATATAGGGGTTGATGTCTAGTTTGGTGAATTTATCAATAATCTCTGAGTGAGAAATGATATCAAAGGTCTTGGCCAGATCAAGGTAGGCTGTATGGACTGCCTTACCCTCATCCACTACCTTGGTGACTGACTCGAAGAAGTCAACCAGGTTAAGTATGTAGGCTCTTCCTGTAACAAAGCCAAATTGCGTGGGGTCCAGGGTTTGGAGATTACCTATATCCTTGTTAATCAGGTCCATGATGATGTGCTCCATAGCTTTACATATCAGACTAGTCAAGCTAATGGGGCAATAATACACAGGGTCTGTAGTCACTCCTGCTTTATGGAGAGGGATGACTGTAGCAGTGCGCCACTCAGTAGGGACAAAACCTGAGGTAAGGCTGTGACTGAACAGGGTACACAGATGTGGTGCCAGTTTATTTTGTAGTTCATGTAGAAAACAGCTCAGGATATTCTCAGGTCCCATGGATGCTATAATCTTGGCCTTGGGCAATGCAGCTTTTACCTGTGCTGCAGAAATGATGGGTAGTTTACCTTTTTCCAGTATTATGATTGGTCCTTTTGGGAGTGAGAGAGAGGGGTACAGTTGGCACTGAATCTGTTGGCCAATACGTTGGTAATTTCTGTTGGCTCAGTGTAGGAGGTACCATTGTGCAGTAACTCAGAGCAAATCTGAACAGTGCCATGGAGGTTCTTGATACAGCTATAGAAGGCTTTGTGGTTGTTTTTTTGTGTCTGGCACAATTCTGCCTTCATAGCTGGCTTTAGAGGATTTGATAAGAGATCTCAACTTTTTGTTGAGGCTAATAAAGGAGTTTTTCCAGTCTTGGGACTTCACCTTTTTCTGCAACAGTTTATTCCTTCTGTTGTAAAGTTTATTGATGGCTAGGGACCACCAGATTAGCTTCCTATTTTTGGACGAGAGAGTGTTGGTTCCATTAAGTATGGCTAGTTCCATGCATTTATGTACGTGGTCGTACAAAGCATTGGTGTATGATTCAGCTTACATGCAGTTATTTTCCATTGGCATGGGTGCTGTGAAGTTACCCATCTCTGCTTTTAGGAGCCCAAAGTCAGCTTTGGAAAAGTTTTTCAAGGTGGTTACCTTTGCGGGGTGTGTGGGTGAGATATGAATTTCCATGGTGATTAGTTTGTGGTCAGATCTAACCAAGGAAGAATTGACTACTGGTGTAGAGCAACAGTCACCCATGTTAGTGATAACCAGGTCAAGCATGTTGCTTCCTCTAGTGGTGGTTAGAATGAGCTGGTCCAGGGCAGTTGAATTCATAAATTCTAGGAAGCACTGGTCCAGTGTATTGGTACTTGAGTAGTTTTCCCAGTTGATGGAGGGGTAGTTGAAGTCTCCTAGTATGAGAGTATTGGGCTGGATCTTGATTGATTACAGGGTGCTTAGGAATGTGGAGTATCAGTCTAAGGAAATGGTAGGGGTCCTATAGAAGGCTATGACCTAAATCGCCATCTTACCCAGTGTTAGTTGTATCTTAAGTACCTCAGATGCATTATGCTGGGCTACTAGTCTGGAGGTGTGCAAGTCCTTTACGAATATGGAAACACCACCATCCTTGGAGCTTGATTTGTGTATTATGCCAGTCTCCATGCAAATGCTGGGGACAAAAATTGAAGGCTTTTTTGGGCCATCTGTGTCCATAGGTATTATGTGTGTTTCAACTTTTTGACCAGATTAAATATTTGAAAAAGTGATAGATAAGACAGTGGTGAAAATGGGAGGTAAGCAATGGGAAGCATATGGCAGGAAGAAGAAAAGAATGTGAAGGATGGTGGTAGGAGAGCACAATTGCTATCCATTTCTTCACAAGATAAATTTATACTTGTAAATATAATTTGACGACTTTAGATATTCACCACATCAGAGTTTGGTGACCACAACTATATATAATTGTATGGTCAATTGGGCCAAATCAAGTGTGACAAGCAGACACATAGGTGAAATGGAGAGCTATGCATGGGGTGTAATTTTTTGGTGAGACAGGTGCCAATTTTTTTTATTTACTTATTTGAATTTGGACTGTTGGGGAAGGTATTAAGGTGTAAAAAGGTAAGGTAGGTTAGGTTGGTTAGGTAGCAGGCACAGAATTACAGGACATACAAGACTGTCAGAGATGGTGATAGAAACAAAAGGTTGGGGGACACCATGACTGAAAAAAAGGAGGGGGCATTGATGTTGTATCTTCATCCAGGATGAGCACAGCGAGAATCTAGTCCTCACCCTCAGAACTGTTATCCCTGTCTCCTGAAGCTGATCTCAGGTCACTGCTTTGCAATTTGACATAGGACATTTTCTCCTCTGACAATTTTGGCACCAAGGCCCCTTTCCATGATGTCATATGCCATCCCCTGACAAGTAATAAAATATTCCACTGCCACTAGTACCATTTACAGAGGGTAGGACTGCACTAGTACCTGGGCAGAGTAACGTGATGCAGTTAGTGCAGGTAGTGCAGGAATTAATGGAGGCAATGTTGACAGGTTGGGACCCAAATGTGTTGGTTGCCTGTGTGCCATTGGTGTTGCCATCACAGTCACATGTAGAAGTATGGCAGGCCAAAAATCAGTGGCCAATTTAGCTCTGTATGCTGGTGGTCATTTGTGCTGCTGCAGTAGCAATGTCTCCCTAAAAATATACAAATAAGAAAGAGAGATATGGTGGGGAGGAGAAACGTATATAGTAACATCAATACTTAGTCAGACACAGAACTATGGTAAGCTTTGCCACATCCAGATAGGTTGTGATGTATAACTGTGTCATAAAATACTTCAATATCACGCTATTCTATAAATTAGGTGAGCAACTATTTTCTCATGTACATCTTTGTCTCCAGTTATTTCTTCAGGAGCTGTACAGATCACAGAAGAGACAAAAAAAAACATAATGAATAAGTGAATTGCTAAGCCATACTATATTACTGACTGGTGATGGATCACTATATTTACACAGTTCAGGGATGTTTGCAGTCCTACATTCATCCTCCCATTGGCTCAGGAGGTTCTACTTGTGCCTCTTCATGTCACAATAATAATGATGATATTGTTCTCCCATGGCCCAGTGCTTGGAACATATGTTATACTGGAGACAGCCATGACCAAGCCATTCCAAGCCTCAGCCTTGTACTGAGACCCTGTTTAGTTTCCATGCAGAAGCCTACAGCTAAGTTGATTTACAACTATCTGTTAATAAATCAATTCCCCTCTACCCTGTACTTCTGTGCTGGCTTATAATCTTAGAGTACCTTGTAATTATTGTAAAGTCATTGTAAATATTTCTACATGGCTACTTAATCACTATATTACATGTAAATGTATAATAATATGATTGTTTGGTTAGTATGTATCTCTAAATTCCATTAATCTGTACATATCTTATGCTTATTTGCTTTCTATTCTGTTTTTGTACACTACTGTTTGTTTTGCAAATACCGCCTGTATTTACTATCTATTTTTAAATTGTATGTATTATTAAACTAACTATCTTTGTGGAGCTTTTCTCCCTTGTCTCCACTGAAAAATTGATTATTTTGGCCCAGTGGGCTTTCCTGGTAAACAAATGCCAATACATAAATAGATAGTGGTTTACAAGAAGTGCCAAAAAAGATCCCAGATTCCTCTTCATGTCACCTTAGGGTTTGAAGGCTTGTGCCACTCTACTTTTACCAATCATTTCGCCTGAAGGCTAGCCAGGAATAATGCAGTGAATTGGTACCCAGTTCAGGTCTCCCATGTGCCAGCTTATGTAAAATGATGAACAACGTTGTCAAAAGCATTAGCACAACTGAAAGCACACAAGGAGCCTGTCAGGGAAATTGGGCATGATTCTTTCAAAATACACTGTAGCTGTGAAATATAGCAGTGAAACATGACCATGTCCAATGCTTACTTTATTAACACATGTTCTGCTGTGAAATCCTCAAATGGTTTAGTGCTGGTTAGAGATAAAATGCTATAAACTGGGACATAATGGGTTGAAGGAGTACATACTTTGACCAATACCACCTGGGATTCAAACCAATGACTAAAAAGAAGACTGAAATGCTAAATATGTTTAGTAACTTAATGTCACTGGAGAACTAACATCATGAGGTTGTAAGCTATATAATGATGACAAACCTCTGTTTGTCTTTCACCTGTCATGTTACTTGAGTTATATGTACAAGCCAGTATTTACTTGGACAAAACAATATTATATACATTTATTGGCATGGCCAGAATAAAACATGTTTGGGTCGGTGCCAAATATATTTTATATGCCATACTATCTTGTGCAACTAATACCTATCATTGAATCATATTTTCCAATTACTCTTGTGCGTGGTATACATTTAGAAGTGGTTTAAATTAACAATGATCATCGTTATGCTTATAATAGTGGACATTATTATTGACTTGTGTTTCAAACATTACACACAACTGTGTGCAAATGTGAATTGTGTAATCATCAGTTTAACTTCATATTAAATTCCTAATAATCCTTCTGTGACACTACTTATTTTACTCCTGTGTAAAGTTATCTGTAAAATATATCTGAAACTTGCATTACCTTTGATATTTCCCCAAATGTAATGCGTTAACATCTTCAGTCACAGAGAAAGTTACATGACATGTGCATTTTCTGCAGTCAGTACTCAGAGTGCTGATGGAAGAAGTGCCAGTCTCATTTGCACTACTGATAGCATTCCAAATTAAATTTCTTAGCTTTGCCTTGTAAAGTGAAACATCATTTACAGCTAGTGACCACTGACAGTCATATAGTCTGCATTGCCAAGTGACAGACAAAGGCAGAAGATTAAGAAAAAGAATTCTAGCGGTATGCATATTTACTCAAGTGGTGCCCCTCTAAAATATGTAGCATTAAAGTCAACAGCTATTTCAGTAGCCTCGAACATTCACTAATTTAACATTTGTTTTCCAGTTGCATTTCTTTCACCCATCCATTATGACTTCATGTAATGACACTTCTTAATGAAGGGACCATGCAGGATATTACATAACCTCATTTGATACAAAGCATATTCAAGCAAAAAGTATATCTTTATAACTGCAATGTACCAGTTTAATGAATACTACTGCCAGTGCCGGCTGGTGACTTCAAATCAAAGGGGGGCTGCAGGAGATAGCTGAATGGGTGGGGTCAATGGGAAGGGGTGTGGCCAACTGGAAAGGGGAGGAGCTATGCTCAAAACCACAAAAAACTAACTTTAATTAAATATGCTACCCTGGGTGCCAAACCCTCATTATGAGAGTCCAATCAGGACAAATGAAGTATAAAAGAATAAAAAATATTTCAATGCATTGGCTGCATGACAGCTTACTTAATATCTAGATGGAAACAAAAAGGTTGTGAGGCATGAAAAAATAAATTACTTTTTAAATACATTACTGGAATGCCAGTCAAAATCAAGTATGAGAAAAACAAACAGCACTCAACTCAAACCGCTTCTCCTTGCACTGCAGTTCTAATTATAATTTATATTCAGCTTTATTAAAGTACCAAGTAACATGCTGAAAGTAGCAATCTCTGTGATGCTCTCACTTGTAAAAAATGTTTCTTATCCAAAAAAGACCTGCTGCCCGACAACTATCTACTTGTTTCATGGGGAAAACATGATCAAAGTAAAAAATGAAAAGCAAACAAGTTCAAGATACATTGCTTAAAGGATTACTGTACAGGTTATGGACCACACATGCATGGCATTCTGTTTAGTTTATGGGTAAAGCCCTCAGAGATCACTGGAAGTCTCCAACAAGTGTAATAAACTTCTTAAAATAATGTAATCCTGTCCTTTATTACAAATACTGTCATATGCATTTCAATACCCAGCGCTTATACATTATCTAGTTAAGTATTCTCTGCATAGCAACAACAGAAAGGATTTCAATGTTGGCAATTCTTTAACATTATGATTATTAAAGCTTACATGCATGTTATGATCTCAGACAAGCTTACCTGATGGTCATTAAAGCATTGCTACTTAAAACACAGAGCAACAGGCACTTTCTGAATAATAAGCATAAATCAACAGTACAAAAATATGACAGAAACCAGACCATTCTGCAAAATCAAGAACAGATGAAAAGCCGCTGTAGTACTTGTGTTTACCTTGGATGGGGGGATACCCTGCACATTTACACCTTGCACATTTACACTGCATAACTGCTCCTTGCCTTGCTTGGACACATCCAGAGTCACTACATGGGGGAGTGGGGTGCAACAAGTATGTCACAATTTGAAATGTCTCTGGCTGACTGTGATGGCCCTGACACATTTATCATACCTCTCAACCTCATAGCAAGAAATCTGGACAAAGCCATACATAGAAGTGGGACAAAGGTCAAAAAATAAGGACAATTTTTAAATATTGCTCTTATAAACTTAGAAAGATAATGGAATTGGTCTTGCATTAGTATGAATTTTCTGAAGGACATGAAATCTGAAACTCAAATGTCTCATTATTTTCTAACTTCAGTCTTTAATGATTTACCACTAATTTGCCAAAAAAACACAATTTTATGAAAAATTTACCAAAAATGTGATGCATAAATGTAAAATAGCTACACAATACAGCTGGGAACCTGTCAAAGAAGGGACACCTTTTTAATATTAGTACTGCTAACTTGAGCAGCTGACAAAATAAAAGAATCTACATGCATTTCTGAAATAAAAGTAATCTATAACTGATTATTACAGTTATTTCTTAATTGTAAACCCTCTATGTTTTCTTCCAAAATTGCTATTTTGCGGAGGAATTATTAGGGCAAGTGCAACATATTGAGCCAAATTTGGGGACAGTTGAGAGGTTTGGCTATGCCTAATTCTATAAAGCAATTTATTTGCATGTACCTCTCAACCTGTTAATGCAATAAATCTGGACAAGGCCAAATATATTGGGGGAACATACAAACACTACTAAAAATTGCTCTTGTATAAACTAAGACAGTTGATAGAATAACAGGTCTTACTTTCGCATGCATTTTTCTGAAGGTTATGAAGTCTGAAACTCAGTGTGTCATTACATAGTGACTTCATTCCTAAATGATTTTCCAGAAAACCACATTTTATGAGGAACAAACCAAAAATAAGAAGCAAAAATGTATTCATTCTGTGAAAATCTGGACAGTTGGGAGGTATAGTTCAGCTGGGGCTGTCTGAGTTTGCCGCCCTTCCCCCTCACAAAATCATGGTCGAATGGAGCCCTCCCCCCTGCAGCCATTCCAATGATCCATTATTTGGCTATTCCACTCCATTTACCATAAACACTAATGTGCATATTGCTTTACTTCTATGATGATTTGGATTTCATTTGAAAGTTTTATTTTGCATTTTACAGCACAAACACTAAGACATATGCTAAACAAAGCAATGCAGTCTCACAATGAAAACCGGCTTAACATTAAAACTTCTCTGCCCTTGAAACTCACATTCAATGAAACAGCATTGAAACCCACATTCAAAGAAAATACATTTTGCCAGTGCCAGATAAAGATTAACTTTGGGCTGTTTTCAAATCATAGGCCCCTTGCACATGAAACATACATGTGCTCTTTGATACACCTTCCTGATTGTACTAAATTATATTCCTTGTACAATACAGTACAGTTGTTAGATGGCATTTTAAATTTATTGTTTTGAACATTTTTCCAGTAAACAATGAAACAAAATGACAAAACTACCCAATTCAGAACATTTCCATCATAAAAGTCTACTCAACCTTCTACAGTCCACCAGTATCAGTAAATATGCACAATCTCTGAAGTAGTAAAAGTCATCTAAATAATTCCACATTAAAGAAATCTGTAACAGTGAAGAGGTTGCTGCTAGCAAACAACTTTATATGTCATTGTTTATTCATCTGCAAATAAAGTGCCTGTTGCTCTTGAGGAATAAATTGCCTGTGTTGCATGCATTAAAAAAAATGATAAGCTAGTAATATTGCAATAGGAACTGTATGGCAAACTGATAACAGGTTCATAGTTACTACTCTAGGTATCTTTGCCAAAAAGGACTGCAGCATCCACCCACTTTACAACACAATACAGTATCAGTAATGCATTTATCTACTGTGGGAGTAGAACCCACAGCCTTCTGCATCAAAAGCAAGTACACTACCTGTTGTGCTATTAACAATGCAAGCAGAATAAGCAGCACTAAAGTTTTGTTCCCCTGCAGCTCTCAGCTCCTTGTAAAATCTACTCGACAAGCAATTGTATCTCTGAACTTTGCAGCACAGGAAATCTGGAAAAAGCTGACATTTATCGGATGGGACAAAAGCCCAAAAACCAGGGACACATTTTAAACATTGCTTGTATAATGTTGGAAAGTTGATAGAATAAAATGCTGTGTTACCACCATACATTTCACTGCCACGTCTTTAACCCAGGAGACCCTGTGCAAAACAGTCAGAGAAACATACCACTATGCCAAATCAGCTGTTTTGTGAAACACAGGAAGACGAACTTAAATGGCTACCATTTAGTGAATTCAGTTCTCACCATAGCTGTCAACCTTTTGGCACAAAGCACCTGAACAAAGCCAATAATGGAGGAATACAGCCCCCAAACATATTCAGTGAATTCAGTTTTCACTATAGCTCTCAACCTCTTAGCAAAAAAACATGTGGACAAAGCCAGTAATGGGGGGAATACAGCCCCCAGACATTCAATGAATTCAGTTCTCACCATAGATAACTCTCAACCTTAGCACAAAATACCTGGACAAAGCTAATAATGGGGGAATACAGTCCCAAAAATAGGGACAAATTTCAAATATCCATGTTATAAACTTAGACAATTGCTAGAATAAACAGTTGTGTGTTACCATGTACTTTCTGAAGAATATGAAGTCTGAAATTCAAATGCCTGTTATTTTTAAACATTTAACCAAAAAACTAGTCTGACTTGGAACATAAGACAATTTTCAGCAGTGCAGGTAGAAATGCCAGACACATCTTTGTAAGATGGGAGAACGTGCAGACACCACACAGAAGGCACCCCAGCCAAGAATCAAACCCAAGAACCTGTAGCAATGCTACCAGTGCACCACTGCACTACAGACTTAGCAAGGAAAAATGTAGATACAGAAACCACAGATTTTATGAGGAACAGAACAAATGTTTTGTGTCTTTCAGCTTTTCCCGGTTAGGGGTCACCACAGCGGAACTCCGGTCTGCTAATGATTGGCAGTAGATTTTTACGTACTGGCTTGACGGGCCTAATGCACAACCTTCAATGAAGGAACACCCATTCACGCATATCGACACACAGAAGACGCTCTAACTGAGAATCGAACGGGCAACGTCTAACTGTGAGGTGACAACGCTACCGCAGCACCACCACCGCAGAACAGAACAGATATGAGGCAAAAATCTGCAATTTTTATTAGAAATGGTGGTGGATAGGGAATTCAGGTCCTTGCCACCTGCATGCAAGGTACAGGGTTCAAGCCTGAGTATCTCTACCCACCACCATTTGTTCTCTCTAGCCACCAGTATATAGTAACTGGGGCATTTCACACACATACACACACACACACACACACACACACACACACACACACACACACACACACACACACACACACACACACACACCCACCCTTTGTTCAGCTGTATAAAAGCCCAAACTCCAGCCAGTGATATAAAGCCTTCACCTACCAGCCCAAATTCCAGCAACTGAACTAACACCTAGCCGGTTTCATGAAGTAATCCAAATCCAGTGAATGAAGCAAGCCCACAATCCGAACACCTACCTGAAGCCTTTGTCCAGCAGTAATCCACGAAGCCCATGCACTGACAGTCCCGCGAGAGCAGCTCAGTCCTCCTCATTGGTTCTGACTGCGGCTGAAGCAGTCCGGAGCTCCTCAGTTCTGTGCAGTCGTCACTGCACAGATTCCTGGTATCTCACAGCAATGATTGCTGGGTACCTCTTTGTCCATATCCAGACTGCTGATAAAGGCAGTCTGAGTTGTCTGCGCATGTGCAGAGGATTGGGACTCGTGATTTTTTTTTCTTCTGTTTTTGTTTTTTTGTTTTACAGATTTTTTTTTTTTGTTTTTTTCTAGGTGGGAGTGCTGCAGTCCGGCAGTCCAATCGCACGAGCTGCCCCTGACTACTGCTGACATATTTATATTGTTTTCCATTAGTCATCCATTCTTCTACATCCATGCTGTTGTTTTTATTGCCTCAAACTTTATTTCATATAATACTTGTTATATCCTGCATATAAAATGTGTTATTACTAATAGAAAGTATGTCAGGGTCCAACATGACAACAAATTGTGTAACTAGGAATAGAAAGTTAAAAATATCAAAAAGCGGTTAGCAGACACACTGCATTATTATTCCTGTTAGTCAGATCTTACTGCATTGACATCTACCACAAAGAAAACAATAGGTATATTTTCTTCACTAATTACTATCCAGAATGCTGAACAAAGCACTACTGATGTTTTTTGCCATACAGAGTGAACTGTTGTTCACTGCAAGTGACCACTGACAGTCTTTGTGAAGCAACTGCAAGCAGTGTACAAAGGAAGAAGCCCCCCAAAAAAGACAAAAATAGCTTAAATTGTCTGTGTGTGTGTGATGTTTTCTCAACTCTGTTGTCTTATACCATGAAAATATACATATTAAAGTTCACTGCTTTCACATAAATAGAACATTGAAACCATGGCATTATTAAGACATTTTTAGATGGTTTACATTATTTGCCAACTATACAACTATACATACATATTCTGAGAAGGAGAAAGTACAGTACATGTACTGAAGCTGTGATATTGTATGACTTTAAGAGTCCAAGATTAAGCATGTTCTCACACTTGCCCTTTGTTGTTTCACAGTAGATGTCAAGATGAAAGGGATATTTGCACCAGTTAAGCTAATAATTCCTTACACAATGCTAACAAATGTTTGCATTACAACCATTGAAGGTTGTGCACACCAAACTCCTTGGAGTCGAGATCGACTGTAATATGAAAATTGACATTCATATTTCCCAGACCATAAAAAAGTCCATAAAAACATGGTCTGCTATACAGAAATAAAAAATTCCTTACAAAACACACAAAATTAACCATTGCATGTACTCATCTAATATCTACCCTACTCTATACCTTCCCTATACTCACAAATTTGAATAAGACTGAAACTAACAAAGTCAATATCTGCTAAAATAAAATAGCCAAGTTTGCCACTGATTCTCCCTTCAGATCGCACCATTACTCATTCCTTAAACAACTTAACTGGCTAGAGCTACCACATCGTCCCCTATATAACCAACTGATCTTTGCCATACACTTCTTTAACAACCTGAAAAAACCCTGCCCTGAAAAACCTAATTCTCCCATACACTAATAACAGACCACTCTGGACTAGTAACAGGCAACTCCTACAGGTAACAAAGCCAATAACGCAGCCAGTGATTCCCTCTTCTCCAACTTCATATCTATAAAATGGAACTCACTCCCTCATTGAATATTATCCCAGTCTTCCTTACCCCAATTTAAATATATGTTGAAATCTCACCTGGCTGATTTTTGGCTATGCTCCTGTACCAGCCCTGGTAAACCTAACCCAGTTATAAAGCTAACTAATCCACTGCATCTACCAACCTACCTAACTACTAACTCCACCCTTCACCCTTCTCATACTTGGTCTCACCTCATCCTGCAATACTAAATATTCTGCAACACTCAATACACTATACTTAAAATACACCTCTAACCTCTGATCTGCACTCACTGTACCCAACTGCTTCTTTCCTTACACCCCACAGCTAACTGTTTCCTCACTCTCACACCTTCCCAAATCTGTGGTATATATTTTCCTTACCAAATGATACTAATCTCAAACTGTAATTGCTTGTTTTCATTGATGTATCATATGTTAATTGAATTGTAATTTGTACCTACTGTTATTGTACTTGTACCTTAGTTGTGGACCTTTTCTCCCCGGGCTTCCACTGAAAAAGGACATGTGTCCAGTGGAATTTCCCAGTCAACCAATGCAAAATAAAATAAATAAACTGGGTTGGGTCCAGTGTCTGGAAGTTTCCTATGTCATTACTCATCATTTCCATGATATTTTTTTCCATGGCTTTACATATGAGATTAGAGAGACTTATGTGTTTGTAGTTTCCAGCTTCTGTAGATGGCCCACCTTTGTACAGAAGGATGAATGTTTCTTTTCTCTACTCATGAAGCACAAAGCCTATTTGGCAGCTATACTTAAATACTAATTCCAGAGGACATGATAGGTCATGTTTTATGCTATTTAGAAGGCATCCTGAGATATTTTCTGGGCCCACTGATGCAGTCTTCTTGGCCTTAGAGAGAGCATTAAGGACCTCTTCCCTAGTGATAACATGGGGAGTTATATTTCTTGGTATTTCCTGAGGGAAAGTTGAGAGGGAGAGAGGGTAAAGTTGGAGATGATTTTATCAGCCAGTTGGTTTGCTAAATTTTCTGGCTCATAATAAGGGTTCCATTTACAATATGCTCTGTACATGATTGTGTATTGCCTTTGAGGTTGTGGACATAGCTAAAGAATGCCTTACAGTTGTCCTTCACCTGGGAGGCCAAATTTACCTTACATTTGGCTTTGATAGACTTGATTTGTCCTTTGAGTTATTTCTTTATTTGCTGAGAGTGATTTTATTCTGCTGGATGCTGCACCTCCTCTTCTTTTATTTTCTCTTCTTGTTTTGTTTTATTGTTATCACAGGTGAGCCTGGGATTGGCACTGTGGAGTTCCTACTATCTGATGTTAGATTATCTGTAGACGCTGACAGTAATGGCAGTGATGAAGAGTCACAGTCTGGAGATTAAGTGGGTGAGTCTGAAACTGAGTTTATGGCTCCCACATCCCCTACCCAGAGTCTAGATGCAATCCATATGCCTACGTATACCCATGACACAGAGCTATCTGAGATAGGATAGGTTGACACTGGTGATCAGGCATTGTGGTTAATTCAGCTGTAGAGCTGGCAGAGTCACCCCTAGCCATCGTGATGTTGAAGCACAACACAGAGGTGGTGGTAGAGCTGCTCAGAGGAGGCATGCTTTCTTCCTTTAACCTGATGTTGTTGTGTCAGTGTGTGCCACACAATGCATGTGTATAGCTGCCACAGAGGCACAGGCAAGTTCCACCAGGGCCTTGGAAAAGTTAGTCAGAGTACTGCATGTCATGCGTTCTGATGTGTGTTTGTGAATGCCTGAACCATGTGGGTGCCTCTTTGAAGTGGATGAATGATACACTGGATCTTGTAGTATCTGTAATGGAATGTCTGCTAGAGGAAGGTCAGCATGAAAGTGTCCAGAGAGCTGCTTCATCTTCAGGTGTTCTCCAATGTTGCCAGGCCAGTCCCTGCTCCCATTATGGCACAACTTCCACTGCACTGTCAGTGAATGAGGTGTCCACAGCCAGTCGTGGTAGACTATGTGGCTGTTGTTGTGGATGACTGTACTTGTGATGAGACCTCTTCCAGCAGACATCATTCATGTTCAGGTAGCACCCCAACTTCTTGCCAGAGTTGTGGAACTAGCAGTTCAACCCCCAGTAGTAGTTCATATGGTCAGGGGCAGTGACAGTGAATGAATCCTCTACTATGCCCAGTGCTCACACTTGTCCAGGATACCAGGGCACAGTGCTAGCAGAACTGCTTTGATTGTGTTCCTGCCAAGCTGCACACTGTTCACCTCATCTTAACCATACCATTTCACACATGCACACACACACACACACACACACACACACACACGCACACACAAAATGATTTACATCTGCTGCTACTGGCCATGGCATTAGATATTTGCTGTTTATCTGATTTCTCACTCACACACAGACACTTCTATGGTTCAGACTTGCCTTGCAGTAACTCCTACTATCACTCCTATGCAAGTGACGATGATTGTGCCCTGCCCTTTGCAGATTTCTACTTGAGTTAGGGTTGCCTATACCTGATGTACAGTATGATTAGATAATGCTTTCTTATTCCAATATTTGTTTTAATAAAAATGACTGTACTGTATTGCACATTTTTGTTACGCTGTGCTAGTTAAAATGCTTATTAAGCCTGTAATCAGAATAGTATTTGTAGTCGCATTTTTAGGAATACCGACGTTCTACTGAAATACTATAGTATTACTTATAAATTATTGCTCTCTCAACAATTTTTTCAGATGATGCTGAGATTGCCCAGTCACTACTGGGGTGTCTAAGATGGGCAACTTGTATGCATGATGCACAGCATTGGAAAGGCCAAACATGTTTGGTCAATGATTACTTTATTTTATTAACCAACTGGACTACATATTCCTAATATTTTTTTCCTGCTAATGTTATATTTTATATTTGTTAGAGATAAGAAGGTATGCTTGTTCCCGTACTTATGACTGTGGCATTTCAGTTGACATTGGGGGTAGTTTGAAATGGGCCTACTTTTGGCTTCATGTGCAGACTGCTTAAAACATGCTGCTAAAATATTTATTATTTCTATTGCATATATATGTCATGAGTTAATGCTGATATTTTTGGACATTTGAGTGATATTTATCTTACTGAAATCCACTGCTTGTATATGAGGGTAATAATTTAATTGTCTTCTTTACAAGTTCATCACTTACTTGCTGCCAATACAAGTTGTATATTCTGGAGTTGACTCTCTTTGATGCTCCCAGAGCACAACCATTATATGGACAAGTAAAGGCTGCTACTTTTGAATGCATCACTTTTACTGTTTGTATGCATCTGGCTTACATTTTCATTTATGTAATGAGTGAGTGCACTTTTCTCTGCCTCTTAGCCCGGGCCATAGCACTTTGTGCAAGCCTCTGTCTGCCAGGATCATTCCCAGCTCCTGGTTCTTCTTCAGACCCCTCACCTTTATCTCCTGTCTCTGCTGGCCTTGCTCGAAGTGCTGGGACCTGATGGCTTTGGGCATTTTGCCCATGTTGCAACTATTTTTTAAGATTTATATTATGTAACATTACATAGACTGTAAGTATTTTGGCTAAGGTAGCTGCTCATACTGCACGGCACATCTAGATGTATATAGACAGCAAAAATATTGACTTTAGAACCCAGATACACTCTCCAACATATTGCTAGCTTGAGCATGTGCTTCATTGCAACCTTGCCTAGTGGAGTTGTGTGGATTTCTCATGGGTGTCATAAGCAAGGTTCCAGTGTATAAGCTGCATTGCCCACTAAATGGCCTTGTGGGAGGTCACCACTATAAAACCTTAGCTACAGGCCACAGGTGTGTGATGTCTGGGAGCTGTGGAAACTGACAGGATTACCTGCACACACATTACAGATGATCCTGTTTGTATTACAGACTACCTGACAGTTGACAGAGTGGTATCCTTTTCTGTTGAGGTAGCTTCTTCCTCTTCACCAGGTGGAACTTTTATTTCAATATGTGCACAGTCTATTAACTCTAGAACCTCAAGGAAATGGGCTATGGCATAGAAATGTTGCATGGGGCTAGATCTTCCATGTGTGGTACATGGCAACCAGATATGGTCCCTTACATGATGCAACATTGTATTTAGAAATTGTAATATTTTTGAGGCTGAGGCCTGTGACACCCCTAATATATCTCCTGCAGGTTTCCGAAATGTTCCTGTAGCTATTATAGGTGATACTACACATACCTTTGTTTCCACTAGGATGGGTTCTCCGTGATTTCCCAGGTTCCTCATCTGAGGGTGACAGAAGTGCAGATTTCCTCTGAGGTAACCCTGTCAACCTGAAGCACTCTCAGACATTGTCTGGCAGCAGCAGAACCTTGTATTAAAGCCTGTTGCACGTGCAGATTAATGACAGCAGCAACAACCTCTAACATTTGTGGCTGTTCTCAAAAGAGTTTTGGAATTGAGGAGTAAAGGGAGTGTGGTGTGCAGGCAGGTGTTTTATATGTTCCTAAATTACTCTGCCATGTTGAAATACTTAATTAGCATCTAGTACAGCCATTTATGCCTTCACTGGCATATTCTGCCACTTCTCTTTGCCTTGGTGCTGTGTACAGTATGAGAGCTGAGCATGCTCACTGCTGTGTACAATGAAGAGAGCTGCTTATTGAATTAGAAACCACATGCTCACTGCTTAGCACAGTACACAGAGCTGCTTAATGAATCACATACAACATGGTCACTGTTGTGCACAGTACAGAGAGCTGCTTAATGCATCACAAACAGCATACTCACTGACAAACAGCATACTCACTGCTGTGTACAATGCTGAGAGCTGCTTAATGAATCACAAACAGCATGCACACTGCTGTGCACCATACACAGCACTGTTTAATGAATCACAGACATCATTCTCGCTGCTGTGTGCAAGCACATGTGCTTAGCACAAAGTACAGATTTTCATGAATCCACACAACAATCTTGATAAACATACAGAATCTATATAGTTTATTATAGTCTACAAAGATATAATTATCATGGCCATTCATACTGACAGTCTTTTACTGCCTTATTTGGTATTCACTTATTTTTGTTAAATGAAAACCTCACTGGAAAATGGCACATGGGATATGACAAAGTCACATTTGGTACACATTGCCTTAACATGAATCAAAAGATTGAAATTTGTATATTTATTTTGGTACATAAGATTTTTGTGGTTTACTATCATAACCCTGAAGTCCACTTATTTGTTAATTCATGTCTCTGAACCTTATTGTCAAAAGTGTAAATTATTTCACATCCCCATTTCGAACCACATTGTAAGATTATGCTCAACAAGGTTTTAAGGTTGAAAGTAACTTTGCTACAAATATGCAACATAAATAAGGAATAAAATAATGCTTGCTTAAATGCAGAAACAGAGTTTAGTAATATGTGATTAGCATCCATACTAAATGACTGTGGCTTAAAAAAATAAGGAACTTGCTTATGAGTGTATTACACACACATCAAGAAAGCTGACTTCTTACAGACATGACAATAATGTAATTTGCTTTCTTTAAAGAACTGACAACAGGACATGTTTTTCTAAGAAAGTTTAAAAATATGCTTTTCTAATTCACAAGGCGTTTCCTTGAAGACAGTTTACTTATCAGCGTTTGCACAAGAACAGATGTGTCAGCATTTGCGTCATCAAAGCAGTATCTTTCCAAAAGCAAGAGGGAATGTGTTTAACTAAAAATATATGTAAAGTCTGTATTAAATCTATGTTAGGGGTATTGGTAGGAACACATTTGTCCTGGGGTAAATGTTATTTTTCTCACATCATCCATACTATATGAGAAGTAAAGTAGAACATTTTCTGAAGCTGTAACAGAAAATCCAGCCAGCAAGACTGAGTGTCTTAAGAAGACTTCAAATCCATCACAGTAAGCATTAGAGTAACAGCACAGTGCTTTGGCACCATAAAATATTTTTTTTTCAATGACAAGCCTACCTGCATTCGAACACAAAGGGAAGGGTAAGCCCTGCAGAGGGTCACTTCAGTCAAATTGCAGTAACTAACAGTTGTACATATGTGTAAATCCTAAACAGAAGTATTCCAGTTTATGCAGCTTGCAGCAGTAAAGTTTTTTTTAGACATCTAAATCCAGTGAGACTAGTTCAGGAAAGTCACAGTGCCATAAATTCTCTAAGAAAAGGTGGGCATCTACTTTCAAAGCAGTCTGCTGCCTGTTGTGCTTCACCAGCTTCTCAAGTGACTTTGAAAAATTTCCAGCCATCGGCAAGAACAGCCTGATTACCTGTTTTCTTGCTAACTGGTAAGACTTTTTTCTGTGTCACATTTTTAGTATGGATGCTATTAGACAGTTTGCATGTTATTAGACAGTTTGGATGTTATTAGACAGTATGGGTATTATTACACATAATTCGTGTAGGAATAAACCAAACTTTAGTAAATTGCAATGTTGGTATACACAGCACATTAGTAAACCAAACTTTAGTAAATTGCAATGTTGGTATGCACAGCACATTAGTAAATGTAAAACCTTATTAGGGCAAGTTGGTAGCAAGGTATTATGGAAATGTATTACAATATTTGACTGGTATCTCAAAGAAAACCATGTGGAGTATGACAAATGTTTACTGTGTCAGTCAACAAAAATTGCATTTTATGTATTGTCATAAAAAAGTATTGCATGATATTGCTAAAACAATAGACTGTGAAGACAGATCTGTCCATGATAAAGAATTAACTAAGAGTAAAGTGTTTCCATTATATTCAGATGTTGAACAGTTATGTCTTGTCACCACATGTGAAAGTTTATTCTCAGAGTTGCAACAGGAGTCAAATCAGTTACTGACAGGACCTCTAGTACATTTTGTTACAAAAGAATGTAATAAACTTCTAAGAGACAGACACAATGAATTCAGGAAGTTTAGACAAGTTATACAAACATTGTTTTCAAAAGTGCATAGGAGTTTCAGATTCAGTAGAACAGGTTCCTGTGACATATCAGGCAGACCATGAAGAGACTCTTGAACAGCAGTTACAAGATAAAGGGGATAAATTAGCTGAGCTTAAGAGAACATTGGGAAAGAGCAGGAAACTACCGCTGATCTTTACAAAAGATATATATTTTATAATATGTTTGTGTTTTGAAAATGGTTAAGCATACATGGTAGGATGGTAAAATACAAATCATTCTCAAATGTTTAAAACTTCCATTCAATTAAAGCAAGATATTTATCAGTACTACAGTAAAGTAGAGCGTATGACTGCCATTCTCATAGCATAGTCAAAAGGTAAACAAAACAGTTCTAGTGTATAAAAATTAAATAAAAATAGTTAATGAGTAAAGATTTAAAATCACAACACTGACATGCATGTATTTTCTTTTCATACAATGCACAAGAATAACAGGCAGACAACAGCAAATGTAAATAATGTAACTATAAACATGTGTTAGTTAAGCTAATATCTATTTGGTTTTTACAATTTTTTTATAATTGTATAGTAAAACCACACCAAACAGTTAAAGTTCTGAATTTTAAAAATAAATAAAATCACAGATGGTAGTAGTCAGTCTTTGTAAAATGAATGACAGAGCAGTTACATAAATAAAAAAATACTAAAATCAAAAGTTAAAAAATATGTAAGCTAATTGTAAAATAATGTTTAGTTTGCATAGTTATGCAAATCACAAATATAATACAAAGTGTTTTGTAACTGCATTTTACTAACAGATGATTAAAGGAAAAATGCTAAAAGGGTTAACTGAAATGTGAGCTCAGACCTTTCTAGACTGGACGAATAGTTACAGGAAATGTTGAGCAGATAAGATAAGAAACAAGACTGATTGCCAGACAAGTGGCTTGAGTTTTTCTAAAAACTTATTGTTATTAAAACATAATTGTTAAAATGTTCACATGCAACATTATTTGGTAATTGTAATAAAATATCACAATTGTGCATAAATGTTAAAAGTAAAAAAAACTCAGTTACATCAAGTGTAGCCAGCAGATGGGTTATAGTATACATACATTTCAAATCAATTATACAGGAAGGTACAAATAACTACTATTAGAAGTATACAGCAAAAGCAACAAAAAAGAAAACAGCCAAAAAATGATCAAATCAGACAAAGGTCTATAGTTTAATAACCTAATAAAGGAAATGTATAACCAAAGTGTTGGGCTGACATACATTATAAAGCAAATTAACAATGGTGCAATACTACAGGGGGAGGGGTACTTTCTCAGTTTTACACTGACTGTGTGAGCAGCATTGCAAAAGGGTATAAAATAAAGCTACAGGAAGAAATAACTCATTCCTGCTTGACAAAACTCTTTCAGGGGGGAGGGAAACAGGTATTAGTGCATTAGAAATATTGGTAAACAGATTAAACCTGACAGGATAAGATATTTTACAAGTTGCTAATAGCTGTCATTCTAGTTATTATTGTATTATTTTGTATTAAATTGTATTTACAACCTGTTAAACTGTAAAGCTATACAAGAGATGACTTAAAATTGCTTTATTAAAGCTATACAAGAGAGAGTAAAGATATGTAAAAACTGAGCAAGAATGGTCAATATTTTTTAATATGTTTTTGGCAAGATAATGTTGGTATGCAAATAGCATAAATGTTTCTAATTTCTGGGTATGTAGTTGCCTCTGGTAGCAATTCCACTAGATACTTCCATAGAAACATAAGCGTTTTCCAAAATTTTGCTTGATGTTAATGTTACTAAATTTGTAAGATTGGACTAAGTGTACTTTACAGTATTTGTATCTACAAATACAAAAGAATTCAGTACAAATGAAATTAATGTCTAGCAATGAATATGTATAGAAAACCATGTTTTTAAAAAAAATGGGTCCAGGATAGCTACTAGATTGAAATGCATGAATATCAAACAGTCTGTGTAAATACATACTGTACAGGATACATTGTTCAAAAGTAATTTGTCAAGTTGTAATTTTATTACTAATTGTAATTTTAGCACTGTTTTTTGGACCAGCATTTTATCTGTACTTGTATTGGTTACCCCAGTTAAAGGAAAATTATATTAAAATATTGTACTCATACAGCTAATGGACTAATATGTACATAGCATTCTTTAAAATCATGTTTTTTTTTTAAATCCTCAAGTATTAAAAATACTGAAATAATTGCATTCAATCTAAGCCCAGTTCAGAACTTTATGTTCAGTTCGCTGTCAACCAAGATTTTAATGGGCAGTTCAGAGACATGACCACAATGTTATGGTTAAAATGACATTGAAACTGTATATTTTCAGCAGTGAATAAATGCTTGGAGTAGCACATAGTTTTTGTCTCTTATAGATATTAGTCTATCTCTAATTTTTTGATATAAAATAATCAATAAAAGTAAAGAGTTAATTCAACAGGTACAAAGAGTTAATAAAAGAGTTCTAAGTCATAAATTACATTCTGTGATTGCAAAAGAATAAATTAATCAAGTTAAAAAATAAAAGTAAAGCAGGCACAGCCCATAACTGATGAAATATTTTCACAGAATGGTCTGTAAAAGAAAAAAGTTGTTAAATACATTCAATTTTAGTAGTAATACTTGATATAATTGTATTAACTATGTAAAATTGTATTTTGAATTGTGTATCAAAAGAAGACTAAAGATTTTGTTTCTTAATGCATTTTCTATATAATGTGATCAAAAATACATATCAGTATAAAGTGTTTTGAGTATGTTTTAAAATAAAAGAGGGAATTGTAAGATTATGCTCAACAAGGTTTTAAGGTTGAAAGTAACTTTGCTACAGATATACAACATAAATAAGGAATAAAATAAAGCTTGCTTAAATGCAGAAACAGAGTTTAGTAATATGTGATTAACATCCATACTAAATGACTGTGGCTTAAAAAAATAAGGAACTTGCTTATGAGTGTATTACACACACATCAAGAAAGCTGACTTCTTACAGACATGACAATAATGTAATTTGCTTTCTTTAAAGAACTGACACCAGGACATGTTTTTCTAAGAACGTTTAAAAATATGCTTTTCTAATCCACAAGGAATTTCCTTGAAGACAGTTTACTTATCAGCATTTGCACAAGAACAGATGTGTCAGCATTTGCATCATCAAGACAGTATCTTTCCAAAACCAAGAGGGTGTGTGTTTAACTAAAAATATATATAAAGTCTGTATTAAATCCAGTTATGTTAGGGGTATTGGTAGGGACACATTTGTCCTGAGGTAAGTGTTATATCTCTCACATCATCTGTACTATATGAGAAGTAAAGTAGAACATTTTCTGAAGCTGTAACAGAAAATCCAGCCAGCAAGACTGAGTGTCTTAAGAAGACTTCAAATCCACCACAGTAAGCATCAGAGTAACAGCACAGTGCTTTGGCAACTTAAAATTATTTTTTCACACATTAATACCGATAGTCTGAAATTTGCTGTTATGAAAATGTGACCATTGGATTTTGTATCCCATTTGATGTTTGGTGATGCAGGTTCACTATGTTTACTTTCAGTTTTTAGCCCCTTTGAAAATATACTTCGATGTACCACCAGTGGACAAAGTGCACTTCAGGGTTATGATAGTAAACCAGTTTTTGTCTCCACTACCTCTATGGTGTAAAAACCATCTAACCTTATTCAAGGATGAGAGAGAAGGGGTTTGTTTAAAACTTTTGTGGTCTGCACATTCTAAGATGGACTGGTAATATCATAATGAAGGGGAACTGGGATTTTAATATTTTGACTTATGTTTTTTTTGAACAGCCACCACACTAAATATTTTAGATCACAACTTTGTTTATGTGCTTAGTAACATGGATTTCTTTGTCTTTTCTCAGGTTGCACATCGAGCTCAGCAAGAGAAAATGTGTAACAGCATTGCCAAGACTGCTGTTCTATGGCTGCTTTCATTTATAATTTATGGTCCGGCTCTGATTTTTTGGGATATTATCACTGGACAGTCACAAGTACCTTCTGACCAGTGCTTTGCTGAATTTACATATAGCTGGTACTTTTTAGTTTGCTTTCTAACTTGTAATTTTTTCATTCCCTTCTTCAGTGTGAGTTATTTCAATCTAAGCATATACTGGAATATCAGAAAACAAATTAAAAATAAGCAAATTAAAGAAATTAATAATTTGAAAATGAGGTCAAAAAGTGGAAGAGAAGAAACATTTTTGTCTTTTATAAAGTGTAAGCTTTCATTAAAGGAAAATATAGCTTGTTCTTCTATGTCAAAAGAATCTGCTATTAATACATGTTCTTGTAAATCTCTTTCAATGCAAAACATGGATGAAATTATTAGTGATGCCAGTAACAGGTACAGCTCATCAGCAGTGGATGAGCAGAAAATGCCACCTCAAATCTCTACATTAAGACTGTCGAAGGACAAAAAGATTGCAAAGTCCCTTGCTTTGCTTATTAGTATTTTTGGCATTTGCCAGGCACCATATACACTGTTTTCTATTATTAATTCACTAAGTTGGAGTGACATTGAACGTTATTGGTGTTGGATCACAGTGTGGATTATGTGGCTAAACTCTCTCATAAATCCTCTTTTGTATCCATTGTGCCATAGCAGTTTCCGAAGAGCATTCTGTAAAATATTTAACTTTAAATAAGTTATTATATGATGCATATACAATATGCAATGTATACATCCATAAATAACAGATTCTGTTTAGCATTTATTAAGGATAAAAAATTAGTATGTGCAGTGGTGTGCTACATCATTGAATTATGGGAAGAGCAGATTTTAAGATGGAGTTAAGGAAGACATGAAGACAAATGACTTAGGGGAAACTAGAAGCCACACAGAGAAAATACATGAGAGTAGGTTTGGAGTAGGTATACACAGGGGTCTGCTATTATATTAAATAACTATATATTTGGTGAGGTTGTTAAAGTAAGAGAAGAATATTTATTTAGACAGAAATAGTGCTATGGCTAACTTTAAGAGTACAAATAAAGTCTTACTGAAAACAGCCTGCAATAGGAGAAGTAATTCCAATTTAGTTAGGCGTATGTATATATGATCAATATATCTTATAGAAAAACAATAGGGCTGCTGAGCATAGAACAAACATAGCTTTTGAATCAATATTTCAACTCTGGCTTCACAATGAGTGAAATGGAGGATTCATAAAGTCTGAGCACTACTCAAAACCATGATAAATGGGGCAACTGTCCTTTCACAGAAGAAAGAACCCTAAAAGAACAAAAAGAAAAGAAAAGACATACAACATAATTGGTCTTATGGTGGTTCATCTTAGTGTTTTTCAGAAAAAATGGAAATATAATTAACCAATCTTTTTAATAAATTGTGGGAATATGCAAGTCCCTGAAGCATGGATGAGAAGAATTTGTGTTTTTGCAAACTACTGACCTGTCAGTTTAGCCTTCCAGAAGGAAATAAAAAGAATCTTAAAAAAAATAAGGAATGTTAGAATATCTGGAAGAGAGTAGGCCACTGGACATGATACAGCCAAGGTTTGTAATAACAGTGACAGCCAATCTGAGTGTTCACTGACTGGTTAAATACATGAAATCACAATATGGAGTGGCAAATGCTTTTATCTTATCAAGACATTTAGCACATTTCCAAATTGCATGTTGCTGAAAATATCAGAAATGCATAGAAGGGCTCCTATATTCCTCATACAGGTAGATTTTAGACCAGAAGACATAGAAGTTTGGATTTACAGACAAAAGTACTGTGCTCCTGCACAATGCTAATATACAAGGAGATTGCTGAGTGAATTGTCAGAATTGTCAGAGAGTTAATCAAAGATGTAGTAGGCAGGGAATAACACACTCATACCAAAATAGGACTGGATAGGAAAGCAGAATGGCAGCAATAATGGAAGGCACAGCTCTATTCTGCCATTTTACAGCAACATGTATGACTGATGTGATGGACATCACAAGTAAAGGCAGGTAATAATGGCTGAGCCAAATAACTACTCCCATGCAATTTGTTGATTCCTACAACTAGGGAAATGCACCTGACAACAGTGGTCAGCAGAAATATTAACATGGGTAAGCATAGTACAGGATCAGCCCTGTTCAGCACATAAATGGTTCATAGGTTCATTGTTTGATAGAGGAGTACTAGGCTAATGGCTTAAGAGCCCTTACAAGCTCAGCCAGTATAACCCAGTTTTACCCAATATATGGCCCCTAGGGGGCAAGAGGGTTACAGAGGTTTGTACTTATGCCTTGAGTATGTTACAGATTGCCTCTGGCCAAGAAATTGTACCTATCTGAGAAACTGGGGTAGATAGGAAAAAAGGAAAGAGAAGATCAGCAACAGAGGTAAACACAGAATGGATAACATAAGACAGGAATGGCAGGGCACAGTGTATTGTTTTCCAAAGATAGACTCTCTTTTGTAAGTACCACAATAAAGAGTAGGTGGGGAAGGTATAGAAAGATGACCTTAGGTCCTGTAGAATGAGGACAGGTAGCAGAGTCAAACAGACAGACAGACAGACAGACAGACATGAAACACAGGTACAGGAAAACATAGATAAGCATTGGTGGTACAAGCAAAAAAGTGTGAGGAGATTGAATGGACACATATATAAACCGGATAAATAAGTTATGGTGGGAGGTCTAGACAATGAAAAAGAAATGGAGAATAACATACGAAGGGGGAACACATTATTAAGGGGATAAGGTGATTTTTCTGTCATGGTCGGTTGCCATGCAAGCTCAACAGGCAAGAAAACTAGGCATCATTCATCTGGGTAGTTAATGTTTCCTCCCCTAGAGGCCAGATGGTTAGGACCTGCTGGTAATGCAACTCAAATTGGTGTGCCAGATACCGCAACACTGCCATGATGGATATCCAATTGACAGCACACTTCACAGTGATCATCCATTACAATTGACATCAAAAGTCAACTGTGTCCCTTCTGGTCCATCTTCAGGAGAGGAGCCTTAATACCCACCCCTAAGTGAGACAGATATAGATGGTATCAATGCTCCCTGCAGGTTTTCTCCAGCAAGGGATTCTCCCCATCCTACTGACATGCAGACATGTTTTAACTGACAGCCCAGTACTAGAGACAGTAGTCAAGAGAGTCTGAGGTAGGTGCAACCTATCCTCCTCTTCCACAGCTGATACTGTTGAGGGATGACAAAAATGAGAAGAAATAATTATCACAAGCATATGCAGCAAGTAAAATAATGGCTGTACATGGGACTACTCAGTGGCAGTTAATGCTATTGGACTGCAATGCCCCAGTAAGATATACCTGAAGGCTATAGTGAATAAATTAGGCTCAGACACTGTACTGTGGGAGCAGGTAGCAAGTGCCTGAATTCCCCACCCACCACCACTTGTGAAAAGTGTTCAGATCTTTGCATCATATGTTTGTTCTGTTCTGTTCTGCTCCTCATAAAATCTGTGGTTTTCTGGATTTTGAATTCATGAAATAATGACAGACATTTGAATTTCAGACTTCATATTCTTCAGAAAGTACATAGTAACATAAAACCTTAAGTTTATGATATCATTATTTGAAATGTGTCCCTATTTTTGGTGCTGTATTCCCCCATTATTGGCTTTGTCCATGTTTTTTGTGCTAAGAGGTTGAGAGCTATGGTGAGAACTGAATTCACTAAATATGTTTGTGGGCAGTATTCCCCCATTGGCTTTGTCCACATCTTTTCTGTTAAGCGGTTGAGAGCTATAGTGAGAACTGAATTCATTAAATGATGGCCATTTAAGTTTCAGTCTTCCTGTCTTTCATGAAACAGCTGATTTTGCATAGTGGTATGTTGCTCTGACTGTAGTGTACAGGGTCCTGGGTTCAAGACTTGGCAGTGAAATGCATGGCGGTAACACATCATTTTATTCTGCCAACTTTCCAAAATTATAAAAGCAATGTTTAAAATGTGTCCCTGGTTTCTGGGCTTTTGTCCCCCCAATAAATTTTGGCTTTTTCCAAATTTCTTGTGCTCATGGGCTGCAAAATTGAGAGATACAGTTGAGTGTCAAGTGGATTTTACAAGGAGCTGAGAGCTTCAGGGGAAGAGAAGTTTAGTGATGTTTATGCTGAGTCTGCTTGCGTTGTTAATAGCACGACATGTAGTGTACTTGCTTTTCATGCAGAAGGCTATGAGTTATACTCCCACAGTATGTAGATGTATTGCTGATACTATACTGTGTTGTACTTTTAAAGGGGTGGATGCTGCAGTCCTGAGAATGTCCTCTTTGGCAGACATACCTAGTCACTATGAACCTGTTTTCAGTTTGCCATCCATTCCATATTGCAATGTTACTAGCTTATCATTTTTTAATGTAACATAGGCAAGTTATTCCTCAAGGGCAACAGGCACTTTATTTGAAGATGAAACAATGAAATATAAAGTTGTTTGCTAGAAACAACCTCTTCATTAGTTACAGATCTGTTTAATATGGAATTATTTAGATGACATTACTTCTGCAGAGATTGTCCATATTTACTGATACAGGTGAATTATAGAAGTTTGAGTAGACTTTTATGGTGGACATATTCGGAATTGGGCAGTTTTGCCATTATTGGTGAATGCATTTTGTTTCATTGTTTACTAGAAAAATGTTCAAAACAATAAATTTAAAACAACCTCTAACAACTGTACAGTATTATAAAAGGGATATAATTTAATACAATGAGGAAGGTTTATCAAAGAACATATGTATGTTTCATGTGCAAAGGGCCTATGATTTGAAAACATCCCAAAGTTAATCTTTATTTACCAGTGGCCAGATGTATTTTTTTTTGAATGTGGGTTTTAATGCTGTTTCAATGAATGTGAGTTTCAAGGGCAGAGAGGTTTTAATGCTAAGTCTATTTTCATTGTAAGACTGCATTGCTTTGTTTAGCAGATGTCTATTAGTGTTTGTGCTGTAAAATGTAAAATAAAACTGAAATGAAATCTAAATCATCTTACAAGTAAAGCAGCATGCACATTACAGTGTTTATGGTAAATGGGGTGAAATAGACAAGTAATGGAACATTGGCATGGCTGCAGGGGGAGGACCCATTCGACCATGATTTTGTGACGGGGGCAAACCCAAAGACAGCCCCGGCTGAACTATACATCTCAACTGTCCAGATTTTGATTCTTATTTTTGGCTTGTTCCTCATAAAATTTGTAGTTCTCTGGCAAATCATTTAGGAATTAAGTCACTAAATAATGACAGGCATTGAGTTTCAGACTTTGTACCCTTCAGAAAAATGCATGCTAAAGCAAGACCTGTTATTCTATCAACTGTCTAAGTTTATACAAGAGCAATTTTTAGTACTGTCTGTGTGTTCCTCCAATATAGTTGGCCTTG
The DNA here is from genome assembly GCF_019279795.1 of Protopterus annectens. Classification (NCBI taxonomy): domain Eukaryota; kingdom Metazoa; phylum Chordata; order Ceratodontiformes; family Protopteridae; genus Protopterus; species Protopterus annectens. The sequence goes on from NC_056731.1 coordinate 1,249,163,037, forward strand.
TCCAGATTTCCTGCATTAAGAGGTTCAGAGGTACGTGCAAATAAATCACTTTATAGAATTAGGTATATCCAACCCTCTCAATTGTCCCCAACTTTGGCTCAAAATCCCTAATAATCCCTCCACAAAATGGCAATTTTGGAAAAAAATGTGGAGTGTTTATAATTAATAAATAATTGTAATGATCAGAGTTATATATTACTTTTATTTCAGAAATGCATATAGATTCTCTTACTTTGTCAGCTGCTCAACTTAACAGCACTAATATTAAAAAGGTCCCTTCTTTTACAGGTTCCTTGCTGTATTGCATGGCTATTTTATATTTTGTATCACATTTTTGTCCATTTTTCATAAAATTGTGTTTTTCTGGCAAATTAGCGGCAAATCATTAAAGATTGAAGTTAGAAAATAATCACAGACATTTGAGTTTCAGATTTCATACCCTTCAGAAAATTTTTACTAATGCAAGACCTACTATTCTATTATCTTTCTAAGTTTATAAGAGTAATATTTAAAAATTGTCCTTATCTTTGGGCCTTTCTCCCACTTCTATTCTTGGCTTTGTCCAGATTTTTTGCTCTGAGGTTAAGAGGTATGACAAATGTGTCAGGACCATCACCGTCAGACAGAGACATTTCAAATTGTGACATACTTGTTGCACCCCATTCCTTCATGTAATGATTCTGGATGTGTCCAAGCAAGACAAGGAGCAGTTATGCAGTGTAAGTGTGCAGAGTATACCCCCATCTAAGGTAGACAAAAGTACTACAGAGGCTTTTCATCTGTCCTTGATTTTGCAGAATGTTCTGGTTTTCTGTCATATTTTTATACTGTTGATTTATGCTTATTATTCAGAAAATGCATGTTGTTGCAGTGTTTATTGCTCTGTGTTTAAGTAACAATACTTTAATGACCATCAGGTAAGCTTGTCTGAGCCTGTAAGATGCAAGTAAGCTTTAATAAGCATACTGTTAAAGAATTACCAACATTGAAAGCCTTTTTGTTGTTGCCATGCAAAGAATACTTACATAACTAGATAACATATAAGCCTTAGGTATTGAAATGCATATGAAGGTATTTGTAATAAAGGACATGATTACAGTATTTTCAGATGCTCATTACATTTGTTGGAGACTTGCAGTCATCTTTGCAGGCTTTACCCGTAAACTAAACAAAATGCCAATCTATCATGTGTGGTCCATAACCTGTGCAGTAATCCTTTAAGCAATTTATCTTGAGCTTGTTTCTTGTTTGCTGTTCATTTTTTACTTTGGTTATGTTTTCCCCATAAAATAAGTAGATAGTTGTTGTCAGGCAGCAGGCCTTTTTTGGATAAGAAACATTTTTACAAGTGGGGGTATCACAGCGATTGCTACTTTCAGCATGTTATTTGGTACTTTTATGAAGCTGAATATAAATTATAATTAGAACTGCAGTGCAAAGAGAAGTGGTTTGAGTTGAGTGTTTCTTGTTTTTCTATACTTGGTTTTGACTGGCATTCCAGTAATGTATTTAAAAAGTAATTTATTTTTCATGCCTCACAACCTTTTTGTTTCCATCTAGATATTAAGTAAGCTGTCATGTAGCCAATGTATTGAAATTTTTTTTTTCTTCTACACTTCATTTTTTCTTGATTGGATTAGCATAATGATGGTTTGGCCCCCAGGGCAGTGTAGTTAATTAAAGTCCCAGTTTTTGTGGTTTTGAGCATAGCTCCACCCCTTTCTAGTTGATCACATCCCTTTCCATTGGCCTCACCCATTCAGCTGTCTCCTGTACCCCCCCCCCTTGAGTTGAAGTCACCAGCCACCACTGGGACTACTGCAAAAGTCATAACACTCTAGTGTTGAGGCAGGCACTTTCACCTTCTGTGGCACCCAGACTTGTTTATACAAAACATCTTGACAGCTGGAAAACAAAATATGCTCCTTCACTCATGCAGGACCAGCATTATCAATAGCACAATGTAAATGCTTATAACATACCAATGGCTCAATATCCAGAAACCATGTGCCCCGGTGTCAGAGCAGATCATGGAGGTACTCCTCGGATCACCACAATGATGACAACACTTATTCCCACTATGGATAATGTCAGTGGCATCATTCAGTGTCATCTTTTTCCAGGAGCAATGATACTGGTCCAACAGCTGGTCATTGAAGTCCCTGTGCAGCAAAAGCAGGAAAATCCAGCCTGTTTTTATTAAACTATACAGTAGCCCTGCTTTTCCAACTTGCTAAGGCAGCCATGGTCATTTAGTAGTTGGACATGAGGAGCAATACGGTAGCACAATGCATACAGGTGAATGTATGTAAATAATATATGATAAAATGTGTGCAATGGAACTTTGTCTGTAGCAACACCCCATCCATGAGCATGCAAGCCATTTGCTTTAGGCTTATAGCTATGTGTACAGCTCATACCAACATATGTGGACAGTGCATTACATATGGCTAGAAACTCACAGCAAGTGTTGCTGTTTGTCTTTATTAACATAACTGATATAATAACTGCACCCTGTTAGTGGGCTAAAAATATTAGCACCATTTTTCATTAAACCTCTAAGCAAAACCTCTGTGCATGTAGGGCTTCACAGAGTTAGGAAAGGAGTCCTACCTGGTAAAGTACTACTACAAACCCGAGATGGGGGGGTTATTAAATAGTGAAGCAAATGAGGTTGATATCATGCTGTTTGTGTTGTGGGACCCTATAATACTGCCATGGCACAATAATATCTGTACATGGGGAGTGATAAGTTTTGAACATTGGAAAATGTGGGGATTACATGCCAGAGTAGGTATAGAATTCCAGGGCCACTTGTAAAGGCATGGGCACAACATCCAAGGCTGGTGTGGGCTGTACATAGCATTACCTACATATGTAAACTAGCCACTTTAAGAAGAGATAAGACTGTGGTCATGCTCATGGATTTCCTACAGTGCAGACACACACTACACTGACACCTTTGCTTTCAAAAGCACAAGCACTTACATGGCTATGCAAGGGAGCTGATGCCTTGAGCAGTTTACTGGCAAGAAGAATGAAGTGTTACTAGAGGCCCTAAGTAAATGTGCATGTGCCACCTGGGTAATAGTGCTGCAGACATGTATTATCAAGACTAGATTTTGCATGGATTAGTGCAGAATGTGAATGTTATGGATCGCTGTAATAGGAATCTAAAATTGATGAGACAAAAGATTACTAATATGATACTCCACGTGAAGAAAGAAAATACAGGACATTGCTCCAAATGGACTTATCAGAGGGAACAGACCACTAAAACAGAAATGGCTCAGTAAAGTTGAAGAGTTTTTGGTGTCACATATTAAGCAGAGGAGTAACCCCTACTACTTCTGAGTGGCTTTGATTAAAAGGCAAAGTTTGAACCAAAAACTAGTCTGACAGGAACGGGTGCATCATGTTAGCAATATCTATTACAATACAGTACAGCACCCCATGGCATGATAAAAATGAGAAAATGAACAAAGCCCACCTGTATATCTTTTTCAACAAGCATTTCTGTTCTATGAATGCAATAACCGTATACTTGTAGAAAGGTATGTCTGCCAGTTTTTTTTGCTATATTGGCTTTTTAATGTGCACATTGTTGGTGGTGCAACAAGTAGCACACTTGTCTTTGATGCAAAAGGATGTGGGTTCTATTCCTATACCAGCTGAATGGCTTGTCCTGTAGATGAAAAGTCCCATCTGCTTGAATTGGTGGAAGTTCAGGTGGATATTAAGAACTTCAAGGCACCTATTAAAAAGAGCAAGGGGACCTTAAATAAACAAAACATTGCATATTTAGAGGTACATTCTGAAAGACTATCATCATTACTATTCTTTCATAATTGACTCCCAGTCTTTCTTCTACAGCCATAATCTATTTTTTGTAATATATCAGCCAAAATCCATATCCCATTAAGTAAAATTTTATTCAGTCTTTCATTCCAAATAATCCATATTACATAAAATAAATTCTTATCTACACGTCTCACATATTCTCTTATTTTTAAAATAATCATAAATAATCCTATTCATATCTATATTCTTTACATCATTAATATTCTCAAGGGCTTTTTTTCTTCACACAACATTGTCCATAGTTTAACCATGCTTTTACATTTAAAACAATGCTGATTTTTCTCTTGCTCCCGACAAAATAATCACACTTTTTCAACTTTCTTGTTATATGGTATATTCCCTTTACTTGTAACTTATTTATTACCAGTCTCTATAGGACATTCTGACACTTTACAATCTTTAGCTTTTATCACTTCTTCTGGTAAACCTTCCCTTGGATTTACATAATAACATTGCTTCCTCACACTTTTATACCACATCCCATTATCCTTCTCTATATCATCAATTTTTATTTTTCATGTTAATATTTTTCTTTAATAATTTTTAATTACTTCATTTATATAATCTGTATCTCTTTTTCTTATCCTCATCTCCCAATGTTTTGTACTTATATTTAAACATTTTCACTGTTAATTGTACATTCTCCTCTTTTACCCACTTTAAAACTCTATGTGAGCTTAAAGAATAGGAATAAATATCTGGATCTTATAACATCAGTTCCCCTTCATCTTCACTAATATACAACACACCTCTTTCCATTGTACTTCATCTTAAACCCCATATGAAAGAAAACACTAATTGTACAATTTGTTTTTCAATTTTTTTTCTGAGATCATACAAACATTTGACAAATATTCAACCAATTAACCTGTTTCGTGAATGCTAATATGTAAGTCTTCCACATAAGACAAATTTCTTTCATTTCTTTTATCAGACCCTTCCATTGCTTCATAACTACATAATTTTCCCAAATTTTATTCCCAACAGGGATAATTCATTCATTGAAAAATACACCTGTGCCATTCTCAAAATACCTAAACCCTTATTTTTATCTTTATGAGAGGTAATTTCCATTCCCTTTAGACATCCATTCAGACAAATCAACACTTTCTTCATCATTATTTTAGACTTGCAACCACAGCTATATTATCTGCATATGTCAAAACTACTGGTGTTACTACTTCCATTTAGATCACATATCTTTCATTTTACAAGCTGCTTCACTTACTATCACATTCATTACTAATGTAAACATGTCACGGCTCTTCACTGTATTGCATCACAATTTATGCATATTTCTTTACTCAGTCACCCATTCACTAAAATTCTCATTCAATTATTTTGATATTCTGATATACATATACTCATAAGTCTATAACCTATTTCATACTTTTCCATAACATCTCATAAAGCATCACATCTTACTTTATCAAATGCCTTAATAATAGCATCTACTGTAAGTTTCACATCTTCCCTTTTACTTATACTATCATTGTTTATTTCTCCACTACCAATAATAATTTCTGGCATTCCTTCCCTGTTATACCACATATACTTTCTTCAATAATGTCCTTCATTTTTCCTTCTATTTCCTCTGTATTACTTTCATAAAAATTTATACTGTTTACTAATTAATATGATACATCTCCATTTTAATTTATTTATTTCATCTTTCATTAGTATACATTATAATATCCTACTATATAACTCCTTTTGTTCAACTATTCATTCAAAATTATTGTAACACACTTTCTTTGCCAATCCATTAATTTCTTATACATTTAACAATGTATACTATCTAAACCTGATACTGAATCAATATTTACTTTCCTATGTACTTCATCCAATTCGCTAATAGTAATTTGTTTTTCAAATTCTTTCTTCACTTTTTTCCTTCCCATTCTTTTGTATTTTCTTTCTTTTGAATCTTATGCATATTTTATACATGCTGTACTACAGTACTCCTAAATTGCTCATGTTCTTTTTACCTCTCATTTTACATATTTCATTTCTCTCATTATATTAGTACCTCCTTTACTATTTTGTCCAAATATGCAGATACCTTCTCCCTTATCCCTTGTATATAATATATTTGCTTAAACAGTAATGTCTTTTTTTTTCTTAACTTCTGTTATATATTTCCTTTTCATATCGTAATACTGTTATTCATACCTAAATCCCCTAATACATTTCTATACATCTTTCCATACTTCACTTTCTCTACCTTTCTTATGTAATCCTGCCATTGAAAAAACACTTTTTTATCTTTCTTTTTAAATTCAATCCACCATTTGGACCAGTTTTTATAAAAGTCTTTCAAGGCTATATGACTCCTCCATAACTGCATTACTTCCCACTCTTGAAATTCATCCCATAATTTCTCATGTATTCTTTTTATTCACTTTCCTATTTCATATAATCCCTCCATACATATTGCTAAATGGTCTTAAAAGACAGTCTCTCCTGTATCACCATCTGCTACACCCAAACATTTGGATAGTAGAATAACCTTTTTCAGATCCAATTGCCCCTCTTCTATAAGTCCATTGACTTTCATAGTACACAGCTAACAGAACACAAGACAAACTAAATTTGAAGAATTGAAAAGGAAAATACTAATATGAACATTTGCAGTGTAACTCAGATTCAAAGAAATTATATATTCATAATATGTACATTATATACAAACCCAAATTGTTGTACCAGAGTAATTCACTATACATGTGGTTGGCTACAGGGGGATTAATAAACAACTGACTAGTGTAGTATTGCCCTCATTTTCTGAAGCAGTTTCATTTGTTTTCACTGATAAGGTGCTAATGCAAAGATTTTTTGATTTGTTGAAAAATAATCAATGTTCTGATTTCTTTGGATTGATGATCCAAAATGGAGGGCATTTTTGAATCTAGAACAGATTAGTAAGATGTCATTCTACTGGTTATAACTTAAAGGGAAAGCTATTTCCGTGTATGGAAGTTTGGTCCTTAGCTGGCAGTATCCTAGCTTTAGTACTTTGAAGAGAATGCAGTTCAAAGTAAATAAAGCCCTAATATTTACGAGGTCATAATTGAAGGTGCAAGAATTTGATAGTAGTTGTTGTTATGTCTTTCGGCTTTTCCCGGTTAGGGGTCGCCACAGTGGAACTCCGGTCTGCTAATGATTGGCAGTAGATTTTTTACGTGCAGAGTTGTCAGCCCTGACGTACAACCATCAACAAAGGTATGCCCATTCACGCATGTCTCCACACAGAAGACGCTCTAGCTGAGAATTGAAGAATTTGATAGTAGTATATATGTAAAAAATCTGTTCTACCATTTGGATTCTTTTAGTGTCATAAATAAACCACAGTGTCAGCAAGGATAGGTACTATTCCAGCTTGGGGTGTAGGGCATTCTTTGCAAACACATTTTTGACTATTGCAAATAATAGGTGAGATGGCTTATAGCAAGCTTTAGTTGTGGAAGGACTTTGTTATGTTATCTATGTGAGTTGTTTATGTAAGGTACATGTCAAGTATTATAACTTAGATTTATATTAAGTGATACCATGTGTGTTTTTAAGAAAGATGGGTTGTAAATGTGTTACTTCATGTTGGTAGGCAAATAACATTTCATTTTTTTTTGGGGGGGGGGTAGTGTGAAGTTTGTTACTAAATAACAAAAAGAGTGTAAAAGCTAGGCAGCAGTCAGGACCAAAACGATAAGACTGAGTTCAAAAATATTTAATGAAGCGCTTTTCGTCCAGTTGGATCACATGAACTTCATCTGATGAAGTCATTAGTGTATAATGGAATAACAATCATGAATGACACAGCACATTAAGCAAGACTTACACATGAAAACATCTCCAAGACTTCATGTGTTGATTAAAAAAATAGGAATAAAAGTCATAAGATTCTACAAGGTGGATATTAAAATAGACAAAATATTGCAAGAGACATTAGTTACAATAATCAAGTGAATGTCACAGCACATTATCGAGTCTACAACTCGCTTTGATAGTACCATATTAAATACAATGCAGAAAAACAGAAGTAAATCAGCAAAGTGTTTGATACCATCACATCAGGATCCCAATATTGTAAGGCAGTAAGCAATCAGCCACAGCAAAGATGCAATGTAGCAGGGGAGTAAACAATGAGAAGATATTAAACTGAGGATTCAGCTCTTGGTTGTAGCTCAAGTGGATGTAGAAAACCCTCTGGCACTTATAAAAAAACAGCATTGGTACTTTATTTACATATCTCTATCTATCTATCTATCTATGGATCTACTACTACTAGTCAATCCAAGGAAACATCAACATACTTAGCATCAACACGCACATGTCAAAAAAAAAAAAAAAAAACAGTGACACACTACAGCATATTCTCTGAGGCTATTTCTCAAAACATGCAACAAGAAGTAAAGTACTTTTGGTAGAGGGTAAGCCCCTTTGTACCTCCCATAACTCCTGCTAATTATATATACTAACCCCAAGGTCAAACAATCCCTGCTGAATGGGCAAATTCCCCTATCCTGGGAACATTCAGTCTGGCACAGTTGTTGGCTATCTGAATATGTTGATCAGAGTAGGTCAACAATACAGAGGTGGGGGCGTGGCTAGGATGCTGAACTGATAGCTGCACTTCATTTCAGCTCTCTTACCTCAATACAATTCCTGGCAGTAATTTTACAAAATAATATTTAATTTGAAGAAATTGTTATTACTAACTTATTTCTAATAACTCTGAGCATCTATAAGAAAAATTTTATTGTCAGAACTTGAATAATTCCTGTCAAATTAATTACTGGAAAATCAGCACCAATATCAGCTTTACAGCATGAGTCATCTAAGGAATACAGCACAAGACTCTTCTTTCAAAAAAGACCTGCAGTCTCTCATTACAAATATACAGGAACTTACAATAAAAATCGACAAGATGGACAATAAAATAGATACTTTTAAAGAAAAGTGCTCACAACAACTGGAACAGCTTCAAGAAATGTTTACACAGCAGAAAGGACAGATATCACTTATTGAACAGTCATTAAGTGACATTGACACTAGAGTCCAAATAGAAGAACAGCAAACTGAATTCTTACTTCAACAGAATACATATTTACTAGAAATGCTTGATGATATGGAAAATCGAACAAGAAGAAATAATATTAGAATATATGGTCTGCCAGAAAAATCTGAAGGGGACAATATGATAAACTTTCTTACCACCTGGATACCAGATGTAACAAAAACACCTGAAGCTCTTTCATATGGTATAGAACGGGCGCATAGATCACTAGCAGCTTCTGGAAATGCTTCTTCTCTGGGTAAGAACAAGCCGAGATCTATAATTGTGAGACTTTTTTCTACACAAGATAAAGATCTTATATAAAGAAATGCTTGGGCAAATTCTCCCATCAAATACAATGATTCATTAATAAGATTTGACAATGATTATTCTACAAAGGTGGTTTCAAAAAGAAAAGAATTTCTACCAATAAAAGAAACCTTGAAGAAAAAGCAACTGAAAGTCCATCTTTTATTCCCAGCAAGACTGAAAGTTTTTCTACCAAATGGAATAAAAATCTTTGAAACAGTAGATTCAGCAATAAAATACCTTACCAACAACAACATCCTAACACATGAATAATCTATGGACTGGACAATAAGTACACCGAAGAGAAATGCTGAAGTAAATAATTGGAAAACTGTTGAGCAAAAGGAAAAAAAACTAAAGGACAAATAATCTTACATATCTTATATTCTGTAAAAATCTAAATAATAATACTAACAACAAAAGAAAAGTTCTTACTGTCTTCAAGTTACACCAAAACAGGTACTGTTTTCAATTATATTTTAAATGTCAAAATTAGCATAAATGTAAATACATTTTTCTCAAATCACATCAATATACTAAGCATAATTTAAACATTACTCTATTTTTCATTATTATCCATCTATTATTTTCATATTCTTAATCAGAATAATCGATGCATAATAATGTTCCCAAATAGTTTATTTATTTATTTATTTATTTATTTTCTCTCTTTGTGTTTTGTTGTTTTTATTTGTTCTCTTCTTTTTATAAAATCTTCATTAACTTATAATATTTTAATCAGTATATGGTTATATTGCTTAATAGGTATAGTAATGGCTGCTATATAACTTATTATCAGTTACATCCCTGACAGCATTACTTTTTATAAGTTAAAAGTGTCCCTGTTTGGATAAATGCCAATGCTGGGCAGAAATGTGTTGCTTTTGAAATTAAGTATTTCAGTTAGGATGTATCATAAGACTACTTTAAATAATCTTAAAAGATGTTCTGCCTTTGACCCATATGCACATACTGATATAGTCCAGTGAAAAAATATGTTTTAAGTGATATTTTGAGGCTATAAGTCAGGTGTGTTGTGGCTCCAGACATCCGGAGTTGAAAGATGCTTGTGACTAGCTTAGATATCCTGTTGTCTTTTCTTTTGTAGAGAAATAAGGCATAGCATGTTTAAAATGCAAAATTTGATAGTTGTGAACACTACTTCGCAAACTAGAGTGCTCACGTGCACACTACATGAGTTTGTCACCAAGTAAGAGAAGGGAAAAGAAAAAAGAAAAAACACATACCTTTTCCCGCTTGATTCTCGAGACAATTTAACAGCCACAAACATCACTAGAAACTTGAGTTACTTATTGCTTGTTGCATTTACTTGTGTATGCCATCCCCTGACTCTTTCTAACTGATGTCTAGTCAGAAAATAAGCTAGGTTCACATTTAAAGATACAGAAACCTAAATTCCTTCTAAGGAACCATAAATAATATAAAAGGTTCATATAAATATACACAGATATATATTTTTGAAGCACTTTCAGTTTATGGCTACTGATGTCTTCTAGCACCTTGATAGATAAGGACATATATCTGCTTGTCTTTCTATCAGTTTAGATTTCCAGACATTTTAGCTATCCCTTACTATGTTTTATACAGCAGAGTTTAAAGAGCATAAATTAATCATCAGCAAATAAAATCACTACTGTTTTACAAATTCTCTAAAGAAACTAGTAAATGTCAAGCAACTGACAAGTTTATTTTAAGGAAAATTGCCATTTCCCACACTGGTGCTCCTACAAAATACTACTAATGTCCTGCTACCAAAATATGCCCTCAAGTGGACAAATGGGATGCAACAAGAAGGTTAAATGTACATTTAGCAAATCAAACATTTAAATAACAGTATAATATACTAGATAGAGAAAGTGGAAGCAATAATTATATAAACAACTATAATAAGTAACATAACAACAGTGGATTTAACCCAATGTGTCAATTATACAATATTTATATCCCATATAGCTTTGAACTTTGTCGAAGCATCTGTGTTCTAAACACATATTGTATTAAATCTAATTTGAGTAGAAGAGGGAGGCTTAGCCCACACCTAATTTATTACTAAGTTACCATGCATTATGAACATACATTGTGGCAGGTACTCAACGAGCTATCCATCCTTAGATGGCTCATGCTGTTCCGTTTGCTCATCTGAATAATGACTGCGGCTGTACTCTTCTTATTATATTACCTGGCTGTGGCTTCACCCTTCTTATAATATTACCTGGCTTTTACATTATCAAGAATGACACAATACTAGTGTATGCGGGTATATCATGTTACTGTTAGTGTAAACAAAAATGCTTGACAATGCAACTATAATTCTTAAACCTTTCTGCAGACAAATGTATTGTCTAGCAGTTGAGAGCCTGATTGTTCCTAATCAGCAGACCTGTATTTTCATGTTCCAATATGACTACATGAAAATATGCCAATATTAGTCTGCAAGTTTAGTAAGCAGTAAATTCATTGGGGATTAATTCGAGGAGACACTTACATTATAGCTAAAGCACTTGACATTTGATAAATGTATCCTCTCAATGATGTGTTCTATCTAGTCATTAACTATAAAACAACTTTTCTGAGAAATATTGTTGTAATGCCAGTTAATGATTTGAATTAAATATTTCTATGCACAGTCATAAAGCAATTACCAGGATAAAATAATACTCTTGCAGTGCATGGATCATCATAGCTATCCTCTGATGTTAGAGGAAAAACAAGCTTCTTAAACACCTTTTTGACATAATAAAGGTGTTACCCCATAGTTTAAATACATTTTGTCTATTTACTGCAAAATGGGTTAGGAATTTTAACCTGTAACATTTTCATACATAATAGTTTAAATCTTAGCAGCTTCCATTATTTTGATATGTTCTCCAGTATACTTTTATTCAGTCATAAGATTAAATTACTGGTGTTAAGTAAGTCAAAATTATATCTCCAGCACTTATTGTCAGCAGATAAACTCACTGGTTAAGTGTCAGTCTAAGCTGTAAGAGTTAATATGTGATATGCATAGATGTTTGCTTTAAAAATGTGGTCAAGTGCACTGCAGTTTTACCTCTGTACTGTGTCAGTTTTGATTATACAAAGTCCCTCTGAAAGTTGATAGAAGTGTTAACAACAAAACACTCAATCAAGTAACAACATTATAAGTAGTCTCTTGAATAAGGGAGATGTCTAAATTGTGATCTTGTTGTCTCCAGCCATGGAAATTGTCTTTGAAAAGCTGAAAAATGCAATCAGAGGAACATATTTAATGTCTACTAAAGAAATATTAATATACTTGTACATTGTATTGCATTTCAGTTTATGTTAAACATGAAATATGATGTGGTTTCAGAACTATTCATGTTTTTATTCCAATATGACTTTGCAAATATTAATTTAAACACTGGTTTTGGACTTGAGTAGTCTAAAACAATTGCACAACAATGGTACTGTATTATACAGTAATGTCAGTAAATAGTTTTCAACAGATGTATGAAATATACAGTTATAGATTTTAACATGATGTTTATTAATACCCTAAATTATTTTGAAATGATACTACCTTAATCTAAATATTTGTACCTTTTGAAACCTGATTAGAAATAAGTATTATTGAATTACAATAAGATGAGTAAAGAATATATGTATATATTTTAGCTGATTAGATTATCTTAATATATTATTCAATTATCTTTATTTAAAACTAAGAGGATAAGAGAAACTGATCCAAATATTATTTGTGAGGGTAGAAAGTTTGTTTGGTTAGATTCACTAACCAAACAAAGAGGTATATTACCTCATAGCAATAGGGAATGGTTTTAAGGTTAAGAATTACAAGTTTGGAAGTTCTTTGTCCTTTTTATTCTATCACTTTGGTGTCACTCAGAAACATGCAAAAATCATACAAGAAAAACTTTTTGAATTCTGTATCCAAGATGGAACTAAGAATAAACAATATTTACATAAACTCACACATAAAACAAACTCAAAACTATGAAATGAAATGTTTATCCATAAATGTTAATGGTCTAAATAATAGTAATAAAAGGAGAAGCCTATTCAAGTACATAAACTTACATAAACCACAAATAGTCTTTTTACAAGAGACACACATTAGATAGAGATATAAACAACTTAAATATTAATAATTACACAGTACTAATAAACTCTCAATACAAAACTAAAAAAAGAGGAGTAGCTATACTACTTCACAACTCAACTATAACACCTACAATAATTACTACTCATCAAGATACATCAGGTATGTTTTGTCTAGTTTCAGTAGAGTTAAATAAGAGAATCTATATGTTAGTAAATCTATATTGGATCCCAGAACTAGGATTAAAAACAGTTAAACAGCATTTTGAAGAGATAATTCATTTAACTAAGGGTAGCCTGATATTGGCAGGCGACTTCAACTGTATAATGAATGAAAAAGATACAGATTCTAAATCCAAAAAAAGAAAACAACCTATCTCTAAAGCACTATCAAAATTTATAGATACATTGTATTTAAAAGATATAAATGAATTTGCAGAACCAGACTCACTAATCTTCACATTTTATTCTCATAGATATAAAACTAACTCTAGAATTGATAGAATATATGTTGCCAATGACCTAACAACAAAAACTGACAAAGTCAAAATCATAAATTGTCCTTTATCTGATCATAATGCCATAGTCTCTGAGATAGAACTTACACCATTGTATTCAAATCCCATTACTAGGATACCTTCCTATATCACAAAATTGACAGATTTCAAAGAATTTTATGAAGAAACAATCAAAAACTTTCTAGAAATAAATTACACAGAAGATATTTCAGAAATATATGTCTGGGATTCATTAAAAGCAGTTACATATGGGAAGATATTATCCTGGTAGATAAATAAAAGGAAGTTATGGAATAAAGATATGCTAGACTTACAAAACAAAGCAGATAAATTGAAACTGGAAATACAAAAGGGTAATGCTACTCAAGTTCAAGAACTTACACAAATCAATAAGAAATATACAGAATTGCTACACCATAAGATTATGATTAACTTAGAAAAGATAAAAATAAACTCATACACTACTAATTCAGCACACCTGAGATACTTAACTAATAGAACAAAAAAAATAATTAAATCTAAGCAAATAAAAGAAACATTTATTCCCAATACTAACAAAAGAGTTACGGAACTAAATGATATTTTAGAAGCATTCAGACTCCAATTTAACATTGATAATTCCATAAATACTCAAGATACACCTACTAAGGATATAAAAAAATACTTAGAAAACAATATTCATATTAAATTAACACAAGAACAAATAGACAATATAAACAAACCAATCAATATGACAGAATTAAAATCACAAATTAAAAAGCTCAAGACAAATAAAGCACCTGGCCCAGACAATATGCTACCAGAAATGTATAAATTAATACCCAATCAAGCCATATCTTTATTATTAAAAGTATATTATATAGCCAATAAAGATATGAATATACCACCCTCTTGGAAATATTCATTGATATCCCCAATTATCAAACCAGATAAAGATGAGAAACAGTGTTCCTCATATAGGCCAATATCATTACTCAATATAGTCTACAAGATGTTTATGGCTATATACGCAGATATGATCAAACACTTTCTTCCTTTCTTAATTCACAAAGATCAAACAGGTTTTATTAAAGGAAGAACTACTTCAGATAATATTAAAAGAATACTAACATTAATAGATTATAGCAAACATAAAGTCCTAAATTTAAATGTAATTTCATTAGATATTAATAAAACTTTTGATTCGGTTAACTGGAACTTTCTTTCACTAGTTTTAAAAGAATATAACTTTCCTTCTAATTTTAATAATCTTATCCAAATACTATATGAAAAATCTACTGCATATGTTAAACTGGGATCATATAGATCAGGCCCTATAACAATCAAAAAGGGAACTAAACAAGGTTGCCCTTTATCACTATTGTTATTTGCATTACTCATAGAACCCTTTGCAAATCAAATCAGATCAAACAATAACATAAAGGGCATTTGTATTAATAAAATGTTAAACCTTAAAATCCAACTCTTTGCTGATGACATACTATTAACTCTCTCAGATGCAAATGAGTCTTTGAATGCTCTATTTAACTCCATGAATAAATTTCAAAATATTTCAGGCTTAAAATTTAATGAAAACAAAATTAAAATTATGCCCTGTAATTGTAAAAAAAAAATAATATAAACAAAAGATTTTCCAAATAATAGTAACAGAAAGTACATTATTATATCTGGGAATAAATCTACTCAATGAATTAACAGATTCTCTAATATTTAACTATAATAAAATACTAGACAAAATAGAACAAACAATTGGTTACTGGAATAAATATATCTTTTCAACAGCAGACAGATTATATCTTATTAAAATAATCATATTTCCCAAAATATTATACTTAATACAAAATTTTTCATTGCCACCTCCCAAATATATTATTCAAAGATACAATAAACTAATTTTAAATTTTCTATGGTTTCCAAATAAACCCCGTATAACCTTAAATAAACATTTGCCAGATTGGGAAGATGGTGGAATTAATTTACCAGATATTGATTTATATATTACCTCATCTGTTATTAAAAACATAACACTATGGTTAAATAATTCATACACACCTATATGGAAACAAGCCATTGAGCAGATTTACATAGAAATCAATTATAATCACATACAAGACAACTTAACAGTAATACCATCACCCCTTATATGGATGTTAAAAGATTATTTTTTAGGGAAAAGGAATAATATTAATAAATTGCCATCAAACTATGTAAGCTCTACACTTTCAGTGTTCAAAACATATATAAACAAAATACAAAATATTAATTCTTGGATTTTTCTTATTTTCCCTATAGCTTTTACACCAAATATTCTAGATACATTCCAAATATCTAAAATAAATATACTTAAAGAAGAAACATTACTCTTTTGGCATCAACTTATAGAGAAAGGGAAAATTTTAACAAAGGATCAGATAATTTATAATTATAATATAAACAAAGACAATTGGCTGCTTTTACAAAATCTAAGGCATTTTCTTATAAATAAAATAGAACAAATGCAACCTTCAGTTAGACATGAAGCTCCAAAACTAATTGAATACCTTATTCTTATCACAAAACAGCCTTATCAGGGTGTAGGTTATTTGTCTAATATCTATAAAATTGTCAAAAAAACAAAAAACTATCATGAAAAATCATACTGGGATTATTATACTTTAATAAACAACCATCCTCCAGTTGAAGAAGAAAAAAGTAATATTCTAAAATCTTCCAAATTTTCTACATTATCAAAATACTGGCAATTATTCACTTGGAGATATCTACACAGAAGTTTCTATACACCACAAAGGTTAGCCAAAATGTATTCTATTGAAGATCAATGTTGGAGATGCCATACCAAGATAAAAGCAGATTGGCAGCATGTTTTTTTATGAATGTATATGTCTCAATATGTACTGGAAATCCATTAACTATTTTTTCAGACTGTTTATAATGATAATTTTCAATTAACAAAGTCTTTAATTTTATTCAACTCTCCTATTCCAAACTGTGTACCAAAAAAGACACTAAAATCCTATGGTCACTATTGGCAATTTCACGTAAAATCATAACTATACAATGGAAAAATGAGGCTTCGCCTACGTTCAAGGAATTTGAGACTTTAACAACAACAGTTGCTCACATGGAAATATTAACAGTGAAGAACAGAACTAAAAGATCTACTTCTTACTATTACTCTTGGATGAAAGTACTGGAAATACTCGAAAAGATCGAAGAAGATATATCATCTGATGTTTCTAACTTTATATAATATAGAATTTCAATGTTATTTGCATAGACACCAATGTAAATAGTTATATAATGGTTTGAAGTTAGTAATGTTTTAGAATTGTAAATATGTTATTTATCTTTATTTCATGTAATGTTTAAGACATCTTATTTGAAATAATAAAAAAAATATTTAGTGGAACAATACAGAGGTAGACAATAACAAAAAACTGATTTACATTGAAACACTGGATGGTTGTGTCAAAAGCGTGTTTGGTTGATATCTGTTTAGTCTGCTTTGGGTTGACTAAAAAGGTGGTCGACAGTTGTGTGACATCGCACAATTCTTCAGGATTGGGAATATCCCCTTTCTCCAGTTTTATGTGATCTTTGAGTTTGTATATATAATTAGTAGGGGATTTGGGGGAGCAGGTAATTCCAGGGGGTGCCCCTGCAATGCACATTGTTTTTGTGGGTTTTTTTATTTCAGTTTTTCCGTACACTGAAGTTGTTTTTCAGCGCATGCATAATGCTACATTTACATTAGTGATTTCACGGTATTGTAGGTACTGTTTTACATGTTGACAAATGCAAATGTCAACGTAGCTTTAGATTTTCATATATATATATATATATATATATATATATATATATATATATACACACACACACACACACACACACACACACACACACACACACACACACACACACACACATACACACATTTACATCTATCACCCATTTCTTACATTTTTGCACTTGGGATCAGGATGTCAATTCAACACTGACAAACATCTTGAGCCAAGGTTCAATCTCACACCTATGGGCAATTTAGAGAGTCCAGCCTACTACTGCATGTGTTTGGAATGAAGGGGGAAGCCAGAACACCCAGAAGAAATCCATGAAAACACAGTAAGAACATTCTCCCCAGGATTCAACAAATTCCGTGCAAGAATAAAACTATTCTTGCATGGAATGGTTTGTGTCCATATAGCACAGCAGTGTGCCTTGCATATTCATGAAGGCATGCTGCTGTACTATGTATATGGACATGAAACATGAATGAGTGCAGGGAGTGTGTCCGAGTAGTGCACAAACACTGAACATGCCCCCTGCACTCAGAAAGTGCTGTACAGCACTTTCTAAATCATACTGACATAATATTATAGATCTACTCTAATATTATGCCAGTATTTCAGTGCCCACAGACACTGAAATGAAATAATGATCATTTCAGTTTCCATGGACACTGATATAATCATCAGCAACAAGACAGCAAAGCGGGGGTGGGGTGGCAGGTTCTGTGACACACCCCCTGCATTGCCAATGTGCTGTACGACACATCCACAATCTGCTAAAGCAGGAAACATACCTCTCCACCTCTTAGGGCAAAAAATCTGGACAAAGCCTAAAATGATGGAAGGACAAATATGGATTTTAAATATCGTTCTCACAAACTTAGACAGTTGATAGAATAATAGGTTTTGCAATAGCATGAATTTTCTGAAGGATGTGGAGTCTTAAACTCAAATTTTTGTCATTATTTGTTGACTTCAATCCTCAGCTATTTGCCAGAAAAGTACAGATGTTAGGAGGAACACACCAAAAATATGAGGCAAAAATCTGGACATTCTGCAAAAATCTGTACAGTTGAGAGGTATGGAAAATGTGTGCAAATGCACAAATAATGGGAGATAAATTCCTCAAAAGGGACACAACACAGATATTGTCCAAAAAACTTAGAAAGTTGATAGAAAACAGGTCCTGCATTAGCATGAATTACTGATGGGTAGAAGTCTGAAAGCAAATGTACGCCATTGTTTCATGACTGCAGTCCTCAATGAGTTGTCAGAACACCACAAGACTCACTTATATAGCATAATAATATAATAATACTATATCCTTTTTTTTCCAGGATAAGGAATGTTTGAGCATAGCTAAGCGGGTGTGCGTGTTATGGCCCTCTACTTCCCAGAGCTTAAACATCCCATAAGGGATAAATGCAAATATACAGGTAAAATTTCCAAGCCGAGATAGTATAGTGGTTATATTCCTGGCTTTACATGCAGGTGTTCACTGTTCAAGTACCCAGACAAGCAACTTATTTTTCAATGGGAAAGTAGTGTTAAAAATATTTTTGTAAACTTAAATTATGTAGCAATTGTTTTCTGTCAACCAGGGTAGTGTAGCAGGTCCAAAAGTGAGGTGTCAGTCTAGAAAAGATGTGAAACCACCATATAAACACAAGTGCCCTGTACAGTATAGTCACACAAGAATACAATTTAAGGAAAGCACATAGGGGGATGTCATGGAAGGGAAATATAAAGTTATAATATGTCAGTAATGATAAATCAATCCCGCAATCCTGGCCCTCTATGAAATGAAATCTGAGCAATGCTAAGTAGTGCTCAGCTATTCTAAGCTGGTGAAAGCATTGCTTAAATGTAAATGCTAAGCAATGAGTAGCCCAGGTAAGCAGATTTGCACATTGGTAAGCAGTGCTCAGCATCTAATACTTTAAGCACTGCCAACATTAGCTAAGCATGTCTGCGCATAGCTTAGCTTAGCTCAGCATATTAAAAATGGGCCAATGATGGCAAAGAGCAGGAATTTGGCTATATTTCAACCTTGCAGGTGGGAATACAGCCATAACCAGTTGTAGCTCATCTGTGCAGGCACTATGGCGGGCATAGGAGAGGGATTAAACTTTCAGGCACACCCCTGGAGCATTCAACAGTCTAGTGTCATGGTTAGACTCCTAGTGAAAGACCATGAGGAGAGACTGCTGCAGGGTAAGTACCAGGTCTCTCAATACAAAGCGGAGGCCTGGGAACATCTCACAAGTGATCTCACCAGTGCTACTGGCATCCCTCAAATGGGTGAGCAGGTCCGCCATCATTTCATTGACCTCAAGTGTAGGAAGAGGGACCGCTTGGACCAGTGGACCCAAGATGCATGGGTATAGAATGTCCCAGAAGTGTGTAAGTATCAGTATCAATTAGTGTTTATCAAAGTCCAGCCTGCGTACGTGATTAATAAATATGCATAAATGTTTTTTTTATCTCCTGTACAGCTACAGATGAGAGGGCTGCGAACGTAGATGCCCATGCCAACAGGTTGATAAGGCTGTGCCGGAATGCTGGTGAGTACAAATCTAGCTTGCAATATTCAGGGCAAATAAATAGAAAGGAGTAGAATGTCAACTGCCAGTAGGTTAAAATATGTAATGTGTGTAATGAATAAATGAGACATTAGCAGAGTAATACCGATGTACAGGATACCTATCAGCAAAAGTGCCAGTACCCTTCAATAAAACTAAAAACCCCAGACTGTTGTTTACTTTGGTATGTGGTGGTATGAATCTAAATGTGTAGAGGTTCTGCACAGCAACTATTGCTCTGACAGCATGATTTAATTGAGGCTCATCTGAAAAAGATTGTGGAGCTGTAAAACAGGAGGTCAACTATATGAAATGTTCCATACACCAAGATCTGATCCCTGAATAATAATGTGTAAACTATTATATTGTATCCCCTACAGCAGTGCTTTGTGTTAACCATTGCCTTCCAGATTGTAATATGTCAAAGTATTAATACACAATACAACTATCTGCCATGCATGAATGTCAGAATTACAAGGTCAGATTGTCCAACCAACAGAGTATTAGGCAGAAAACAGTCAAGCAAAAGATAGCAGTTCCTCAATGGCTCATTGTGTTGAAACACAACCTCATTGTATCTTTTTTCCACAAACAGGAATGGTTCGAATCCTGGGAGTGGTAGTATGCTGTATGCATAACTTCATCCAAGAATATGTGAATATGTGTAGGAACAGTCAGCTAGTGTTAACTGAAATTTCCTCCATAGGTCTTCCAGGTAAGGAAATGTTTCTACTAGCTGTAAGAAGGCTGTAATAATACACTGTGTACAACACTTCTACTGTCCAAACCCAAGGCTGCAAATGACAGCAAGATAAGTACATACACCAAGCAGTTTCTTCCGATAAATGTCCCTTAGGTGTCATGCTGTCATGGCTAATGGTCACCACTGCCAATACCCAGGGTGACAGATAGAAATCCAGGTGGAGTTTGG
The DNA here is from genome assembly GCF_019279795.1 of Protopterus annectens. Lineage (NCBI taxonomy): Eukaryota > Metazoa > Chordata > Ceratodontiformes > Protopteridae > Protopterus > Protopterus annectens. Next base: position 1,249,184,177 of record NC_056731.1, read on the forward strand.
CAGTAGCATGCACACAGCACTAGTGCAAGGCACCCCTGTAAGTGTCACATATGTAACCTTGAATAAGTGAATATGTGTAGAAAAAGTCAGATAGTGTTAATAGATATTTCCTACACAGGTCTGACAGGTGAGGAAATGCATATATTAGCTTTAAGAAGACTTTAGTAATACACTTCGTACAAACATTCCACTGCCCAACCCCAGGCCATACGTAGATCTAAAGTGAGGTCATACCTGGAGAGTAATGAGTAGAGTAATGATCAGTAGAGTTGTGAACAATTGAAGCCTATACAGTTGATAATTGACATCTCTCTCTCTCACACACTCTATCTGCACCAATAATTCATACACATAATCAGCGGGTATGTTTTTCCTCCAAAACTACTGTTGGGACATGTGTCCTATTGTTCTAAAAATATTGAATCATTTGATTATTAATGTTCCCTATTTAAATGCTATCATTGGTGGCCTGTTGCTATCAATGTAACTTGCCTGCCACTATGATGCCTACTGTTGTTCCATTTAAGCATGTGTTCTGTTTGCTATGCAACTGTTTCAGATCTGTTGGTTTGGGTTAATTGGAATACCCATGCATGCTGTTAAAACTAACTTTAAAATGTTTTGTTCATGACTAACCAACATATTTTGCAAACCCTCAACAGCATAGCATGTCTGAGAAGGCAGATCCCACCAGATCTGCCTGTCCTGCCTCATCTGGCCATGGCACCAGGCCCCAGCACATCTGCAACCCAACTCAGGACCTCCTCATCTGCTGGTTCTAAACCACCTTCATGTGGAACCACCTCAGGGGATGGGGCCCATCCCCCCTGGGAGTGGGCGCGGACATGAAACCATCACCTGTAGCCAGGTCCGGGGTTTGGTGCATAGCACCATCCAAAAGGAGTTTGGTGGACAGCTGTGCCAGATTGAGGGCCCCCTGGTGCATCTTGAGGGTCAGACTTCCCTTCCCATCCAGCCCCCAGCACAAACACATTTGAGGCCATAAAGGTGCAGTGGTGACTGCCCATGGGTGGGGATCTCAGTCCCACTGTATCCATTTTGGGGCTCATGGGCATCTGATTCCCATCCACCATCCACGTCCAAAGTGTTTACCCCCACGTGTCATATACCACCCCTGTCTGCTGTCTTGTCTGTCTTGTCTGTCTCCCTACCCAACTTACGTCCCCAAATATACCTACTATCCTTCCCCAACATCCCACTCTCACCTTAAAAAGGGCATCTGTTCCCCCCATAAAATTGCACCCTATACATAGCTGTCCATTTCGGACATGTTTCCACTGGACACATGTAATCTGGTCCAACTAGCTTGACAACACATTACAGTTGTCCTCACCCCTCTCTCAAGGTTTGAGTGTCCAAATTCACCTCCAAATTCTGTAGAAATTCATAGCTGTTACTGTAGAAGAAATGAACAGCTATGGACCTTTGCTACACCAGTCCTGCACATCCCTAGCTACTTTTCATACTGCACTTCCCTCTATGCGCCCCTTTTTTCACCACTTTCCTATCACCCATTTTCCTTTTCTTTTAAAGAAATTAGTGCGGGTGTAAGCAGGAGTAAGTAGTAGTACGTGTGTTTGCGGGATGCTAAGTGAAGCCAACACAGATTAAGCATCTATATGTTTAGAAGTGTGTTGGCATCACTAAGCATCATGCAAACCCCTGCAAACCTGCTTAAAACTACTTTAATCACTCTGTTTCCATTCTGCCTAGCAAAAAAATAACCAGCGCTGCCAAGTCTCAAACCTAGGGCACGGTACACCACAGTGAGATAAATGCACCACTACACCATTTGAATTGTAAGGATTGTTGATGCTCTTTCAAACATGTCATGCAGTAGAGTCACTCAATAGTAGGGAAGAGATTCTGTAGAATCAGTCAGGTTTTGCATTTATACATATACACATGTACATGTGTATGGAGATGCATATATATATGTCTATATCTATATATATATAGATATATAGATATATATATATATGGAAAATTATACACATAATATAAATAGAGATATACATATACAATATATACATATATCTGTGTGTATATATATATATATATATATATATATATATATATATATATATATATATATATATATATATATATATATATATATGTGCTCATAACATGTACTGGAGTCATACCTCACAATCATCCCTCTCAACCTCTTAGTGCAAGAAATCTGGCCACAGGCTGTCCAAATGGGGGGACAATGGGCCCAAACTTGGCACATATTTTAAATATTGCTCTTATAAATGTAGAATGTTGCCAGCATGACAGGGTTTGTTTCAGCATACATGTTCTGAAGGATGTGAGTTCTGCAACTGAAATGTATGTCATAATTTACTGTCAGAAATCCTCAGATCATCACATTGATTTACCAGAGATATAAAAATAATGAATCTGTGGAACAGGCCAGAAATATGAGCAATAAACCTGGACATACAGCAACAATCCAGACAGTCAAGAGGTAGGCTCAGAACCCCTTAGTGCAATGAATCTGGACCAAGCTTGGGAAAGTGGGGGGAGAAAGCCATGAAAATAGGGACATATCTGGAATACTGGAGTAGATAATCTGACACAGTTGCTACAGTAACACCCTCATGTCTGCCCTAACATATATTGACTGAAATAACAACTCCAACACTCAATTACTTCTCACAAGTTAGTGATTGAAATCCTCTCATCATCCCACTGATGTGTCGGAAATACACAACATGTATGGGGGCCAGGCAACAGTGCATCCTACAAATGTCTGGACATAACATCACATTAGGGAAACTATACTCAGCTGCTAAGCATGTCACCAAGTACTGTCCAAGCTACAGTCAGACTGACACAACACTAACCCAAATCTGCTATGGGGGATTACACATGTATTTGCAAATATACCAGGCACTACAGGGATGTAACAGCACTGAAAAACAGACAGCAGTGTGAAAGTGCATACCCACAACCAATTTCACCACAGTCACAGTGACATACTGGTAAGCCAAAGGAACAGTACAATATAAGGACTGTGTGAACAGAAACATCTCAACATGTTTACCACTCACACACTACCCCTACATACACTGGCCTAATTCACAGTGTAGTATGACTCCTGACTGTGGCTGACTGTGGTATGGAACATATCTCAGTCAGCCCCTACAAACATATACAGCCAATAGACTGCCAGAAACAGGAGCAGCATGTACAGGCAAATAGAAAAGGAGCCATAACACTTACATCCACCCACTTCCCTACACAGGCCAAATAACATTGACATACTACACTGCTACACAGTCCTGAAAGTCTGTCAACAATTGCCAGAAATACACAGACCTCTCAACTGAACAGAGTCCCACAGGATGGCCAAGCATTTCCCTCATATATAAGGCCTCTTTCACATAACATGTCTGGCAGTCTGATACATCACTGCGATGATATCAGGAATGTAGGCACTAAATAATCATATACCATACCTATCAACCTCTTGCTGCATGAAATCTGGACAAAGCCTGACATAATTGTGGGACACAGGCCCAAAAACAGGGGCATATTTGAAATATTGCTGTTATAAACTGAGAAAGTTTCTGGTGCAACAGGGTTAGTTGCAACATACGCAAAACCACACAAGGATAGAAAGAAAAGATATCCAAAATGACACAAGTAAACTACAAATAGGATCCCAGTTTATTCTTAAACTTTAGCGCCGTGAGTAATCAGTCTTCAAGAAGTATATAGAAAAATACTAAAACATTCCCCTTAAATGCCAACTACAATCAATTACTAAATCAATTAAAAAAAATGAAGTCAACAATTAAATGAAATACTTCCAATTAATTTCACAATTAAAACCAAATGGAATCAGGGTATTATAGTTAACTCATTACATCCGAGTGACGCCTCCAGGTGCATCTGCAGTTACTTCTTACTGCTCCTGTAGGCGTCAAATATTACTTATGCATATTTGCATTAATAATTCCAAAACCATGCTACATACAAGGTTTAAAAATATTTTATCTTGAAGAATACATGATGGCAAACACAATTGTATTGATATTTGACCTCTGTCAATGAGTATTTGTTAGAATTGTAAGGTGATAATTTAATTTTTAAAGGCTCAGGCCACACTCACTAGGAATTAAAGGTACATACTCAAAATAGTTGCACTGGAGTACAATTCAATAAAACCACTATTTTTATAAGGAGCAGAACAAAAATGAGCCAAAAATCTAGCCATTCTGCAAAAATCTTTACATTTGAGAGCTAGATCATTTTTTTTAAATTCAAAAGATGCTAATTGCTGAAATAGCGAGAGTCCCAACACCATTTAACTGATGCCTTTATTTATTTATTTATTTATTTGCACCTCGGGCAGAATTTTCCCAAACACAGCTGTCACTGCGTAAGGAAACACATATCCTTCAGAAAATGTATGCTAACACAGATCCTGTTATTCTAGCAAACTTTCTAAATTTATAAGGGCGATATTTAAAATGTTTCTCTTTTTGTGCTTTTTGTCTCCCTGTTATATTGGGCTTTGTCCAGATTTCTTGCACTAAGAGGTTGAGAGGTATGGCCAACTACCCTTTTATGCCCAATGAGTTTGGCAAACCAACTAATCAGAAAAATGAAAGCAAATTTAATGACAAAGTAAAATGTAAATATTTAGTACTTCAATCAGAAGAAGAAAGTACTGGTAAAGTAAGGCAAACAACAATTAAATGAGTGACTACATGACAAAATTAAACTAAAAATAATCTACATTCTCTTCAGATGCTCAGGAGGAAAAAAGTACAACTAAAATGATATAATAACAATATATAATTAGAGGGAGTGGGTAGATGACTATGCAACATTTAACAAATCAGGCTTCACCCTGTGCATTAAATGATTCTACAGTAATTAGAGTATTACATCATTATATACTGATCACTTAATCAGACTACCTGCCCACGTTACTTTAGTTGAAACCACACAAACGTATGCATAGTCCTTCACCTTTAATTTTTCGAATACTAACAGATCTATACAAAATTTAGATTAACTAGGCATACTGTTAACTCTTTTCTGAAATCTTAGCTAAGAAGCTCAAACATGGTTAAATGTGTTGGTTTCGGTATGATTCCATGTTTAAAACAGTTAATTTACAGCAAATCGTGTCAGCGTACAGCAGGGAATTCCTATGATGGGGAAAAAGGTACTAAAGATGAGAATTATGGGCCTTGGGAGCCCCAACACATCATGCCTGCTAGCTGCAAGTCATGACCCACCTATCTCCATGTCACTGCTTTAAAAACTTTACAGTTGCACAATCATGAGGACTGTAAACAAAGCTGGTTTGACTTTTCCTTCCAGCCAGGTAGCTATGGTGTTATGTGCTTGACTTGCAGAGAAGCACTAGTGCGCAACATGTAAATAGGACTTGGTATTGTAGTGAAGGAAAAAATCAGGGGAGGAAGCACTAGAAATAAAATGGAATTCTGCTAGTTCTTGTGTGTGTGCATGCGTGTATTTTTCCCTGTAAATTGTGGGTGCAGAACTATAGTGTTGTATTTGTGTCCGGGGTAAAGAAATCATAAACAAAAAAAGTATCTATGCCACATAGCCATACTATTTTTGTTGCCAAAGCACTTGAGATTTAAGGTTTCACCTACAAGAGGAATCCTTGCATTGGTTTGTATACCGCAATGCCAATTGGCAGTAATTGCGGTATACAAACCAATCAAAACTCGTGTTGCGGAGCTAAAGCTGTTCAATGCGGAACAGCGGAACAGTGGCTTTATTCATCATTAAATGCGGAGCGTTCCGCATAATCCGGAGCATTTGGCTTCTCAGGCTAACATGTTCCTGCACTCGACACTTAAACATTCTTTTACTTTCACCTGTATAGACTAAATCACAAGGACAACATAAAGCATATACAATTCCTTCAGTACTGAAGTTTAGGTGTAACATATCTTTTCTGAGGGATATGAGGTCAGAAACACAAATGGATGCTAGCAGTTACTGACTGAAATCACCAGAGTATGCTACTGATTTTCCAAAGACAAAAAATGTCTGCAGAACACACCAAACATAGGAGTCCATACTCTGGCCATTCTGCAGATAGCCCTACAGCTGAGAGTTATGTCAAACACATAACACTGTCAGAGTAAATATCATGCAGGAACTCCATGTCCACACAAACCCTGTTAGATTGGCATTAATCCAAATCTATAATCGCAATACCTACATTCTGTCACTATGTCTAGAATAGTCTCCACAGTTTTGGTTGTAAGGGGTATTTCCAAATACCATCTGTGATGCTGTTGTTCACACACCTCCTCACTGGCAAGCAAAAGGGCTAACAGCCACATGAATTACTCAATTATATGAGTGTGTTGCCATGTCATTGGCTATATGAATAACAACACAGCTGCTCTGCATGCAGTTAGCAAGTGGAGGACACCAATTGGTGCACAGGCCATCAGCTGCTCATGAGCATTACTTACAAAAGGCAAGCTGCTGCCTATAGGTTCATAGGTATATAGGTAGGTACTAGGCTATTAGTGATTCCTGGGGTGAATTTCCTATTTCCCATCCAATCATCAAGATTTTTCTTGAAGAGTGCTAATGAGGAGCTCTGTTTGCCATAGATAGGTAATTTGTTCTAGAGTATGGGAAGTCTCTGGGACAGGAATCTATCCCTCCAGCATGTTCTTCTTATTGTGGTGACAAGGTTTAGGTCCCTAGAATGTGTAGCTCGGAGGGATTGGGATTTCTTTAAGTGGAGCATGTCCAACAGCTCTGGGTTTGACATAGCTTTGTATGTTAGGCAGAGATCGCCTCTGAGTAGGCGATATGTGACGGAGTAAAGCTGGAGTTTTTTGAGACGTTTGCGTAGGGCATCTGTTTGAGGCCAGTAATCCTCTTTGTGAGGTATTTCTGTGGCCTTTCCAGTTGTTGTAGATGTCTAGTGAGGTACATACCAAAAGGAGCATTGTATTCTATAATGGGTCTAATGAGTGATGAGTAGATGGGAACAATGACCTCTTTTTTCTGGATGAGAAACCTTTTGTGATGAGGTGAGCCACGTAGAAGAATTTCCTGACCACTGTGGTGATGTGATTATCAAAGGAGAGACTACTGTCTACCTGTGTCCCAAGGTCTCTTATCACACTTTCAGCATTAAGTAGACTACCACTTATGTGGTAGTTCACGGGTACAAAGTTTTTACCAAAGGGGATGACAATACACTTTTTGGCATTGAGCTTCAGGCCATGGCTTTGACACCAGGCATCTGTCTCAGTGAGGCCCTTTTGTAGTATGTCCACATCGTTAGGAGTTTCGACTATGGCTCCTAGTTTGCAGTCATCTGCAAACTTTGTTAGCCAAAGACCTTCTGTGTTAGCATGTACTTCAGAGAAGTAGATAACAAACAGGAGAGGACCCAGGACTGAACCCTGTGGTACTCCAATTGTCACTGGTCTGAGGTCGGATTTGGAGTCTGCTACTTTCACAGTGTGGGTTCTGTCCTTGAGCCACTTGGCAACCCATCTTGTGGCATAGGGATTTATACTTAGTTTAGTGAGCTTATCTATAATTCCAGAGTGGGGGATGGTGTTGAAATCATTGGCAAGATCTAGATAAGCTGTGTGAACCACCTTACCCTCATCTATGGCTTTGGCGACTGCTTCAAAGAAGTCAATCAGGTTTAGGAGACATGATCTGCCTTTTATAAACCTGAACTGGGTAGGGTCCTGAGTTTGGACCCTAGGCCAAACAGATGTACACCCTCCATCCTTGAGAGACAGAAAAAGAGAAACAATGAAAAGAAAAACCAAGCAGGATATAACCACCTACACTCAAGAAAAAAAGAGGTATGTCAAACAAGTAAGCATGTAATGGACTACAGTAGGCGGTATGTACGAATGGGAAACAGGACGTTTAACATATATGTCTGAACAAGACTTGCTGTACTCATTTATTGCTGATCAGAACCTATGGCCATACCATCTGGATCTGTCTGCAGTGACATAGATCATAGGTCAGGCCCCTGAGTCACCCCAGGAAAGGATGGCTCACATATGACTGCTACTGCAGTGTGTGTTGAACAATACTGACTGTGACAATGCTAGGCCAACTACTGTGATGTCGTACATATCAATATCTTATTTGTTAATACAACTATGATATACTTGTTTGTGTCAGAAATGTAAGAGACCTCTCCATGGTATTTGCATAGTAAAGTACTGTTGCAGACATGTATGTTAAACTGCATGTGATATACTGAGCTCATACCATTAAACTGTCCAGTGTTATGAACACTGACAATATGTGTGCCTCATATTTGTAGTCATTTGCTCATAAAGCTGTGTTATGTCTGGCAAATCATTGGAAAATCTGTGAAGACTAACATTACAACATCTTCTTCTTTTTCTTCTGGCTGTTCCCATTAGGGGTTGCCACAGTGGATCATCTGTTGCCATTTCTGCCTGTCCTCTGCATCTTGCTTTGTCACACCAACCACCTGCATGTCCTCTCTCACCACATCCAGATACCTTATCTGAGACCTTCCTCTCTTCCTCTTACCTGGCAGCTTCATCGTTATCATCCTTTTCCCAATATACTCAGCATCCCTCCTCAGCACATGTCCAAACCGATGTAATCTTGCCTCTCTGGCTTTGTCTGAAAACCATCCAACATGGGCTGACCCTCTCATATACACATTGCTAATCCTGCCCACCCTCATCACACCCAGTGCAAATTCTAGCATCTGTAACTCTGCCACGTCCAGCTCTGACTCCTGCCTTTTGGTCAATGCCACTGTCTCCAAACCATATAACATAGCTGGTCTCACCACCCTCTTTTAGACCTTTCCCTTCACTTTTACTGGTACTCGTCTGTCACAACTCACTCCTGATACCCTTCTCCACCAACTCCATCCTGCCTGTACTCTCTTCTTCACCTGTCCTCCATAGTCATTACTCTGAAATGTTGATCCCAATCAGTTAAACTCATCCACCTTTGCCAACTCTACTCCCTGCATCCACAACATTCTGCTGTCCTCTCTCTTATTCACACACAGATATTCTGTCTTAGTCCTGCTGACCATCATTCCTCTCCTCTCTAGAGCATATCTCCAACTCTCCGGGGTCTCCTAAATCTGTTCCCTACTCTCAATACAGATCACAATGACATCTGCAAACATCATAGTCAACGTGGACTTCTGTATGATCTTGTCTGTCAACCTGTCCATCACCATTGCGAATAAGAAAGGGCTCACATGTCATCTCACCTCCACCTTAAACACATCTGTCACTCTCACTGCAGACCTCACTGCTGTCACACCACCCTTGTATATATCCTGTATCACTCTTACATATATCTCTGCCACTCATTACTTCCTCATACAATACTGCAACTCCTCTCTAGGCGCCCTGTCATATGCTTTCTCTAAGTCCAGAAAGATACAAAGCAACTCCTGACCTTCTCTGTACTTTTCCATCAACATTCTCAGAGCAAATATCACATCTGTAGTGCTCTTTCCTGGCATGAATACATAATGCTGATCACTACTCATCACCTCCCTGCTGAACCTAGCTTCCACTTTTCTTTCCCATAACTTCATGTTGTAACTGATCAATGTTATCCCTCTGTAGTTACTACAGCTCTGCACATCAACATTATTCTTAAAACGATACCCAAACACTTTCTCTCCACTCCTCATGCAACCTCTCACTTTCCAAGATGTCATTAAACAATCTGGTTAAAAACACCACTGCTATTTCCCCTAAACACCTCCATGCTCCCACAGGTATGTCATGTGGACCAACAGGCTTTCCAGTATTCATCCTCTTCATAGCAAACCTTACTTCTTCCTTGGTAAGCTGTAGCACTTCCTGATTCACCATACCCACATCATCCAACCTTCTTTCTCACATTTTCTTCATCAGCCACTCAAAGTACTCTGTCCATCTGCATAACACACTCTCCTCGATTGTGAATACATTTGCCTCATTATCCTTTATCACCCTTATCTGCTGCATATCTTTCCTAGCTCAATCCCTCTGTCTAGCCAATTAGTACAAGTCCTTTCATCCCTGCCTTATCCTTAGCCTTTGTCATCTCTCTCTTTGCCATGCACCTCATCTCCTTATACTCCTGTCTATTTTCCTCATCTCTCTGGCAATCCCACTCCTTCTTCCCCAACCTCTTTCTCTGTATACTGTCCTGTACCTCCTCAGTCCACTGCCAGGTCTCCTTGTACTCCTTCCTCCATCCACATGTCACACCAAGCACCTTTCTAGCCATCTCCCTTACTAGCTCTGCTGTACTTACCCAGCTATTCACTGCCACCCAGTGCTTGTCTTAACTCTCTGAACTCCACCTCACAATCACCCTTTTCCAGTTCCCACCATTTGATCCTTGGTGCTGCCCTCACACTCCTCCTCTTCTTGATCACCAATGTCCTCTTACAGACCAACATTCTATGCTGCCTAACTACACTTTCCCCTGCCACCACTTTACAGTCTCCAATCTCCTTCAAACTGGCACTACTACATTGGATATATTCCACCTGTGTGCATCCTCCTCCTCCCTTGTATGTCACCTTATGCTCCTTTCCTCTTGTTATAGTACGTATTCACCACAGCCATGCCCATCCTTTTTGCAAAATAAACTACCATCTCACTGTCTGCATTCTTTTGCTTAACACCATAAATACCCATCACTTCCTCATCTCCTCTGTTCCCTTCACCATCATGCCCATTGAAATATGCTGCAATTGCCACTCTCTCTCCCTTGGGTACAGTCATCACCATGTCATCCAACTGACTTCACATTTCTCTTTCTCATCCATTGCACAACCAAGTTGCGCAGCATATGCACCAACAACATTCATCATTACACCACCACTTTCCAGCTTCATAAACATCACTCTATCAGACACTCATTTCATCCTCCAAAAACACTTTTGGCATACTGTTCCTTCAGGATAACTCCTACCCCCTTTTTCCCCCCATTCACACCATGATAGCACAATTGTGACCTTCCTCCGATACACCTAGCCATACTCCCTTTCCATCTGGTCTCTTGCACACACAACATATCAACCCTCCTCTGGCCATCATATCAGCTAGCCCTGTCCCTATACCAGTCAAACTGCCATCACTAAAAGTTCTGATCCTCACTACTACACACCTAGGCTTTCTACTCTCTTCCTGCCATATGAGTGTGGACATCCTCCAGGCCAGGGTATGTCTGTCAATGCAAAGGCTACTGTGCTATTGAATTACTCAAGTGTGTTACAGCAATATTAGGACAGTGTTAAAAATGTTGTCCCATTGCCCTCCATGTATGTGTGGCATCCTACAGATGTCCTGCTCTAATGGGTTGAGAGGGATGACTGGGCAACAAGAGTGTGAATAAATTGTGCCATGCTCACATAGAACAGAAATGTATGTCAGGTATTACCTGTGTACATGTATACATGTCAGTATGAGTAGGTGTATCTGGCTGCCTCATAACAACAGACATGGGATGCAAAATGTCAGTTTAATAAGCTGTACATGTTGTACACTTGTGTAATATTAGTTTATGTACATCCAACAGAGTGACATTTCCACAGCTACTGGTTGTTGTATTGCCCTGACACAGCCATGGGTACTACAATAAGTATGATTATCAGTTTGAAATTGGTAAGGTGTCCAACTGTGTTATGACTTTGTGTCCATGCCTACTACAAACAGCTATATGATCACCTACATAGCTGTATGAACTCATCAATACCTTACTTGTAAAACCTGCCTCCACCAAAATAGAGTAATTCCCTTAGCTGGACAGCAGCAATACACAAACCACAGACTTGGTCCCTATATTGGCTATACAGAGCAAAGTAGGAGCAGGCACCAACTTGGCATCAAGTCAGCCTTTGTCTGAAAAGCATATTAGGTCACAGGTGGATTACTGTAAGGCTAACTATGAGTATGAATTGGACACATCCACCAAGGTAAATCACAAGGCCATCTTCACATATGTCTGCAGTCTCAGAGACAACATACCAACCCACCCTGTAATGATGGTCAATCAGACCACATACAAACACAACATAGCTATAGCCAACCTGCTGCAGATAGGTATAGGGCAAACATCACCCCCCTGGCTCAGCATCACTATAGGTGGATATGCACAGCACCTGCATCCCTCCCATCACCAGTGAACAGGTACATATTGCCTACTGAAAGGCAACAAATATAAGTATCCATGGGACCTGATAACATCCCTGTCTGCATCCTACATGAACTCAGGCATGTGCTCCAAGCTCCATTGCACACTGTATTCAAACCAAGCCTCAGCACCATCCACACCCCATCCACATGTAGAAGATTATGTAATTAACTGGCCCTCATTGGGGGAAATATGACACGTCAGGACCAGCAGTGCAATGCAAGATGATACTGTTCTGATAGATTACACAGGTATGGTGTAGTTGTGTGTGGTGGCTACTGGTATTCAATATAGATGTGCAGGTTCTGTACATACTGTTGCCAAATGTATGAGGTCCTGTGATGTGTTTCCCTGTTTATGTCTTCCATATAAAATGTTGCATCAGTAAAGGGCAACTTTCTCAGTGGCTGAGAGAAATATAATCATGGAATCCATACTACAGAACAATGCCATAATGTTTGAACAGAGCCAGGAACATCTGTGGGAGAGGACCATCCTGTGGGATGACCTTGTCCACAGGGTAAATGATGTCAGCCTGCACACACATACCATATGAACAGGTCCGGCATTATGCAACCAACCTCATACTCCATGCTTGGCAAAGGGCTGCTGCTGTGGCCAGGGACTGCACAGCCACAAGTGGTGGCCCAGCCATACAAACCCCACTAACATACTCCGAGGAGCTACTCACCAACCTTGGGGCACTCATCGCAGTACAACATCAGGGTACAGACCCCCACATGATGGAGGTGGATGACACCCAGACAATGGCTTAGGAGCATGCAGGTAAGGCCCCAGTGGAGATTACTAGACTAGTGTAGCAGACATACTTGTATCTGTAGAGTATCTACATGCATGTGTCAGGTCAGATTGACGTGCACATCTATGGTGAAGGACAGCAAATTGTGTAGTATTGGGGGTTGTACTGTTAATGTGCATACATACTCCATCCATCCTGTACCAATGCCACATGTAAATCTGCTGACAATACCTCTCTCCCACAACTACCTAGGTCTCTCCAGTCTGCATGTGGGATAGCAGCATGAACTGGTGAATATGGAATTTTTTTGTTGTGGTTTGCCAATACCCCAGGCATGTGAAGGGAATGCAATTTACCATGCACACAACTGTCACTCATAGCCATATTCTTTTATGTACATGTTCACTTGGGGTGGGGTTAACTGCATTGCATCACAGCTGTCAACACAGTGGCCTATCTGAAGAGAATGTAACATTCCTGTAGCATACCTCACAACCTTTCAGTGCAAGACTTCTGGACAGAGACCATCAAAAGGGGGGGGGTGGCCTAATGTAGGGACATGTGTGAAAAATTACACTTATACAGTGGATATAAACAGTGTACACACCCCTGTTGAGATGCCAGGTGTTTGTGATATATACAAACTGAGACCACAGTATGTCAGTCCACACCTTTCCAACCTTTAATGTTACCTATAACATGAACAATTCACTTGTAAAACCAACCAATCAGTTGGGCGCCAAATATGGAGTATACAAACCTTACAATAAGGTGTATGCATACGTGTGCACACCCTTCAAATAATATTTTATTGTAGCAGCTTGTGATTTACTGACAGCATTCAGTCTGCTTGGGTACACACCTTCCATCAAGTAAAGGCACTCTGAGTAACACCAAATAACAATCTGCTGTCCAAGTAGGGTATTCATGACATTTGCTCAGTTGCCTGCAATAGCAACAACCATGTCTTGCAGACAGCTTACAAAGCAGCAAAGGGATCTCATATTTGAAATGTATCAGTCAGGGGTAGGGTCCAACAACATTGTCACAGCATTGCATACACCAAGGAACACAATGGAGACAGTCATTAAAGGGTGGATTGAATATGGGACAACAGTGCTGTTGAAAAGAACCTGACATCCCTCCAAAACTGATGAAAAGACATGTTAAAACCTGGTCAGGGAGGCTACCAGGAGACATACAGCAACACTTCAGGAGTTGCAGGAATCTCTTGCAAGTACTGGTGTTGTCTTCTAAATGTGAGAACAATCTCTCATATTCTGCATAAGTCTGGCCTCTGCTGTAGGGTCAGAGGATGGAAGCATTTCTCCACATCAAACAACATCCAGGGGTGGATACAATTTGTAATACAGCACATCAAGTCTTCCAAAGGCATGTGTGAAAATGTGTTATGGTGTAATGAGACTATGGATTGACCTCACAGCCACAATACCAAAAAGGTACATGTGGTGCACAAGCAACACGTCTCTTCACCTAAAGACCACCATCCCCATGGTGAATCATGCTGGTGGCATTGGCCTGCTGTGGGGATGCTTTTCCAAAGCCAGAACTGGTCCTATAGTGATGGTGCTAGGAATTCTGAACAGTTCCAAATAACAATCACATCTTGCCCAAATCCATCAGGTGTCTGCAAGAATGCTGAGGATGGGGAGGGGTGTCAGCCTTCAACATGACAAAGACTTGAAGCATACATCCAAACATACCTAAGAATGACTCCACCTGAACACACTCATGGTTATGGATTGCCCCAGCCAGAGCCTAGACCTAAACTACATAGAAAAACCCCAGTGTGACGTGAATGAGGGCTATGCACATAAGCTGCCCTTGCAATCTGACAAGAGTTGGAGGACCTTTGCAAGGAAGAGTGGCCAAATAATGCCAAGTCAGGATGTGTCATGCTGATAGACACCTTCTCAAGAAGAGTGAAGGCTGTAAGTCACTTACAAGGTGCTTCAACAAAGTATCATTTTAAGAGTGCGCATATTTATGCAACCACCATATTGTACATATTTCATTCATTATATTTTACATGTAACACATTTGTTTATCGATTGGATTGTACAGGTCATATGTCACATGAGAGGTGTGTTATATTTTTGAATGCATTATTGCTGTCTCATTTTATATATTACAAGGACATGGCATGTTAACAGGGGTGTGTATACTCATCATATCCACTGTAAGCCTAGAAGGCTGATGGTGTAACAGGATTTGTGTGTCCATACATTTACTGCTGGTTTGGAGATCTGAAACTCAAATATATGTCATTAATTAGTGATGTCACTCCTCAGATCATCCCAGTTGTGTATCAAACACAGGGTTATGAGAAACAGAGCAAACATATGAGCCAGACATGTACACATTCTGCAAGGATCTGTACAGTTGTGAGGTATGTTCTGCAGTAGTTGCCGCTGTACTATACAGGTGAACAGCAATGATGTGTTCATGGGTGCAGTCTGTGCTGGGGAAGGGTCATCACCTACTAAAACTACTCACGTATCCCAGAGCTCTATATTGTTAGTTACATGGAGTAAAACTGGCTGCAATGCATGCTGTTGAGGGTAGTTTGTCATGCACATCACCATTTGGGTAATGTGAGGTCTATGTAACAGATTTATGCCACCTCACCTGTAAGTGTCTGTGTGTGTGTGTGTGTGTGTGTGTGTGTGTGTGTGTGTGTGTGTGTGTGTGTGTGTGTGTGTGTGTGTGTGTGTGTGTGTGTGTGTGCGTGTGTGCGTGTGTGCGTGTGTGTGTGTGCATGTGTGCACCAGCCAACCTTAAAATGCAGGTATTAATGTACATATGTTGTCTTCTCCTCACAGATGGTGATGGGGGTCGGGGTCCCTCCTGCTTGGAAACTGATGTCAGTGTCTCTGCAGACTCATGATGATAGGAATAGTGAGGTACAGGTGGGGTTGTCAGGTGCTGAATCTGTGCCATTGGTTGGCATCCCACTTTGTTTACACCATCCTCGCACACAGTGACTATGCCCACAAATACCCTGTCACCAGTGACCACAGATGATGGACAGTTGGCAGGTGGTGGCATGCAACAGACTAGAGTGGTGACTATGGCAGGTGTGAGTGTAGACACTGGCCATAGCCAGAGTGCAGGCAAGGCCCCATACAGGCAGATGGACAGGGGTGCTCATAGAAGGACTGCTGCTCATCAAGCTGCTGTTGCAGGTGTCACCAAATGCATGTTTTGGGCTGTCATGAATACACAGGCAAGTAGTGATTGCAACACCAGACAAATACTCAGGGTAGTGGATGCAAATCTTCCTAATTTATGTGGCAACCTACATGACCTTGTTGAGGTCGCACATCACAATACTGAGGTCATGAATTGATGGTGGGCTGAGACCTTGGCAATCCTTGACCGTGGCATGTCTGTGCTAGAGCATGTGGTGGGAGATGGGCATCAGCCATGTGGATGTAGGTCAGCACCAACAACAGCTGAGAGTCTATGGGGCCATGCACCTTCACAATCTCGTAGTGGCAGTGACACCAGCACTACTGAAGGAGGGGGTTGCTGTCCACATCACAACAGGAGCAGGCCATGGGCACATGGTCCTGGTTGGTCCCCTGGCATGACCAGTTCTCATGTCCATGGCCAGAGACCATGAACTGGACACCTGGCCATGTACGGTCCACAGCTGTCCAACATACCCCTGTGTAGGGCAGCTGCATGGCATGACTGTGTGCATACATACACACACGCATATCTGTATCACAGTCAGGTTACATGCAGACACACATAACACCTCTGCACAGACCATCTATTGGATACCCCTCCAAGCACACACATGATGTCAACCATATGGCCCAGCCTAGGCCTCTGGCAAACCCACACCACACCCTGCGTATATGATGATACCTGTGCCAAATCCTTGTCATTCATACCATCGATGCAGGGACATGCTAATATGCATCTGATGGACAGGGCGAATATAGTACAGTGCAGCTATGTAATACGGTGTTAGGTGCTGTCTGCTTGCATTTGCTACGGGTACACATACAGGTGTATGTTCCTTATTAACCAGGATGCATTATTGGTGTTAGTAACACTGACTGAATGTAGTATGACATGCTGTATTCTGTTTGTGTATTAGGTGTCTGTATGTCTGCAGGCTGAGTCCCTGCATACATTACCAAGAGGAAGTATGGCATAGTGGGAATACACTGACCATGTCATAGGCAAGGTACAGTTTTATATGTAGATATACCAGATGTGTATAAATGCAACAATGTGTGAGGGACACTGTTGTCAGACAGTGTGACCTTGCATACATACCCCTTGTCACAAACAGGTAGCCTTCAGACATGTCACCTCAGTGTTGAGTAGTACCACAGGCTCATACATACAGAACAGGTTACTGTAGTAGTTTCAGTAGATCTCTCACAAGTGTAGCCATTACATTAGCTGCAACAGATTCACCTGCCAACACCTGTTGGCCCTGCCATTTCTTTCCTACTCAACCTGTTGCATTTGGTGAGGGCATGCATGATACTGTGTTTGACAGGGCATGTATTCCTGAGTTCACAGGCTGGAGCAGGGAGACAAAATGGTACAGCCTTTGCATACACACAGTAAAGACTGACACAGGCGATGTGCATACAGTAACACAAACACAGTTGGCAATAGACAGATTAGTAAACCTACATATCCACTTTGATGTACTGTAGTACTACATACACATGACATGCGCCACATACATTATATGCATGGGACATAACCCACTACCTCTTACAACACGTAATGTTGTGAATGCCTTCATGAATGGTGAAATAACCCACCAGAAATTGCATCTGGAGTCATGTGTTGCTCTTTCAAGTCTGGACAAGTGATAGGGTAGCAGACATTGCATCAGCATGATTTTTCAGTCAGGTATGATACCTAATGCTAGCATGTGTGTCACTACACTCACTATGGCTAATTTTGCAACAGTATCACATACATCGGCATGGATACGGGAGACAGACCACATATAGGTTGCAAACATCTGGATATTCCATAGACATCTGTACAGAGGATTGGCATGGCCTGTAGAATGGTTTATCATGCTGCATGTGAGGCAGATGTTGTTACCATGCTATATAAAGTAATGCCATCGGGAGGTAGTCAACAGGTGCAGATGGCATACACATCAAAATGGCATAAGCCAAACAGGATATGATTCTCACCCAAACACACAGTTGCTAGTATTGAGATTAGAACCTCTACCTATCTAGTTATTACTACTACAGTGTTACACAGTTATCAGACATGCCACAGAGATTATTTGATTTCATCTACTCCCAAGGTACTTCTAAGGTGAATGACATCAACAGGCCTAGAAAAGTAGGTTGAGGGGAAGTGTACAGGTTGGTACACAACTCAAAATAGTATAACCCAAACACTATATGATTCTCACACAAACACACAGTTGTGAGTATTGAGATTAGAAACCCTACCTATCTAGTTACTTCTACTATAGTGCTACACATTTACCACAGATGATACAGAGCTTACTGGGCTGACAACTGGCCAAAGGTGCTGATAAGGGGAATGACATCAGCAGGACTGATAAATAAAGGCAGTGGGGTGGAAACAGATCAGCATACTTCTTCCTACAAACATACACACTTTCACACCCACACACACATATGCCTGATCTGAGAGTAGAACCACAGCCTATCTAGTTATTTGTACTAAAGTGTTACGCAGTTACCACACACATGCTACAGAGCTTACTGGGCTGACAACTGGCCAAAGGTGCTGACAAGGAGAATGACATCAGCAGGAATGATAAAGTAGGGCAATGGATGGGAGACTTATCAAAATACTTCATCTTACAAGCATACACACTTACTTATGCTCTCACATACACATTTGCTGGATCTGAGATTAGAACCCCTGCCTAGCTAGTGATTTACATTATAGTATTACACAGTTATCACACATGCTACGGAGCTTACTGGGCTTAAATCTGGCAAAGGTGCCAATAAGGGGTATGACATCCGCAGGACTGATAAAGAGGGGCACTGGGAAGTGTTGTGGGTGGGAATGGACTAAAACTGTTTCACCTACAAACAAACACACACTCCTTCACTCTTGCATACACAATTGACACACACACACACACACACACACACACACACACACACACACACACACACACACACTTGCCAGTATTGAAATTAGAAACTCTACCTATCTAGTTATTTGTACTATAGTGTTACACAGTTATACCACATGCTACAGAGCTTATAGGGGTGATCAGTGTGCAATTGTACTTCTAAGGTGAATGACATTAGCAGAACTTGTGAAGTAGGGCAATGTGAGGTGTACTTAGTGGGAACAGTCTCCTAATATTTAGACCTACACACACACACACACACACACACACACACACACACACACACACAAACACACACACACACATGCAAGTGATGTGATATTATAAACCCAACCTAGTACTGTTACACAATGGGTCTCACCTTTTATGCTGCCACGTGCAACTGTCTACAACTCGTATGCCACTGTCCACAGCAGGTCATCACTGTATGCCATTCAGGGTGTCCGTGTGTGTGACTCACTCTGTGTCCAACTCTCTCTCTCTCTCTCTCTCTCTCTCTCTCCTCTATCACTGTCTGTCTCTCACTTCCCCATATCTATGTGTGTGTATGCTTGACACATGGTTATCTGTTGCCCATATATATGTGGGTGTATCTCACACAACAGATGCAGATATATCACATATTAGCCACCTACAGCTAGCTGAGGGTAATCCTGTCTGATGTGTGTGTGGGGACAGTTTAGATATACAGAGCTGTCTGCACAGACATATATATTCAATACAGTCATATATTCTGCTGTGGGTTCCAACATGTCCTCTGATTCACTAAGTGTAGCAGCATGCCCAGTGTGACCTTCTATAGTTAGAGTAGGACTCCATTCCAGAGATGGGTGTATTCCAGTCCAGGGTTTTTTGTGCTACAGCCATAACTCTCAGGAGTACACAGGACATTCCTCAGGGTACTTGGTTTGTTTAGCAGGCATTTTCTGACATATCTATACTCTGACACTGTAGTGTATTGTGTCATTACCTAGTGCCAGACATCGTCAGATAATCACAGTGCTTTATCAGAGGAATACTAGTTGTATGATGCATAGACCAATATTATGAGGGCAGCTATGTACATTGTTGCCCAACAAGGCCATTTATGAGGTGTGGCTACAGCTAGTTTAGTAATTACTTGCTGTGTAAACAGTCCAGAAACATGATATACTGGCTAGGGATCTCTTGCTTCTGTGGTATCTTTCTAACCTGAGATATCATATCCTTGCATGGGCATACCTGTCATCTGTAGATTTTTTGGAAGGTTGTCCAGGTGTTTGTCTAGAGGTTTCATACTTTCTTCATAAACTTGTGTTTTTAGGGCAAGTTAATTACATATAATTGAAGAGCAATGTTGCTAAATAATTACAGACATTACTGTTTCAAACTACATAACCTTCAGACAATTCCTGCTACTGCAAACCCCTCACCCTACCAGGGTTGCCAGATGTCCCTATTTGAGTGGGATTGTCCCAGGATCAGCAACCCGATCCCGAGTCCCACATTGCCGGTTTAAAGATGTCACTTGTATGTGTAGTATATTCCACATAGCACTGTGACTTCCAGGTATGTCAGTGGCAGAGCAGTGGGTGTCACTGACATGCATTACAGTTGGCACTGCAGTTATCTGCAAATGGCCCTGTCAAAGACAGCGCTGTATCTAGGGCACTACAAGACGACTGCCAGGAGAATGTGCTGGCCAGATCCTGTCAGTATTAACCACACATACACATATCTTATTTACCCCTGCATATTCTGGACAGGCAACATGTTTTCATGTGTATTGGTACAGCCTGACCAATGTGTGCAATACTGCTATTTCCCCTACAAACATACATGCTGTGGGTATATGGGGGGACACAACTGTCAACTGTATACATTTGCATAAACTGTGCTGATATTTGCTTTACATTTTGGCTCCATTTACCATACTATAGTTCTCTGTCTTGGGGACTAGAGGCATATCAGTAAGGAACACAGGTCAGATTGTACTGGCATACATTTGAGTTTCAGACTTCTAACCCTTCATAGCCTTACTGCAATTACAGGTCCTGCTTTGCTATCACTGTTTGAGTCTGTAGGGGGGTAATTCAACATTGCCACCATTTGTGTGCCTTTACCAGACATCTGTGTGTTGTTTTCCACAGCTTACTTGCTGTGTGGGTGTGAGGGCTGGGTATGGGACCTCCACACTGACATCCATGACTGTGACCTATGACCCCCCAAGTTATTTGTCCCGACACATATACTGCAGTGGGATTTGCCACCTTGGGTACTACTGCAAAATGTGTGGAGGCCAGTTTTGGCCAGATATTTTCTGGTGTCCCACATAGCTGTCAGTTGTGTACTGCTATACCAGTAGGCCAACCCATTCCCTTGCATGCATGCAGCATTACCATAGATATGCTAGCAAAACATACTAATCCATTCATTTATTGTTAAGAAGAATGACT
This sequence comes from Protopterus annectens, assembly GCF_019279795.1. Taxonomy (NCBI): domain Eukaryota; kingdom Metazoa; phylum Chordata; order Ceratodontiformes; family Protopteridae; genus Protopterus; species Protopterus annectens. Next base: position 1,249,205,730 of record NC_056731.1, read on the forward strand.
TACCTTGTGCTTGCAGCAGTTGTGAGGACGGTGCTTGAGGGACGCCTATGTTGGAATCACACAGTACACTACCTACACATGGTAAGTTACAGGTAATGTGATGTGTGTGTCATCCATTTTACTGTGTGTGTGTGTGTGTGTGTGTGTGTGTGTGTGTGAGTCAGAGAGAGGTGTCAGTCGCTGGGGTCCCTACAGTGTCAGTGTGTGTGCTATGCGCTGCCTCTTTGCCAAGGCCTGAGCATACTCAGCATGCCTCCATCTGCCTACAGTAGCAGGCTCAGGGGCCTCCTCCTCTGAGTCCCTCTGTGCCTGTGGTGACCTTGGCAATAATGGTGAGGTTGTGTGGCCCTTCCCCATGCTGTTCCTGCTGCAACTGTTTCCATAGGATCATATTGTGTAGCATGGCACATACTATGAACATGTGTGCACATGTGGCTGTAGAGTACTGCAAGGCTCCACCAGATATATCAAGGCAGTGGAACCGTGACTTGAGCATCCCAAACACATGGTCTATAATGATCCTGGTTTGTGCATGTGCCTCATTATGGTGTTCTTGTGTGGGTGTGTGTGCATTTTTGATGGGTGTCATCATCCACAGCTCCAGAGCATAGCCAGCATCCCCCACCAGATGGCCATATGGGATGCACCCACTGGCAAATGCCTGGTACAGCTATGATGAATGCCAGATGTGGCAGTCATGATAGCTTCCAGGGCTGCCAACACACGCATTCATGATAATGCCCTGGGCATTGCCCATGACCTGGCAGTTGATGGAGGGGAATCCCTTGTGGTTTATGTAGACACTACTCTGTTCATCGGGCGGTGCATTGATGTGGATGTGCGTGCAGTCTATGGCACCCAGTACCTACAGGTATTCACCTACATGGTGGAAGCGACGCATATTGCGGGTGTTGGGAAAGTAAATGTAGTCACTGGCATGTAGTAGCATGGCATCCAGGAACTGGTGGAGTACCCTGGATGCAGATGCCTGTGAGACCCCCATGATGCCCCCAGTAGGTCTTTGGAAATTACCTGTAGCTAGAATTCTTAAGGCTACACATACCTTGGTATCCACTGGGATGGGTTCCCCTCTGTTGGTTCTAGGTCTGAATTGAGGCTGGCACAGCTCAGTGATTTGATGATGTTTGTCTCTGTCCACCATGTAGTGCTATACTATCTCCAGATCATGTAGCCCCTGGTATTGGCAGAAAAAAGACAGAAAATCCACCCAAGGATGGCTTATCAACGAAATCCACAAGTGTTCCAATTAAAATGTGATCCTTTAATACGAATAAAACTTCGACTTGAAAATAAAATGAAAAATAAAAAGTTACCCTGGGTCTGAACATTCTTCTCCTCCTCCTCCTCAGTCTGTGGCGGTTGTCAGCATTATCCTCCTCTCTGCCCTCAGCCTCTAGCATATACTGATGGATCAAAGCAATGGCAGCCCCTAACATTTATCCAGTTAAAATTCACCCACATGTGTATGCCAATGGTGCAGGGTTTGTGGTAAAAAAACAGACTGTAAGGTGTTTCCACAATTTATACGGTTGTACTGCAGATGCTGCCTGTATGCTTGGCTTACTATGATGCATTCCACCTGGTGGCTATGTAATTTGTTCCTGATTGCTTTTATTCTGCTATTTTCTTTTTTTCCTTATTTTCCCTTCCCACTTCCTCTCCTTTTAAACCCTGAGGAGCACCTCGCAAACCCAGTGCCCAAATGTAAACAGTCCTGCTATTTCCGGTTGTTTTTTTTGTTTGTTTGTTTTAGACCTGGTGCACAAACCCATTTAACTAATGTAATCATGGAGAAATGGCCCTCCCCTGGATGCAAACACCCTCCTCATTTCATGAAATAAGTCAATACAGATTCAGACACACACCCTTGCTTAGCTATGATTAGCTAAGCTTATCTCTGCACCATAGGGCTCCAATGTGCTTACAACATGCCTGGCACACCCCGTTTTCATGTCGGTTGCTCCTCCTAGTTTCATGATCGTGCTATAACACCTACATGGTTAGGTGCAGTTTGGCACTTAGAAGATTTTTGTGATTCCATAAATTTGCTCTCATTTTCATACCCCACTGCCTTAGTCCATAGTTACTGCACTGACACAGAGCCTTTCCCCTTGACAACCACTGTTCCTTGGTATTGTTTTCATTCTGCATGCCGTAGACTATAATAGCAAAATGTAGATTTCCCCTAAAGTTGAGTTTTCATATTTTTTTTTTTTGGCATGATCCCATTTGTGTGCTGCTGCCCTATGCTTAAACGACTGAGATTGGCCATAAAAAAAATCATTTTTATAAAAATGAAGCAGGTTTCCATGCCAATGACCATATATTTGGTCACTGGCATGCCTAAAGTGTACAGTACATACTTGTTTGTACCCTGTACCCTCTTTCTTTCTGGAATTTGTCATCCTTGAATGACAATGCTTTGCCATGCATTCAGAATTATGTGGAAGGCTGGCACAGAAGAATCAGGTGTTTACTTGGTAGGCGCATTTCTGACATTCTTTGTGTGCTATCTATGTTAATCCGTGAACAGAACAGAGTTGACCAAATACGGCTACAAATGCTGTCAGCTTGTGCAGTCTCCCCTAAGAAAAGAAAGACTCTGGAACAGGGAGAACGGTTTCAGAATGGGGTCTATATCAGATAATCAAAGTTTCTGAACTTCAAACACCATATGGTTGACCCCATATGATCAAGGTACTGAAACCTCAAATATCTGATAAAAAAAAAAAATTAAAAAGAAAAAAAAACAAAAGTAACTGGTTTAAGCAGGTGGCAAGCCCCACTGCAACCCCATACCCCACGCTAATTAAATATACCAACTCCGAGATCGCACTTTAACAGAGTATGGTGCGGAAAGGGAAGATTTCCCTTTGCTACACTGTAGCGCGATCTCAGAGTTGGTGTATTTAAGTAGCAGGGGGTGTGGGGGTTACAGGGTGGCTTGCCTCCCTGCTTAAACCCTTTTACTTTTCTTTCTTTTTCTTTTTTTTTTTTACTTGTTCAATGTTTTGCAACTTCGATCACTAGTGTTTGATGTCTTGTGATTCAAAGTTGTAAAACTTCGACAATTTAATACAGACCCGCAGAGTGTACTGCACAGGAAAAATTAATACAGTACTGCAGAGTTTCTACAGGCAGTTGCTATGTTGCTGAAAGTGTTAGTGTAACATGCATGGCTGGTCCAGCTGTATGCATCATATTGTGTTGATGTTTGGTTTATGTTATACAGACACAGGCTGTTTAGTGTATGTTAGGTCTTTTCATGTCACACTTATGCATGGTTAAGGTGTAATCAGATAGGGTTTGTATATAGTGGGGAAGTGCTTTGTGCATATATTCACATTTGAAGCTCATTGTTGACATGAACTTAGCATGTTAGTTATGTTTCTCGTATGCTGAGTATCACACAGGGTTTCCAAGTTTGGCCAAACAAAACTTTTCGCTCTTTTGCATTTCGGTGGAAATGCACTTCGGCATTTAGTGTGTTCGCTTTATTTGTGTCGCTCAAGACACATTCGCTCAATGCATCTTTTGTTCTCCTAATATAGACCCTGTCTATCTCTGGTAAGCTTTTTCAGCTTGCCATTTCTCAATTTTGAAATGTATTGATCTACACTGGTGAATGATCTTTCATAATCAAATTTATACATGTTAAAGGGATTCAGTCTGACAACAAAATAAATAAATAATTAAATAAATGCATTCCTTGCATGAGAAGAAGGAATGCGTTACACATCCCGTATGGCTGCAGCTGCCCGTCCATAGATTATAGTTGCAGCGGCTATGCTTTTCAGCCACTTTGCACTACGGCAAAGTGCTGATGCAGCCGTTTGGTTTCGACGATGTAGCTCACAGGGAAATGTCTTGCGAGCTACACGCCGGAATCCATGTTAAAGTCCACATTTCTCTTGATTTTTTTGGTCTAGGATTGTTGCTTCCTCCATTAATTTATCTGCCCATAACTGATAGTGTTTGCACATGGCTGCTTGCAATTCATAGCCATGCTTGTCAAAGTGTTTCAGCAATTCTTGGTGAAACTCTGAACCCTCTACTAATCCTGTAGGAAACTGCCAAACTCTCAGTCCTTCACTCATACACTCTTTGAAATAAGCTATTTCCAGATGTAATTCTTTATATTTTAGTAGTCTTTGATCAAATTATTTTAATGTCTGTGTGATGTCTGACTAACATGATAAATTGTAGTACAAACTAGCTATGTCAATTATATAACAGTTGTCTCAGTACAAGCTAATATGTACGAACACTTAGCAGTCATTTAGTAATGCATAATCCAATTGTGGTTGCTATGCCATGATACATAGACATAAATATTGTTTGTACTTCCATGTATCCATATATAATTGTTACCCCAATATTTATATATATTTTATATTCTAATGTTTAACTGTAGGATGCCATGCCATGCTGCATAAGAAAGAAAAGTGTTCTGAATATTTTTATGCATTATTATTTTTATGCATTAGTACATTTTACGACTTCTTTATACTTCACCATTCTATTATATACATTTCAAGCATACTTATATTTTTAAATATTTTAAATATTTTCAAACATTTTTAACAACAACATTTTTAAAAAGTTCTCATATATTTAAATATTTTTATATATCATGAGTATGATTTACTATGTCACAATACTGGACAAGAGAGTGTGTATATTTACTTGATTTTTAATAAGTCCAGAGGGTGTTTTGAAAGAATCTCTTAAAGGAAGTAATTACTTATTTAGTGGACCCTCATAGCATCATCAGTTTGCTGGGAATATCACTCACCCATTGCTTGACTAACAACATGCTTGCACCATGGACTGTATTTAAATGCACTGGTTTTAGTGAATGCCTCTGCCTGAAAAAGTCTCACCACCAGGTGGGACAAAAAGCACTTTGTGTTCACAGTTGTTTTATCATCTACTTCAATATACATTCTGTATTTTTTTATTTTTTATTACTTTTGCTTGTGCTATATTAAAGAAAAGGAAGTACAGTACTTGGAGTGGACTTACCTTCTTCTGCAAGTGTCTTGGACCCTTCCCTCATATAAAACTTAAAGTTGGTGAAACTTTTCTAGGCTTCAATAGGCCTAAACAAGGCATTTTTTTCACACGCCAAAATGTGTTTCAACAGATAAATTTAATTATTTGTGTTGAGCAAAATCATTTATTTATGTATGTATGTGTGTATGTATGTATGTACTTATTTATTTATGGACATTTGATTAATGGGAAAATCTGAATGGGTTTGAGTTTATTTTCAGCAGAGACCCATGGAGAAATCTTCAAGTATTACAAAACATCTTGAGAATAATAATTTTTCAGTCCTTACAAATAATACAAAAACAAATAAAGTTTAAATAATTGTAGCAAATTAGACATAGTATGAAAACATTGGTTAAAAGTAGATACACGTTATTTGACAATGATTTAAAGTTAGAGGAATTTTAGCCAGCTCATGGAGAAATAAAGGTAAGTTATTATACTACAAACAGGAATTACAATACAAAGTGAGAGAAAAGCAGGCTTATGGTATATTTGGAGAGAAAGCAAGGGGAGAGAAATTGCTAGAAGTAAGGGAGTGAAGAAAGGAGGGTAAGGAGATGTAAGGCATGAATACGTATCTGTCAAAAGTACATACACATATTAAAGTACTTCCCATGCAGTTTTCATTTCTTTTGTTGTGTTTTTATATTTTCTTCTGTTTTGCATGGTAGTAGTGTTTGTACTTTATCTGAATTCACAATTTTATTGTATGTTAAGACAATTTTATCAGATTTGGGGAAAAGGAAACAAAACAGAGCTATTAAATAACTATAATCTTTAGTTTACTGTGTAAAACAGTGAAATGATTGTCAGACTAGTTTAACCAAACATTCTTTATCTGCTGCCACATTCTTTAGTTTTTAAGGTCTAAGTGAATGGATTTTGTGAACCTTGATCTCTATGTTGGTAACAATATACAGTTAAGCAGTTTCAGAAAACAAATAATAATTTAGTCATTGCATATTGTTGGTTGTGGGCAAAAAAACTAGGCTTGCAGTCTACTTTCAATGAAAATACATGCTGCTGCTATGTATCTTGTTAAGTCTCTTTTTCGTATTCAATGCCAAGATATCATGAGCTTTGTGTGGCCTTCTCATAGGTTCTGGAAAAGAATTAAACTCCTTTTAGTCATATAATTAGAGGCGGTGTGGAGATAACACATATTCAAAGATATAATAAAGAGATTAAGGTGCAAACATTGGCCCTTTCACATACAGGTTCATATCTTATGCCATACAAAGCCAATGAATCCTTCCTCTTTTCTAGTTAAATGAGTGCATATTCCCATTAACATAAAGGGCCAGTCTCCTAATTAATATCCATGCTTGATTTACAGAGCCAGGCCTTAGTTCTTCTCTTTTTGTAACACTGAAAGAAAATAATTGTAGACTCATGGAAATATGTAGAAGTTTGAAGCAATTGTGTATCTACAGGGGCTGCCGATTGTTGAAAGATATGAAATATAATGAGTATTAAGAACTGATGGAACAATGCTCCTGTACTAACCCTGGCTAACTTTTTTTCCTTTACACTAATCATCATTCTACAGTCTACATCTCTATAATCTTACCCTTAAAGAATCAATATAACATGTTACTGCAAATAAAAATTATATATATATGTATATTGTACCCTCTCTTGTACATTACCCTTTGCTGCCTATTGCACATGTTATGCTCACTACGAGTATTGTATTTTGTACTTTTTAAAAACTAATGTTTTTATGAAACAATAGCTGTTTTTGTTTAGTTTGATCTGTTTTGACTTTTATATTAATTTTGTATGGGCCGGATTCACGAAGGCTTGCACGGAGTGTAAGAGTAGTGTAAGACGGCAGACAGGCAATATGTCTGCCGAACGATTCAGCAATAGCCGGCAGGGGCATGCATGAGAGCTTCGAAAGCTACTCTTGCACGGACAGTTATGGTATGCAAATTACCTCATTTGCTGTTGAAAGCTATGCAAATGAGGTAAATTTGCGATCCAGGAAACACTAACCTGTCCGTGTAAAAGTAGTGTTATCTGCAGAAATGTACTCCATTGGTAACGGAGAACCGTTCTGTAAATAGCTAAATGGAGCTATGACATCTCCAAATAAAGGATGCATCTAGTTGAGGAAGCATGCCAATGGCCAAATATAAAGCCATTGGCATTTGCAAATGTTGTAAATCCTTAAAATCCATTTTTTTCCCTGATCGCCGATGTTTAAGCGTAGTGCAATGGCACGCAAACTTGCTGCGCTTTAAATAAAATGAAAAAAAGGGAAAAATAGCCACAAATGTGCATTTTCACCAAAAAGCTTGTTCTGCCATGCAGGTGAATGGCAGGCTAAAAACAACATGGCCACTGAGTAGTGGTTGCTAAGGGGGGCTCAGTGTGAAAGATGTAGCCAAGCATTAGTAGGCAATCCTATTCAAATGAGGATAAGGATAGTGAATCCCAATTTTCCCCGGCATGTGACCCATGTCCCTAGAGTGTAAGTGTAGGAGTAGGGTAGTAGTAGAGTAGAAGATAGGTGACATCATGAGGGGGTATGTCTGAAAGACTGTATGGTGATTGGAGCACAGTGGCTTGTGTTTGCCCTGAATTGCTCAGGATTGCAACAGACGTGTTTGCAGTGGTACTGTCTGAAAACAAGAAACCAAAGGTGTGCGCCATGGATATATTTGAAATCTCTTGCAAACAGGCACACAGCATGTTCGAGCTTGTGTGTGCGTGTGCGCGTGTGTGCGCTTGTTTGCATGGCGCTGCCCCTTGTGGAAACAGAAAGGGAAAAATGAAGGAAAAGGAGTAGTAGGAAGCTAACCAAGGAGAACTAGCAGAGCTGCCAGGTGAAATATATCAGAATCAGCCAATTACACAGGCAGTAGACTTGCCCAGCCTAGCTCAGCACTTTAAACTCTGCAAACAGCAGTCTACCCTGTTTTTCCAAAGAACTCCTCAACACTGCAGTATACAAAGAGTGAAAACTTAAAAAGCTTAAGTCAGACAAAATGTTAAGGGCTGCTATTGCTATCATAAACCAACATGTGCAAGGTGCTGAGGGTGGTGATGTTGTGAATGCTGCTGAGCAACCCACAGTGAGGAGACGGAGAAGAATGTACAGACCCAGGGTAACCTACCTGGGGCTACATGAGCTGGAGATAGTGGAGCACTACAGAGTGGACAGAGACCTCCTGCAGCAAATTGTTGAGCTGTGACGGCCACACCTCACACACAGAACCAACAGAGGGGAACCCATCCCAGTGGATACCAAGGTATGTGTTGGCCTACAAATACTAGCTACAGTACCTTCCAGAGACCAACTGGTGATATGATGGGGGTTTCACAGGCATCAGTATCCAGGGTACTGCACCAGTTCCTGGATGCCATGTCAGCACATGTCAGTGAGCACGTATATTTCTCCAATTCCAGTGAGGCATTGGCCAGCAATATGCATCTTTTCCACCAAATAGCAGAATACCCTGAGGTGGTGGGTGCAATAGACTGCACGCACATACACATCAAAGCACCACCCAGTGAGCGGGATAGTGTCTACATCAACTACAAGGACTTCCCCTCCATCAACTGGCAGGTCATGTGCAATGCCCAGGGCATAATAATGAATGTGTGTGCTGGCTGACCTGGAAGCAATCACAATTCCCACATCTGGCATCTGATGCAGCTGTACCAGAGATTTGCCAATGGGGACATCCCTGACGGTCACCTAGCGGGGGATGCTGGATACGCACTGGAGCTGTGACTGATGACACCCATCAGAAATGCACACACACCCGAATAAGAACTCCATAATGAGGCACATGCACAAACAAGAAACATTATTGAGCATGTGTTCGGGATGCTCAAGTCACGGTACCAGTGCCTGGACACATCTGGTGGAGCCTTGCAGTACTCACCAACTACATGTACCCACATTGTCATGGTATGTGCCGTGCTACACAATATGATCCTGCGCAAACAGCTGCAGCAGGAACAGCATGGAGAAGGGCCAAACAGCCCCCCACCATTGCCAAGGCCTGCACTGGCACAGCATGACTCGGAGGAGGAACAACCTGAGCCTGCCCCAGTAGGCAGAAGGAGGCATGCCCAGTATGCCCTGGCCTTGGCAAAGAGGCATTGCATAGCACATACACTGACTCAGAAGGAACCCTGGAAATGACACCTCTCTCTGACTCGCACATACAATAAAAGGGATGTCTAACTTGACACTACCTGTCTTCAAACATGTATAGGGAGTGTACTATGTGCATTCAACATAGGCAGCCCTGCAGCACCACCTGAGGCATGATTGCCCTATTTTAAGCAATATAAAGCAGTACTAAGCACATTTTACCACTATGTAACATATTTAAACACAATTGAGCAGAGTTGTGCACCACGCTAACTAGCGCAACATTGGGCAACGTTGGGCAAAGTCAGGCAAAGTCGAGCAAAGTCGGGTAAACATGCTCACACCTGCTTTACTGTTCCTTAACCAGTCAGGTCTGCCCAGCAGGAAAATAAAAAGCAGTGACAGGGCTCAAGCCCAGGATACTGTGCACTATAGTCACAGTACTGAACCACTAAGCCATGACAGCATTTCACTGGCACAGACACAGCAGGACAATTGTAGACTAATGCAAACACAAACAAATGCTGCATCATGCCCTCTGAACTTCCCCCCAGGCCTATGCAGACAGATAACAGCAGGCCAGACAGTGTGATGTGGGCTGGGTAGGCTATGAAGTCACAAACTAATATACGTGAAATTGGAAGCTAGGTTCTGTAGTACAGTAGTATGCCTCAAGCCAGTATGATAGGCAACAGTACAGACTGAAATGGAGTACCTGACATAGCAGTGCAGGCATAGCAAATGTGTATAAGTGTCAGGTGAACCCCTCATCGTATGTACACCCACAGTAACAATCAGGTGTGCCCCCTGGGTAGAAATGTACAAATAATAGCTGCTCCCCTGTATGTAGAAATGCTGATAAGTCTATGCAAAGCGACTGATGGAAGCCCTGCAGGTGCAGCATGCTTCCTGTCGATGTACAACACAAAGGTGAGCCCTGAAGTAAAAACCAACTTGATTTTTCACACACATATAGTATATATGTCCATACTGGGCATGCTCACACACTTCAACAAATTTAGCAAATTTCAGTCAGCAACATACTGAAAGGTCATACTGGGCATGCTCACACACTTAGGACATGTTTGAGTACAGCAGTGGGCCACACATATCTGGCAGTTGCAGTTCTTATCCCAGAAACTTGTCAATATTCACCAATCCTGCCTTGTGCACAAAGTTATATGGAAACAGACCCATATAATATATTGGAATCCTGTCATAATCAAACTATGTACTACAAGTACTTAAGTTGTTCAAAGAAAGTGAAAATTCAAGGAAGATCAATAAATCTCTGATCAGTATCATCAATAAACAATGTGCACTTCTAACATTATACAATCCATGTTCTGGCAAAAATATTGTCAGAGTCCATAGAGAACCATGAAGCTTTCTTTCGCAATGTCATATATATCAATGTAAACTCATATATGATGTTCTTCATTCCACATTGCTGCAGTCCTAACCATTGGGTAGTCCGCTGTCCAGTCGGCCCGAATACCAAAGTATATGGCTGACGTCGGTCAAGGCACATTAGACTGACGTCAGTACGTCAGGGTACTAATGCGCATGACCGACGCCATATCTTCAGTCTTTTTTGCCGCATGGTCCGATGCAGAAGCAGTTCTTGCGAGTGCAGGTTGGCGTTCTGAAATATTTCCGAAGTCGGAGTTTCAGACCGAATCAAAGTTGGCTAAGTACCCCGTTGGGGAGCATTTTGGTTTTTTCTTGCCTCAGTATTTAACCGGATGTCAGAAAAAGTGAATAACTGTATTTCTTGTGGGAAACAGATACCTCATAGGGATTACCATACTCTGTGTATACCTTGTTTAGGCCTGAGCACGACGTTGTTGGTTGCCGCTCTTGTGCTAGATTTAATAAACGCACTATTAAGAGAAGGTTAGACTGTGCCAGGTTAGTGTTTGGGAAGCGTTGTAATTACAAAATGCCGTCGGATGCTCCGACGCCCGCTGCCTAAGAAGCGCAAAGACAAAACAGCGAAGCCTAGGGTTGATGAACCGCAGTCCCGGCCGCCGGTTCTTTAGAAGGCTCTGTGGAGCCAGAGGTTTTGCCAGGAGTTTCTTTGGAGTCTCAGGCAGACACTTTATTGTTACAGGATGTGCCCTCTCAGGAGGTAGGCCAGGCTGAGGGGGCTTCTCAGGTAACTGTTCTTCCCTCTGTTCCCAAGTTAGTTAGAGCTTCTCCTACTGTTGTCAAAACTTCTTTCAGAGGTAGGCCAAGTTCAGCTACAGTGGGGTTTCTCCTAGCACTTCAGGTTCTGTGCCTAAGAAACATATGCTTAAAATGGCAGAAGATTTAATTACTATGATTAGAGGCTCTATGCCCCCTCCTGATAAGAGGCCTAGGGTGGAACCTGAGTTTGAGAGTTTGAAACAGTATTCAGAGGGTTCGAGTCTTCTGGAAGAATTACAGGACTTTCCTCCTTATTCTGATTCTGATGTGGATGATTCCACACCTACAGCTTCTCCTCCTGAGGATTTCTCATTTTCAGAGACTCTGCATTCCATGAGGGAACACTTTAAATGGGAAGCCCAAGATTACTCTGATTCCAGGAAAAGGCTTAGGGAATCCTTACTTTTACCACAACATAGGCCCTTAGCTATACCTCCTGTGTTGAATGTGGTGGAAGATGTTTTGCAGAGGCTTCCTGAACCCTGACTCTTTGCCTCCTGCTCCTGTTAAACCTGATAGGTACTATAGAGTGCCCGAAGCTCATAAGTATTTGTTTAAGAGTCCTAGGGCGGACCCAGAAACTGTTTCTCAGGGGCCTAAAGGTGTTAAGGCCTCTGTGGTTAAAAATCCTGTTCCCACTGATAAAGAGGCAAGGGCTTTGGATAGGTGGGGAAAGAAAGTGTATACTTCTTCCACTCTAGCCATGAGTGCGTTGAATTGTCAGTTTCACATGCTAAAATATCAAAATTATCTCCTTTCACAATTGAAATCTAAGGTGGATGCTTTGGCGGAAGGTATAGAGTGTAAAGAGTTGCTGGATTTACTTCATGTGTCTGAACAAGTGGGTAAGCATTCTTTGCAATGTGGTTTTGATGCTGTGCAGGCCTCCTCGAGGGTGGCTGCCACTAGTTCTGTTCTTCGCAGGCATGCCTGGTTGAGGGATCAGAATTTAGCTGAGCATGTTAAGACAAGGATTTTGGATGCTCCTTTACAGTCTGATGTGTTGTTTGGTTCGCCTGTGGAAGCAGTCCTGAAGAAAATGGAGGACAAAGCTAAGTCTATGCAAACTGTTAAAGATTTTTGCAGGTGCAGCCACCAAGTTTAGTAGAAATTGGCCTACTAAGGGATGGACATATCCTGCGTATGATTCCCAGTCTAGGGGTAGGTCTAGACGTGGTAGGGGCAGAGCTCAAGGTTCTTTTAGGCCTAGATCAGGGAGTTTACCTGCTCAGACTTCTGGTGAGGGCAGGGGTCAGTCCTTTCGTAAACAGACCCAATGACCTGCCTTTTCAGCTGCCAGTAGATTCTCATCTGGCAGCTCCTTTGGGAGGAAGACTGTCTCTTTTCAAAGAAAATTGGGATTTAATTACTCAAGACAGATGGGTGTTGGATATCATTCACCACGGTTACAGGTTTTATTTCCATACATTGCCCCTTTCAAAGGCATGCCAGACGTTCCTCCTACACAAAGGAAAGAGGCTCACAAGCAAATTTCTCTGTTACTCCAAATAGGGGCCATACAGTCAGTCCCTGTATCGGAAAGGGGCCTAGGATTTTATTCTCGCCTGTTCCTAGTACCAAAGAAGGGGAACACGTGGAGACCAATTTTGGATTTATCTATCCTCAACACTTATCTGGACATTCCCAAGTTCAAGATGTTGACGTTACAACAGCTTTTACCTCTGCTGGGCAAAGACCACTGGATGGTAACTTTAGATCTCAAGGAAGCTTACCTTCATGTGCCTATAAGACTAAGTTGCAGGAAGTATCTGCGTTTCGAGCTGGAAATTCTCATTATCAGTTCTCTGCATTGCCCTTTGGCTTATCTACTGCCCAGAGTATTCACAAAGGTTCTGGCTCCAGTGATAGCTTACTTCAGACTAAAAGGAATTCAAATCTATCCTTACTTGGACGACTGCCTGATTCTGGCTCAAGAAAAGGAGGACCTTCTACAGCATCTGGAATATGTTATAGCAGTGCTAAGATGCCTAGGGTATTCTGTGAACGAAATAAAGTCCAGTCTAGTACCCTCTCAAGACATGTGCTTTCTGGGTGTGAGACTGAATACAGCAGCCCAGATGGCCTTTTAACCCCGGACAAACAACAGAGTCTATCCCTTTACTTTCATCAACTATCTCATCAGTCCGTGCTGACTGCAAGGACAGTCCTTCAAGCATTAGGGTTCATGGCATCTTGTATTCTGGTGCTTCCCAATGCCAAACTGCATATGAGGAAGCTGCAATGGTATCTCAAAATGTATGGACACAGCACTGCCAGGATTTGGACACTGTCATTCAAATAATACCTTGCATTCAAAAGGAATTTTTGTGGTGGGCTCAGGAATGTCACCTAAACAAGGGACTCTCTGTGACCCGGCCAGAGGCGAGTCAGATTCTAACGACAGATGCCTCAGACATTGCTTGGGGAGCTCATCTAAATGGAAAGTGGATACAAGACAAGTGGCCTGCCAGACTACAGCATCTACATATCAACATGAAAGAGATGTTAGCAGTCCAGTTTGCATTAATGGCTTTCAAGGAGTTACTTCTTCCAGGGCAGGTGTTGATTCTAACAGACAACACAACTGTCATGTGGTACATCAACAAGCAAGGGGAACACATTCTTACCCATTGTGCAGGCAAGCAATGATTTTATGGGAGACTGCGCTCAGCTTGCAACTAACTCTTCAGGCAAGGTTTCTGCCGAGCACAGAACTCCTTAGCAGATGTGTTAAGCAGACAAATCATGGATCCCCACGAGTGGAAACTGGATCTTCATGTATTTCAAAGGTTGACAGTGTCCTGGGGAACTCCAGACATAGATCTGTTCACTTCTCCACTAAACCACCAGCTGCCAAAGTTTTGCACAAAGAGGTTACATCACACAGCTTGGAAAGTGGATGCTCTTTCTTTCAGTTGGAAAAATCTTCATGTGTATGCGTTTCCACCTCTGCCTCTTCTTCCAAAGGTGCTTCTAAAGGTCAGACAAGACAAGCCAAGGATGATTTTAATAGCTCCAGATTGGCCTCGCAGCACTGGTACCCATTACTGAGGAGTCTAGTAAAGAAGCCTCCATGGCCTTTACCCTTGATTCCACACCTTTGTCTCAGAGAGAAGGCCACCTGCTCAATGTCAAGCTTCGTTCTCTTCATCTAACAGCATGGCATATTCTGTTTTGAGAGACAGCCGGTCTCAACTTCCTCAACAAGTTTTAAATGTGATTATGGAAGCTAGAAGACCTAGTACACGGAAAGTGTATGCAGAAAAATGGAAGAGATTTTTATTTTGGAGTGCAGCAAGGAATTTGGAGATTTCTGAGCCTAATTTGAGTGTGGCTCTACAATATCTTACTGAGTTATTGGACAAAGGTTTGTCCTTCTCTTCCATTAAGATTCATGCTGCAGCAATTTCAGCTCACTATGATTGTGACCCACCATTGTTTTCGCATCCTTTGTTCAAGCAGTTTCTCAGAGGGCAAAGAATATAAGACCCCCACGTAGAGCTCCTACTCCTGCTTGGGATCTCAATTTTGTGTTGGAAAAACTTACTCTACAACCTTTGAGCCTGCGGTACTGCTGATTTAAAATATTTGTCATGGAAGACTGCTTTTTGTTGGCTATTACTTCTGCAAGAAGGGTTTCTGAGTTGCAGGCCCTTATGGCAGTAGAGCCCTTTCTGATTTTCCATAAGGATAGGGTATCATTACGCACTAATCCTTCCTTTATGCCCAAGGTGGTTTCTAGTGTGGCTTTAAACCAAACTATTCATTTGCCTACTTTCTATGCAGATCCCCAAAATAAAGGGGAAAAGATTTTGCACACTTTAGATGTACATAGGCAGTTGCGTTATTATTTAAGCAGGACTAAGGATTTCAGGCAGTCTCAGCAGTTGTTTGTTTCTTTTGCTTTGAGTTCTCAGGGCAAGCCTGTGTCTAAGCAAACTATTTCTAAGTGGATTGGGTTTTGCATTTCTTTTTGTTATTCCCATCATGGCAAGGAGATTCCAGCTGGGATTAGGCCTCATTCCACTAGGGCTACTGCCACTTCAACAGCATTTTTAAGGGGTGGCAACTAAGGATATTTTAGAGGCAGCTACTTGGAGTTCAGTGCATACTTTCTCTAAGCATTACCACCTTCCTCTCTACTCTAAATCTAGGGCTGGTTTTGCCACAGCCATTTTGCAAGGCATGTTGGCAGCTCCTGCTTCTTTATGATTTGCCAGCCTCCCTTACCTCTGCTTTGGGATTCTACCCAATGGTTAGGACTGCAGCAATGTGGAATGAAGAACATAGTACAGTTTTGTACCTACCATAAATGTAGATGTTCGAGGATCCACATTGCTGCAGTCCAATTTACCCTCCCGCCTTCCCCTCTGTGTTTAGGGGTGGTGGTGTGAGTTGCTGTATATTATTGTACATCTGTATATATATATATATATATATTGTATATAAGTTTGGTGCAGGGCTTTTTGGTGTTTTGGTTTGGGCCTTGTTTTTTTAGGGTCTTCTGACATCTGGGGCAAGAAAAGACTGAAGATATGGCGTCGGTCATGCGCATTAGTACCCTGACGTACTGACGTCAGTCTAATGCGCCTTGACCGACGTCAGCCATATACTTTGGTATTCGGGCCGACTGGACAGCGGACTACCCAATGGTTAGGACTGCAGCAATGTGGATCCTCGAACATCTACATTTATGGTAGGTACAAAACTGTACTTTCTGAGTCAGTGCAAACTGTAAATGAATACATGTACATGACTGACATTGCCAACATCTTGTCAGACAGGTTCATACATATTTACCCCCCTTTCACTGACAAAAGGGCCCATTATCATACCTGAAGTTAGTGAAAACCCAGAAATCACATATACAATGGTTAAACAGCACTTTCCAAACCTAAAAACATGGCATCTATGGGATGACATGGTTTCCTTAGATGTGTCACATGTGAACTCAAAAACAAACAGACCCTGCACTTGAACAGTCTGTTGAGACTCACCCTCTGTACAGGATATGAAACTGTTGAATGTGTTACAGCAACATTTGGCACTCCACAAGTGTTGGTGCACAACAGACCATATGAACTATTATCTTATAAGCCTATGAAGCCTGATCTGCAAGACCATGGAGTCCATCATGATGGAACTCATAAACAGAGCTATTGTGAGCCTACAAACACCCAACCCTACCAATTTTGGTTTGGTCAGGGGCAGATCATGGTTCCCAAACCTGCTAGACTGTTTTCAAGGCAGTCACCCAGAACATACATCAATGAAATGAGCTACACATGTCCCACATAGACCTTGAAAAACCCTTTTCCAACATCCCAGACACATCATATCCACAAAATCAACAACCAGTGCATAAATATGTATGTTATCTGATGGATTGCCAACTGGGGCACAGATAGATCCCACGAGGTAAGAACTGTGGTCTCCTGTTCAAGCTGGTAACAACTGCTGCCCCCCATGGCTCAGTCCTGGAACCCCTCCTGTCTGGTGTATACTTTTCAGAAATACAAACACATGAGGGCTATGTTTAGCAAAGTTTGTGGATGACTGCAAAAAAGTTGTCATAATCGATGTTTGGGACAACAGAGACATCCTTAAAAAGGGTCTCAGTCAGACATATGTGGTGTAAAAATTATGGCCTTGAGCTATAGGTGCTAACACCCTAAATATGGAGGTGATAATAAGGGATCTATGGACATATGTGGATAGTCATCTCTACTTCCAGAAACATATTCACAAAGTGGTTAGAAAATCATGCTATGTGTTCCCACAAACTGCCAAGGTCTTTGCATGTAGGTCAAAGGAGGTTCCCTCTACTCATCAGTCATCAGACCCGTCAGAGAGTACCACAACACACTTGCGATGAATCCGACTAGGCACCTTCAGCAGCTGGAAAGACCACTGAAGTACCTCAACAAGAGGATTACTGGCCTCAAACAGTTGCCCCATGCAACAAGACTGAATTGAACTCAATCTGTACTCTTTTGCATGCTGTCTACTCAGGAGATCTCTGCCCAACAGACAGGTTTATGTCCAATGCAGAACTGATGTATATGCGCTATCTGAAGTAAACCCAAGCTCACTGTACCACATGCTCTAGGGATATCATCATCACAACATTAAATAGAACATGTTGGAGGGATACATTACTAACTCACAGACTTCCCTTGCTTTGGAATAGGCTCCCAACTGACATTAAGCCAAGGTCTTCACTGACACTCTTCCAGAGGATCCTTGATGAGTGTATGTGAAGCTGAACTGTCACACCATGGATCACTTCATCAGCTCTACTACACAGAGGCCTAGGGAACTAACTCCATGGGTTGGTGATAGCTACACACTCTGGCCATACTAATATATGCCTTCAGGCAGATAGCATATTACCTACCTATGTACCTATATATATATATATATGTATATATATATATATATATATATATATATATATATATATATATATATATATATATGTATATATATATATATATATATATATATATATATATATATATATATATATGTATATATATATATGTGTATATATATATATATATATATATATATATATATATATATATATATATATATATATATATATATATATATATATATATATATATATATATATATATATATATATATATATATATATATAGGGGAAACACAGTACAATAAGCCAAAGATTAATATGCAGAGATGTGTGTAAGAGGGTGACCATGACAGGGATCCATCCAGGACTGTCCCACCCAGCACACATCCCAATGGCACATGAGGTACACATCTCTCCCACTGTACATAACAACCACCAGTATCTGTAAGAATTACAGTGCATGTGGTCCATGTGCCTGCTGTACAACATGACTGTACAATGAAGTACACATCTACTTTCTGTAGACATGTACCTGTCACATAGGTTCATAGGTATGTAGTAGACTATCTCCACAAAGGCATATATCAGCCTACGCAAGTTGTGCAGCTTTCACCACACCATTGGGTAGTCTCCCAAGGCCTAGTTCTAATAGTTAGTACCCTAAGCCCCTTTCTAGTGGGGCTGCTGATGTGATGCCTTGCATGAATTGTCTGTTTCCCATACACTCATCAAGGTTCCAATTGAAGAGTGTTAGCAAAGGGTTCTGTCTGATGTACATTGGGACTCTGTTCCACAGTAAGGCAAGTGTCTGGGATGGTACTCTGTCCCACCAGCATGTTGTATTCATCGTTCTGATGAGGTTCATATCCCTGGAATGTGTAGGGTGACTCAATGTTGTTATGTGTAGATGGAGCATGTTCAACAGTTATGTGTTGGACATGGCTCTGTATGTTAGGCAGAGTGTGCCTCTGAGTAGGCGGTACACAACGAAGAACAGATTTAGTTTTACCAGTTGTGTTGCATAACACAACTGTTTGAGGCCAGTAATCCTCTTGGTGAGGTACCTATGTGGTCTCTACAGCTGCTGGATATGCTAAGTCGAGTACATCCAAAATGGTGCACCGTACTCAATGATGGGTCTGATGATACACTACCTCTTTGGATCCTGATGCAAACCCTTTCTTGATTTGGTGGGCCACATAGGATCTCCCAATCACTTTGGCAACATGGTTGTCAAAGGAAAGATGGCTATCTACTTGTGTACCCAGATCCCTTATCACCTTGTCATTTTTAAGGGGGTAACACCTATGTGGTAGTTTGTGGGTATTTTGTTTTCAACAAAGAAGATCACTATGCATTACTCCACAGTGAGCTTGAGGCCATGATTCTGACACCACACATCTGTCTTATAAAGTCCCTTCTGGAGAATATGTCTGTCTTCTGGGGAATCTATTATGGCAAACACTTTACAGTTCCCAGGAATCTTAGTCAACCACAACCCTCCTGTGTTGGCATGTACATTTGAGAAGTCTATACCAAACAGGAGGGACCCCAGGACTGAACCCTGGGGGACACCAGTCATTAACGGTGCAGAGTCTGACATGTAGCCAGCAACTCGTAATATGTGGGATCTATCTGTGAGCCAGTTTTCAATCCATCTTGTGATGTATGGATTCATGGCCAGGTTGGTGAGTTCATATATGATACCTGACTGGGGAATAGTGTCAAAGGCCTTAGCGAGGTATAGGTAGGCTGTGTAGAGATCATTTCATTCATCTGTAGCCTGGATATCTGTCAAAGAAATCCTCCCAGTTCAGGAGGCATGGTCTGCGTTTGACGAAGCCAAACTGGGTGTGCTCAGCTGTGTGAAGGTTCCCAATCTCTGTATTGTTGACTTCCATTATGATTGGCTTCATTGCCTTGCAGAACCAACTCATCAGGCTCATAGAACATGAATGCCAAGGGGGTTTTGTGGCCCCACCCCTGTGGAGTGTGAAGAACGTTGCTGTGCAACATTCTATGGGCACATATCCTGTAGAGAGCAAGTAGAGAGAGGTGTAGGTATCCTTGATGAATATGGATACATCCTCACCCTATGTGCTATGATTCAGGTTCTGATGCTGGAAGGTATGGAATGAGTAGTATCCTGGCAGTGCTGGTGTGCTGTCTGGAGCCTTGAACTAGGTTACTGATACTGCACAGATATCAATATTCTCCATTATGAGAAGTGTCTCGAGTGTGCATCTGGAGGCTGAGACTTCTGGCAATGAGTAGCATTTAGCTCACTTTGTGGTTATTTGTGTTGGTTACGGGGTTTGGTTTGTCCTGAGTGACCGGTGTTCCACACCTGACGTCAGAGCCTCATTGGTCCCATCTGACCATAAGCTAATTACCCTACATATCCACATCCTGGACCCACACCCCCATTAAGGAAACCATGTTAAAAAATGTCTCCAATGCCAACTTCATGCTTCTTAAGGCAGAAGTGCTGAACTGCAGGACACCCATGCAGATGGACAATACAGTTACGACTACTGAATCCTTCACAATTGCACTT
This sequence comes from Protopterus annectens, assembly GCF_019279795.1. Taxonomy (NCBI): domain Eukaryota; kingdom Metazoa; phylum Chordata; order Ceratodontiformes; family Protopteridae; genus Protopterus; species Protopterus annectens. Next base: position 1,249,226,046 of record NC_056731.1, read on the forward strand.
TATAAGCACTTACATGACTGCATGCATTGTGCTATCCCAAATAGAACCAAGATGCTATCCTCCAAGAAAAGGAAGCCAATCTGGTGTTCCCCTGCCACAAACAAACTGCACAACAGAAGGAAAATACTGTTGCAAAAGAGGATAAAATCCCATGAGGGGAGGAGCTCGATGGTCAACATCAGTAAGAAGCTGTGATCCCTGATAAAATCCTCCAAAGCTAGTTATGAAAACAAAATCAACACTGATTCTAAAGACAACCACAAAGCATTCTATAGCTATGTCAAGAATCTCAATGGCAACACTCAGATCTGCACTAAATATACAGAACCAGCTGATATTGGCAACATCCTGGCAGATAGGATCAGTGCTAACTTTACCCCCCCCCCCCACCCATGAAAGAGCGCATCTTCATAATGGAAGACTGCAAAGTTGCTGTCATCACGGCTGCACAGGTAAAAAACACTATCCAAGGCCAGGAACACAGCATCCATGGGACCAGATAACATCCCAGGCTGTATTCTACACAAACTACAGAATGAACAGGCACCACACCTATGTACCATGTTCAGTCATAGCCTCAGCTCAGGCTTTGTGCCTGCTGAATGGCGCACAGTGACGGTTATCCCACTACACAAGGGGGGAGCCACCATGAACCCCAGGAACTAGCGCCCCATTAGCCCGATGAGCCTGCTCTGCAAGGCCATGGAATGTATGATCATATAACTTATAAAAAAAGACATTGGTAATCTCAAACTCTGGACCACAACCATGTTGTGTTTGTAAAAGGCAGATCATGTCTCCTAAACCAGATAGACATCCTTGAAGCAGTCACCAGAACCGTAGACAAGGGTAAGGTGGTTCACAAAGCCTATGTAGATCTTGACACGGCTTTCAACACCATCCCCCCACTCTGGAATTATAGATAAACTCACTAAACTAGGTATAAATCGCTGTTTCACAAGATGGATTGCCAACTGGCTAACTGACAGTACACACACTGTGAAAGTAGCAGACTCCAAGTACGACTTTGGACCAGAGACAAGTGCAGTACCACAGGGTTTAGTCCTGGGTCCTGTCCTGTTTGGTATCTACTTCCCTGAAGTAAACTTTAACATGGAAGGTCTGTGGCTAATGAAGTTTCCATATGACTGCAAACTAGGAGCCATAATCAAAACTACTGAAGATGTGGACATCCTACAAAAGGGCCTCACTGAGACAGATGCCTGGTGTCAAAACCATGACCAAAAATTGCATTGTTATCCCCTTTGGTAAAAACTCTGTAGCCATGAACTGCAACTTAGGTGGTAGTATACTTAACACTGAAAGTGTAATATGAGACCTTGAGTCACAGATGGACAGTGGACACACCTGTGATAATCACATCCCCGCAGTAGTCAGAAAATCCTTCTACATGGCACACCTCATCACAAAAGGTGTCTCATGCAGAATAGAAGTGGACATTGCTCCCCTCTACTCATCACTCACTAGATCCATAATAGAGTACAATGCCCCTTTTGCTATGTACCTCACAAGACATCTACAACTGGAAAGCCTACAGAAATACCTCACAAATAGCATTAGCAGCCTGAAATACATGCCATACACAGACCGTCTCAAAATGCTCCAGCTGTACTCTCTCACATATCGCCTACTCAGAGGTGATCTCTGCCTAACATACAAAGCTATGTCAAATACAGAGCTGTTGGACATGCACCATGTAAAACACTCACAATCCCTCTGATCTTTCTGCCCCAAAACCCAGAGTGAAATATAAAAGGAAGAGGTGTATCCATTTACCTTAAGGATACCCATACCTTCAGGATAGTGGCACAGCATGAGGCCTTGGAGACCATGCAAGTGCAACTAACATTGGGAAAAGCTGCTTATCAGATTGTAGCCTGCTACAGATCACCTACCTTGTCTCAGGAACCTCACTCAGTATTCCTGAGAACAGTGGAAAATATAAAGGTCTTACCAAACACCATTATATGAGGAGATTACAAATACCACAACACTGACTGGGAGAATTACTCGTGTACAACGTCCTTTGCACAATGCTTCCTAGAGTTTAAAAACTCAAATGCTCTGGAACAGCTGGTCACCATGCCCACTAGAGGTGACAACATACTGGACCTGATCATCACCAACATGGGGTACCAGTGTTCCACAACAGAGATAAACCCCTCACTGGTAATATCAGATCATAAAGTAATCACAATGGACATCCACATCCCGCCTCCCACCCCCAGTCAAGGAAACCACTGTGAAGAAATTTTCAAAAGAAAACAGCACACTTCTCAAGACCAAAGTGGAAAGTTCAAAAGCCCCCTTGCTATAGGATAATGCTATACAATCTGCAGAATCATGTACAAGGGCATTCTATGAGCATCTACAGGGATGCACGGATCGAGACATCCCATATAAAAAAAACAAACCAAAAGATGGAAGCAAGTCAAACGACAACCAAAACCAAAAATAAAGAATTGCAAGGAGTGTCCAAATAGAGGTCGGAAACCAGGATTCCTTCTTAAAAGGATCTTTTATTGAAAATCACAAAACACCAATAACGCCAAACCAATCTATACATTTTCGACAAAGGCAAGTCTTCATCAGAAAGTGATCTTAAACAAAAAACAGAACATTTAAATAGCCATTCAATATCATGATTCAATTAATCCAATTAAAATCTAACCAATAAAAATCTCTAGTACTGAAATATCTATTCAAACTTCTTTAACAGTACTATTTACGTAAAAGTTTGTAAATACAATAAATACAATTTTTAATACACAACATAATTATTCAAAATACATATAAATTAGTTAAAAATTGTATCTTCCCTTTATATATATACAAAGTTACTATTGCAGTTGTTTATAAATAGTTTGACGTTTAAAAAAATCTAGCCGTAATTCCATATTTCCATAGCCACCTTGTGGCTAAAACCTAAAATCACAATTTAGCAGCCCTTAATTTAAGAACTGAGGAAATGGAAATCATGTCATTCAAACCAGGTAACTTGGTGGAATCCAAAATAATCTGCCAGTACAACTCTCTATATTCGGGTTTGGCTTTCCACATGCCACCTCTTATTTCCTTTGGAATAATTTCTAAGACAAAGAAAAGAAATGTAGCCTGGGAACAAATCAAAGTATGCCAAAAAAGGGCATTTTTGCTATTTTGTTTCTTTATTTCATACAAATGCTCGTATATACTTTTTTTAACTTTCTCTCGGTTTTTCCAACGTAGTAAGAACTACACATTTTACATATAGCAATGTAAACCACACCATCAGTATTACAGTTAGAGAAACTATCACTAGTAAGCTCCTTGTCTCTTGCTGTAATGTAAATGCTGGTTTTATTAGCTATATAGGGGCACTGTGAGCAGGATCCACATTTGAAAGTACCCGCTTTTTAAAGATGCCCTAGCCTTATTCTGTATACCAAACTCAAATAATTGTTTAAAATTTAAGTCTTTCCGATAAGTAAACTTCAAAGATTTGTTTTTGAATACATTTAAATCGGAAATTTCCACAAACCTGTTCCATTCATTAAAAATAACTTCCTTAATTGCAGCTGCATCCCCTGAATAATCTAAAATGAATGCATCATCCCATTTCTTAAGCTCATTCATGTGGGTATTTGTATGTCCTGCAGCTTGAATGGTTTGTCCTAAAATAGGGGCAAATCTATCTTTTCTTCCCTGGGCCACTAAATCAAACATCTCTTGTAATAACATATCAGGGTAACCACGTCTGTTAAACATTTCTAAAACTTTACCACTTTCAATGATGAAGTCATGATCATCTGAAGTCATTCTACTAACTCTTACTAACTATCCCTTAACCGGATTCTTCTTCTGGAAAAAGGGGTGGCTGCTCTTAAAATGTAGGTAAGAGTTGGAGAATGTTTCCTTACGGTAAATGCAAGAAGAGAAGCCATCAGCTTTTTTTGGAAATGAAAACATCCAAATAAATGAGGGTTTCTCAATTATAACTATAAGTGAAATCTAAAAAAAGTGGTGGAACATTTTAAATAATATAAAAATTCAATAAATCTTTGATGTGTATCTGTCCAAAATATAACTATATCATCCAGGAACCTTTTATATAAAGACCAGCACCCAACAAAAGGACTGTTTAATAAGTATAATTCTTCCCATCTGGACAAAATTATGTTCACGTATGTGGGTGCACATTTAGCCCCCATTGCAACTCCCCTCTTTTGCTTAAAAAATTCTCCTTGGAAAAACATATAATTGTTGGTGAGAATTGTGTCCATGAAGGTTAAACAGTTCCTAAAGTCGTCCCCTGAAAACGATTTGTTATCCCTCATACTATCTTCTAGCCACTGAAGCCCAACAACATGAGGAATGGATCCAAACAAATCTACCACATCTATTGTAACAAAGGACAATTCTGAGGAAAATAAATGAGGTTGAACACACCTAAGAAAATCCCAAGAGTCCTTTAGTACAGTTGGACCCCCATAAGAAAGCTTTTTTAGTTTGTCATCCACAAATTTAGCCAGTGAAGTAGTAGCATAACCTTCCGAGGCCACAATAACTCTAAGAGGAGGGTCCACTTGGTCCTTATGAACCTTGGGTATTCTGAAAACTGAAGGGACCCTGGGATGTAGGTTAATCGTTATAAAATCCATCAATACTGTACCTCCACCTTCGGCTGCATGCATAATTCTGACATTCTGTTATTTCTGTCAGTTCGCTTAACACTTTTTTGACAAAACACAAAAATTGAAAAAAAATGCTTTTTCAATTGTGGATGTAAAGGTGGGTTCATAGTGCTTTTTTCCTCAGAGAGCCAGTAATTTCTATTTCAATTTTGTTTTAAAAGTTTTGAAATCAAATTCTGCTGTTTGCAGATGAAAGAAAAGTCACCTTGACAATCTGATGTAACAGCTGGCTGTCTGTTGTTTGGTGCACCGCACATCTCTCTCGTGGGTAAAGAAAATTGATGAAAGAAAAGATGAGGAAATTGAAAAAAAATCATCATTTGAAAGCAACAAACCATTATTGGAACTGTGCTACCATTAGTTCTCTCTCACAGTATTGCATCTGCTTTTGGGTTGTAGATAGTTTATTGGCATGGTTGTGATAAAACTACCACTGTTTAACGCTGAGGCCAAAGTAACTATGGAAGAACAGGCTGGCGTCAAGTTTCAACCAAGCTGAGAAAGCTGGCCAATGACCATGTTGATTCTTCTCATGTGAGCGTGAACTAATAAGTTCTGTGGTTTCACTCTCCACACTCTCACAAAACAAAACCAAACCAAACCAAAAAGAAAAGATGGAAGCAAAGTGAAAACAAACCAAAAATAAAAAAATAAAAAGGAGTGTGAGGAGGTCCCAAAGGAGGAAAGAAACCAAGTTTCTTTTTAAAGGAACTTTTATTGAAAAAAACAAAAACACAAATAGCCAAACCAATCTATCGTTTTTTAGACAAAAAAGTCAAACAATCATCAGAACCAAAAAAAAAAACAAAAACATTAAATATAAATTATTCAATATCATCAATTAATTAAATAAAATCTAATAATAACCAATAAAATCTCTGCAAATGTATATTCAATTCAAACTTAACGGTACTATACGTAAGGTTTGTAAATACAATACATAAAATAAACAATTTAATACAAAACAATAATAAAATTAAATAAAATAAATATAATAAAAATTGTATTTATATATATATATATATATGCCACATGCCACCTCTTTATTTCTTTTGGAAATATTTTCTAAGACAAAAAGAAATGCCTGGGAACAAATCAAAGTTTGTTTCTTTATTTCATACAAATGCTCAGATATACACCATAAGTATTACAGTTAGACACACTATCACTAGCAATCTCCTTGTCTCTTGCTGTAATGTAAATGCTGGTTTTATTAGCTTCCACATTTGAAAGTACCCGCTCTTTTTAAAGATGCCCTAGCCTTATTCTGTATACCAAACTCAAATAATTGTTTAAAATTTAAGTCTTTCCGATAAGTAAACTTCAAAGATTTGTTTTTGAATACATTTAAATCGGACATTTCCACAAACCTGTTCCATTCATTAAAAATAATTTCCTTAATTACAGCTGCATCCCCTGAATAATCTAAAATGAATGCATCATCCCATTTCTTAAGCTCATTCATGTGGGTATTTGTATGTCCTGCAGCTTGAATGGTTTGTCCTAAAATAGGGGCAAATCTATCTTTTCTTCCCTGGGCCACTAAATCAAACATCACTTGTAATAACATATCAGGGTAACCACGTCTGTTAAACATTTCTAAAACTTTACCACTTTCAATGATGAAGTCATGATCATCTGAAGTCATTCTACTAACTCTTACTAACTGTCCCTTAACCAGATTCTTCTTCTGGAAAAAGGGGTGGCTGCTCTTAAAATGTAAGTAAGAGTTGGAGAATGTTTCCTTACGGTAAATGCAAGAAGAGAAGCCATCAGCTTTTTTGGAAATGAAAACATCCAAATTAATGTGGGTTTCTGAATTATAACTATAAGTGAAATCTAAAAAAAGTGATGGAACATTTTAAATAATATAAAAATTCAATAAATCTTTAGGTTCATAGGTTCATAGGTTAGTACTAAGCTAACTGCCCTTGCGAGCCATTTTAAGCCTAGCCAATTATCCCTTGTGAGACTCGAACCCTGCACCTTGTGTTTGTAAGGCAAACACTTTAACCATTAGGCCACGCTCCCAACCCTTTGATGTGTATCTGTCCAAAATATAACTATATCATCCAGGAACCTTTTATATAAAGACCAGCACCCAACAAAAGGACTGTTTAATATGTATAATTCTTCTCATCTGGACAAAATTATGTTCGCTTATGTGGGTGCACATTTAGCCTCCATTGCAACTCCCCTCTTTTGCTTAAAAAATTCTCCTTGGAAAAACATATAATTGTTGGTGAGAATTGTGTCAATGAACATTAAACAGTTCCTAAAGTCATCCCCTGAAAACGATTTGTTATCCCTCATACTATCTTCTAGCTACTGAAGCCCAACATCATGAGGAATGGATTCAAACAAAACTACCACATCTAAAGTAACAAAGGACAATTCTGAGGAAAATAAATGAGGTTGAACACACCTAAGAAAATCCCAAGAGTCCTTTAGTACAGTTGGACCCTCATAAGGAAGCTTTTTTAGTTTGTCATGCAAAAATTTAGCCAGTGAAGTAGTAGCAGAACCTTCCGAGGCCACAATAACTCTAAGAGGAGGGTCCACTTGGTCCTTATGGACCTTGGGTATCCCAAAAACTGAAGGGACCCTGAGATGTAGGTTAATCAAAAAATTATAGGTGTCCTTATCAATGGAGCCCTCCAATAGTAAATCAAACAATAACAACTTAATTTTGGAATGTGCCAAATTGACCTCGTTGACAGAAGCCCTTGAGTATTTGGAGGTATCACAAAGTAAATCCTTCATTTTGGATTCATAGGTTATAAAATCCATCAATACTGTACCTCCACCTTTATCGGGCTGCATAATTCTGACATTCCTGTTATTTCTCAGTTCGTTTAACACTGCTTTTACACCCACTGACAAATTAGGAAAAATCCTATGCTGGCTTACTACTTTCCAAATTTCCCTTTCTAGAATTATATCCAAGTTTTTCAATTGTGGATGTAAAGGTGGGTTCATAGTGCTTCTTTTCCTCAGAGAGCCAGTACCCTCTATTTCAATTTTGTTTTCCTGAAATAATAAAGCAAAGTTCATTTTTATAAAAATAACTTTAAATCTACAATTAGTCTGGGTAAACTGGCCTTTCTAATGGGAATAAATTTAAAACCCTTTCAAAATAAATGAAAATATTCCACTTTTACTTCTATATCACTATAGTTAAAAATCTTGTAATCATTCAATGTATAAATATGACCTTGTTTTGTTACTGGAGTGTTCATATCTAAATGAACATTCAATGGTAATTCCGTCTGTAATAGTTCTTGTACTGTGGATAACGGACAGGATTCTGGTTGCGAATCCTGTCCGATCTCCGTAAAAGGGGCAGGCATGTCCATTTCAAAAATTTCAGGTTGATCAAAAAACATATCCTGCCCCTCTAGTTCTACATTCTGACTAGGAGAATCTACAGGTCCATTGTCAGTTTGGTAAAAGGCTGCAGTAGCAAAAGAATAAGATGTTTTAGGTTTAGGATAGGCCCTACCATACTTCTAATCTCTTACATCCCTCTCTAATTTAGCCTGCTTCCTTTTCATATTAGTCCTACATTTTGACTCCACATCAGAAAAAATGTCATTATATAATTTCTTTTCAGATTCCACCTTAAAAAGCAAGTCATTAATAATATTTACATTAATTCGCTCTATCTTGTCCAATAAAATTGTTCTAACTCTTTCGTTTTCTTTAATTATAGAACCCACAACATCAAAGCCACACTTGTCATGAATCTTAATTAATTCTGAATGAAATTCAGAACCTTTAATAACGTTGTTCGGAAACTTAACTATACGAAGTCCCTTAGGTACAATTTGTTTATTTAACATTCCCTAAGGAATGAACAATCACAACCAAGACGCTTGTATTTCTCTACCAAAAAATATAATTCGTCTATATTCTCCCTATAAGTATTGGTTCTCCCCTCATGATGTCCAGTACTAACAGGAGATTCTGATAACAAATAATCTTTCTCTAAAAAAGTTTTGAAATCAAATCTGCTGTTTGCAGATGAAGAAAAGTCACCTTGACAATCTGGTGTAACAGCGGGCTGTCTGTTGTTTGGTGGCGCCACACCATCTCCTCGATGGGTAGAAACTGTTGAACGCAAAAGACGAGGAAATTCTGAAAAATCGTCATTGTTTGTAAGCAAATTATCATTGGAACTGTTGCCACCATTAGTTCCTCTCACAGTATTGCACATCTGCTTGGAGGTTGTAGATAGTTTATTGGCAGAGGGTGAAACCACACTTGATATTTCACGTTCACATGAGAAGGGTGAACTTCGCAAGGTCATTGTCCAGCTTTCTCAGCTGGTTGAACTTTTGACGCCAGCCTGTTCTTCAATAGTTACTTTGGCCTCAGTGTTAAACAGTGGTAGTTTATCACAAACTTAAGCCAATAAACTATCTACAACCTCCAAGCAGATGTGGCTAGAAGATAGTATGTGGGTTAACAAATCGTTTTCAGGGGACGACTTTAGGAACTGTTTAATGTTCATGGGCACAATTCTCACCAACAATTATATGTTTTTCCAAGGAGAATTTTTTAAGCAAAAGAGGGGAGTTGCAATGGGGGCTAAATGTGCACCCACATACGCGAACATAATTTTGTCCAGATGGGAAGAATTATACGTATTAAACAGTCCTTTTGTTTGGTGCTGGTCTTTATATAAAAGGTTCCTGGACGATATAGTTATATTTTGGACAGATACACATCAAAGATTTATTGAATTTTTAGATTATTTAAAAAGTTCCACCACTTTTTTATATTTCACTTATAATTATAATTCAGAAACCCTCATTTATTTGGATGTTTTCATTTCCAAAAAAGCTCATGGCTTCTCTTCTTGTATTTACCGTAAGGAAACATTCTCCAACTCTTACCTACATTTTAAGAGCAGCCACCCCTTTTTCCAGAAGAAGAATCTGGTTAAGGGACAGTTAGTAAGAGTTAGTAGAATGACTTCAGATGATCATGACTTCATCATCGAAAGTGGTAAAGTTTTAGAAATGTTTAACAGACGTGGTTACCCTGATATGTTATTACAAGAGATGTTTGATTTAGTGGCCCAGGGAAGAAAAGATAGATTTGCCCCTATTTTAGGACAAACCATTCAAGCTGCAGGACATACAAATACCCACATGAATGAGCTTAAGAAATGGGATGATGCATTCATTTTAGATTATTCATGGGATGCAGCTGTAATTAAGGAAGTTATTTTAATGAGTGGAACAGGTTTGTGGAAATTTCCGATTTAAATGTATTCAAAAACAAATCTTTGAAGTTCACTTATCGGAAAGACTTAAATTTTAAACAATTATTTGAGTTTGGTATACAGAATAAGGCTAGGGCATCTTTAAAAAGAGCGGGTACTTTCAAATGTGGATCCTGCTCACAGTGCCCCTATATAGCTAATAAAACCAGCATTTACATTGCAGCAAGAGACAAGGAGATTACTAGTGATAGTTTCTCTAACTGTAATACTGATGGTGTGGTTTACATTGCTATATGTAAAATGTGTAGTTCTTACTACGTTGGAAAAACCGAGAGAAAGTTTAAAAAAGTATATACGAGCATTTGTACGAAATAAAGAAACAAAATAGTAAAAATGCCCTTTTTAGACATACTTTGATTTGTTCCCAGGCTACATTTCTTTTCTTTGTCTTAGAAATTATTCCAAAGGAAAAAAGAGGTGGCATGTGGGAAGCCAAACTCGTATATAGAGAGTTGATCTGGCAGATTATTTTGGATTCCACCAAGTTACCTGGTTTGAATGACATGATTTCCATTTCCTCAGTTCTTAAATTAAGGGCTGCTAAATTGTGATTTTAGGTTTTAGCCACAAGGTGGCTATGGAAATATGGAATTAGGGCTAGATTTTTTAAACTTCAAACTATTTTTAAACAACTGCAATAGTAACTTTGTATATATATATATAATGGGAAGATACAATTTTTAACTAATTTATATGTATTTTGAATAATTATGTTTTGTATTAAAAATTTTATTTATTGTATTTACAAACTTTTACGTAAATAGTACTGTTGAAGTTTGAATAGATATTTCAGTACTAGAGATTTTTATTGGTTAGATTTTAATTGGATTAACTGAATCATGATATTTAATGGCTATTTAAATATTCTGTTTTTTGTTTAAGATCACTTTCTGATGAAGACTTGCCTTTGTCGAAAACGTATAGATTGGTTTGGCGTTATTGGTGTTTTGTGATTTTCAATAAAAGATCCTTTTAAGAAGGAATCCTGGTTTCCGACCTCTATTTGGACACTCCTTGCAAGTCTTTATTTTTGGTTTTGGACATCCCATACAAAACCAAGATGCACTCCTCCAAAAATAGGAACGCAATCTGGTGGTCATCGCACATAAATAAGCTATACAACAAAAGGAGGAAACAAATACATGATACAGCAAACTTCACAAAAGGAAAGGCATCACTGATCATTGCTAGGAAGAAACAATGATCGCTCATAAAATAATCCAAGGCCAGTTTCTAAAGACAAATTGCCAGGGAATGTAAGAATAACAACCACAAAGCCTTTGTTAGCTATAGCAAACATTTAGGTGGCAACTCTCAAATATGCTGTCAGCTACTGCAAAATGGCAAAAAGATACACTGAACCAACTTACATTGCCCACATCCTGGGGGACAAGTTCAGTGCAACCCCCCCCCATCAGCCCCAAAAGGGCCTGTGTCCACCCCAGAAGAATGCAGAGCACCAGACTTCATGGACATGCAGTTAAAAACAGCCCTCTCCAAGGCTAACAGCATCAATGGGACTGGATGGTGTCCCAGGCTGCGACTTACACCAGCCCCAAAAGGAACTACACACTCACCTACATTTACTGTCCAGACTCAACCTTACCACAGGCTATGTACCCAAAGAATGGCATACAGCAACAGTCATCCAACTCCACAAAGGGGGTACCACAACAGAACCAGGAAACCATTGACCTATAGGCCTACTCAGCCTGGTCTGCAAAGCTATGGAGCAAATTATCATGGAACCCATAAACAGAGTCATTGGGGACCTCCAGACACTGGACTCTATCCAACTTGGCTTTGTTAAAGGCAGATCCTGCCTCCTAAACCTAGTTGACTTATTTGAAACAGTTACCAAGGACATAGATGGAGGTGAAAGTAGTCCACACAGCCCACCTGGACCTCACTAAGGCATTTCAACACCATTCCCCACTTTAGCATCATGGACAAGCTTAACAGCTATGTCACAGGATGGGTGGCCAACTGGCTCACAGATCAAACACACATGTTCAGGGTTGCGGGTGTCATGTCCGACTAAACCAGTCACAGATGGCATCCCACAGGTATTGGTCCTGGGACCCCACCTGTTCAGTAGATACTGCTCAGAGGTACAGGCAAGCATGGGAAGAGTATGGCTGAACAAGTTTGCAGATGACTGCTAATTGTGGTCCATAATCGACTATACGGCTGACACAGGCAACCTCCAGAAGGGTCTTACAGAGACAGATACCTGGTGTTAAAGCAATGCACTCAAGCAGAATGCCAGAAAATGCATAGTCACCCCCTTTGGATAAAACAAAGTGCACACAAATTACCACATAGGTGGTAATCCAGTATGTATGGAGAATGTAATTATGGCTCTGGGGACCCAGGTAGATAGTAAACTCTTCTTTGATGATCACATTGCCAAAGTGTTTAGAAATTCCTTCTATGTAGCCCACCTAATGTCACCTAACATAACCCACTTTGTCTAGTCTGATGATGCCACCATCCTACAAATATACCTGTGAAAAACAGAACTCCCAGTAATGTGTATAGCGTGTCGTGTTAATGCGTACTTCTCTAGTATCATAAAGTAGTTAGGTCGGTGTTTTAATCCTGCACTTGACAACTGTATAAGAGTGTGTGTGTGTGTCTCCTTGGAGAGGAGCAACCTTTTTGGAGACTACTAAAACACTCTAAAAGTGGTATAGTTATCTTTGTCAAGTCTGATGATGCCACCATCCTACAAATATACCTGTGGTAAGGAGAATTTCCAATAATGTGTATTGCACGTCATGTCAATGCGTACTGCTCTAGTATCATAAAGTAGTTAGGTAGGGGTTTGAATCCTGCACTTGACAACTGTATGAGAGTGCTTGTGTGTGTCTCCTTGGAGAGGAGCAACCTTTTTGGAGACTACTAAAACACCCTAAACGTGGTATAGTTATCTATGTCAAGTCTGATGATGCCACCATCCTACAAATATACCTGTGGAAAGAGGAACTCCTAGTAATGTGTGTAGCACGTCGTGTTAATGCGTACTGCTTTATTGTCATAAAATAGTTAGGTAGGGGTTTTAATCCTGCACTTGGTGACTGTGTGTATGCTCCTCGTGTGTGACACTGTTGGTCAATGTGATGTGGATTTTGCATTTAGTACTGTAATACATATCACAATGACAACAGTATGTGTATTACACATGTCAGGTAGCTGTGTGGCAAATACATATACATACATGTGACCTCAATTATTTCATAGGTGGGAACCCTGTTTTCTACATGAACACATCTGTTATCTTTGCCAGAGTGTGCTGCCACTTTCCAGACCCTAGGTCACATCTGTATGCTTGTGACAAGCCTAGCCACTACAGTAATCCCTGGCCTACATCATCCGTTCCACACTCATTATGGTTTCTATTGAATAGTGTGAGTGAGGGTTTATGCCTGAGGTATATTTTAAACCTGTTCAAAAGCAGCAAAATCTGTCAAAGATGGCTATTTATTATAGGTGTGCAACAACCTTTGTGGATATGCATGCAGACCCATTAATGCTTATGTGATCCACAGAGGGATTTCCAGAACCCTTTGGAAATGTGATTATCAAAAGAGAGATAATGTATCACATGGCTCTATGTATACATCAGTACCTGTTCACCATTTTGGGGCTACTACCTATGTGTTACTCTGGGGATACTATGTTTTGTAAAAGTGGATGACTATGCTTTATTTGGCTTATAGCTTTACAGCATGGGTTTGACACCAGGTATCTGCCTGTATGATACCCTTTTGGGGGATGTGTGTGTCATTTGGAGAATGCATTATAGCCAACAGTATGCATTGCCAAACGTGGCCAGACATATCCCTACTGTGTTTGCTTGTACCTAAGAAAGCTATATGCCAAACAGGAGTGGTCCCAGGACTGAGTGCAGGTGAATACCACTGGTTACTGGCATAGAATAGTACTTGAAGGCTGCAAATGTTAATGTGTGTCCTACATCTGTGTATCAATTGTCAAGACATCATCTAGCAATTGTTTATGGTCAGGCTGTTGAGGTTATGCATACTACCAGAATGCAAACCAATGACAGATAGTAAGAGTATCACCCACAGCACAGTGTGAAACCGTGTCATACACACACGTGTACTCAAGTTCCAAAAGGTGTGTAGTACAATGCATACTGGCCACCAATAGAAACTATGGAGTGTTAACACTGTCTAATACAGGGCATGTCACCCTGCCCATGTGTCAAATATGCACGTACATGCAGACAGTGCACCTCAACCATGTTCATATATATGTCCACCCTTCACAAATAGTTGCAATATGTCCCTTGCTCTATGCACATATACAGATGTTAATATATATATGACCCATATATATATCTCCGTATGTGTGTGCCATACACACACAAGGTCCACACTATTGTAAGTCCTTGGACCTCACAGCTGAACTGTTGCACCTAGCTGCAACATGAACAGGTGTCACATTTGAACACACAGTAACATTAGAGGGGGTATATAGCCTTGCTGCAACATGAACAGGTGTCACATTTGAACACACAGTAACATTAGAGGGGGTATATAGCTACAAATGCTAGATTAGCATACTAGCTTGGTACAGCAGTTGCCACTGCTAAGCTCTACTTTAATATGACTATCATGCATGTGTTACTCTGTCACAACCATGTTTATATGAATGTTTGTGCTAATCCCCCAAACAGCCATTGTCCACACTACTGTACAGAACACAGATAACATGGATCAGATGTTTGACATTTAATGCTGAACTACATATTTCGCAGTTATGTCCCACTGCACACAGCTACACACTGAATTGTCCATGGCAGTAGTTAAGCAGGACATCTGTGCATAGAGACGTACTGCTGCCACATATGAATGGTTCACATTATGTAGAGTACTCTTCAAAAACATCTACTACATGCCAGTAAATACATATCTGTTACATACCTTTCCTTTGTATGGGTTGGTATTATTTATTTTCCGTTTTCCTTTTGCTTTTCACTGTCTCTCTCTCTCTCTCTCTCTCTCTCTCTCTCTCAGTCTCTGCAATAGAGTGATTGAGTTTGTGGGCAGCAATTACAGCCTGCTTTCATAGGTATTTGCACATGTGCATGTGATGGCCTCTGCACCAATTGGTTGCCACCATTTGCTAATTGCATGCAGCCTGCTGTGTGGTAATTGCAGTAATCACTGTCATAGCAACCCAATGCTATAAATTGCTAACTCAGGTAGGCATAGCCCTTTCAGCTTTCCTAAATGGGGATCATGCTTGTTTGCTGTGGACATTGTTGTTTAAGTCAGAAGGTTGATATAGTTCTTATATCTGAAGCCAGGGGTGTAGCCAGTGATATGAATGTTGTACTCAGACCTGAATGTTGCTGCTTCCAGTACACACTTGTGAGTGTAGAATTGTACTCACCTCTCCAAATGCTAAGCCAAGATACATGGGAGTATGTACTTTCTTTTCTAATTATACAATTAACTGCCATACAAAAGTAGTTATTGAGATGTATTCTTTTGGCACATGAACTGTTTGTGAACTGCTATACTGTGAATATGAATGTACTCACTTCTGAACAGTTTGTGCTTTTTTAGTGTTGACATTAGCACAGGCTGCTCAAGAAAACTGGACAAATTTCAGTACTGAGTATGCCTACCTACATCCTTGGTAGACCCTGAACACACAGGTATAATGTACATTTGGGTAGGGGTGCAGAAGTACAGACATCATTATGTATTATTGTGTGACTTTTATCTTGCTGGACTTAAAGGGTTGCTGAGTACCCGTTAGTTTATCATGGCAAGTAGTCTGTCTGCGTAGCTCCCAACTGTGGACCTATCCAGATGGTAGCCAGAGGTTAGCCTGTTATTCTTTGTCTGTGCACCACACCGGTCTTTTCAGCACTGGAACAATGGCATTGTCACATTTGGTTGCTACCAGTACATGGCTACATCCCTTGGTATTTCAGTGTTGTACTCCTACATAAGGGTATGCTTCTGGAACTCCTTCCAAAGCTATTTGCACAGTGTGTAACAGCAGAAAAGCTGATATGTCTGTGTGTTTTCTAGCTCTGCCAGGCCTCTAAAACACCCAGGTACATATTTGAACAGACTCAGGGAAAAGTAGGTAAAAGTGAGGTACACCTTTAAAATATTAGTGACATTAAGTTGAGACTTTGAGAGAACCAGAGCATATGGATTAATACACCTTTTCTGAAGTACAAGCAGTGTCTAACTCTTACTTATTGTCATTATTGATTAAGTGTAATTCCCCACCTTTCTGCCTAATATAAGTACTTTTCAGAGGGATTCAGGGGGACACAGCTAAAACTTGTTTCAAAATCAGGGACATGCCTGAAAAGTAGTCACAGATGGGAAGTATGGCCTCTGCCCTAATCAGATATGCCAGTGTTTGTCCTGCTATGATACTGTGTGGGGGTTGTAAAGTGCTGCTGTAACATTATTTCCTGCTAGAATGGCTGGTTCTCTAGTCACAGTCATGTAGTGCAATTACACAAGAACTGCTGGTAAAGATCCACAAAACAAGATTTGTGTTATGGCATTCTTATTTTTCCTTTACATTCACTCATTCTGATGCATGATATATTCATTTCAGCACCAATTTGTTGCATGTCTATCATGGCTTAGTGGTACTGCATGCAGTCTAGTGTGTAGAAGGTCCGGGGTTCAAGACTGACAGAGGTGTTTTATTTTGCTGCTGAGCAGAACAAGGGCCCAGACATACAGAGTGACTAAGGCACTTTTAAGCAGTTGTAAGCAGGTTTGCGTGGATTTGCGCGATGCTTAGCAAAGCTTAGCTAAGCACACACATGCACACACAGGCTCACACTCATGCAGACCCGCTAACTACTGCTTAAAAGTGCTTTCTCCCGCTAAAGAAAAGAAAATGGGGAGATAGGAAAGTGGTGAAAAAGGGGCACAAACAGGGAAGGACAATAGGGAAAACAGCTCGGGATATGCAGGATGGGTGTAGGGAAGGCCCATAGCTGCCCATGTCTTTAACAGCAACAGCTGTGCATATGCAATCAATTTGGAGGGGAATATGAAACCTTCAACCCCTGTGAGAGGGGTGAGAACAACAAAGTAGGTTGTACTGCAAATTAAATATCAGTTTATGTGTCCAGCGGATATGTGTGCAAAATGGGCAGCTATGTATGGGGCATAATTTTTTTTTTGGGAGCAGATTGCCCTTTTTTCCTTTTTTTCAGGTGAGAGTGGAATGTGGGGTAGGGGAAGTAGGTATATTTGTGGAGGTAGGTTGGGGAGGTAAACAGACAAGACAAACAAGATGCATACAGGGGCGCAGTATGACAGATGTGGTGGGTGAACACCACTGACAGGGAAGGATGGTTGGAAATCGCAAGCCCATGAGCCCACAGATGGTAACAGTGGAACTGAGATCCCCACCCATGGGCAGTCACCACTGCACCTTCACAGCCCAGAGGGTGGCTGTGCTGCGGGCTGCATAGGAGGGGCAGGCTCACTCGTGAGTCATGCCACTTGTGCCTCAAGCTGGCATAGAGGATCAGCGACAGAACGCTCAATCTCCCTATGCACCACAGCCTGGACCATTCAGAGGGTGATACGTGATCCTCCTCTGCCCACGCTTGCACGGGGGAGATGAGCCCCATCCCCTGCAGCGCTTCCACCCGAAGGTGGCACATGGCCAGTGGAGGAGGAGGTCCCAGGCTGGGCACCGGACCTGCTGGTGTCAGGTGACATCGCCAGCTGAGGTGGGACAGGTGGGTCTGCTGGGACCGGCCTTTCCATACGTTCTATGTTTAGGAGGATTTAATGAAAATATGGGTTAGTAACAGTCAACAGCATTCCCAATTAGTTATAACAGCATGCAGACGTATTCACATTAACCCAACACCAGAGTTCAAGCAGTTGAACAGCAAGCATGACACATGCATATATGGAACAACAGTGGACATTATAACAGCATGCAGGTTTTAATTGATGGCAACAGGTCATCAATATTGTGGTATGTGAACAGGGCACATGCATCAAAATAAATGCAGATATTTATAAACCAATAGGACATATGTCCCAACAAATGTTTTGAGATTAGACTTACCCATTGAGGTATGGAATTGCATTTTTTATGCACATACAGTAGGGTGGAAAATGATAACTCCATTAACAACTTATATATCCTTCTAGTTTACACTACATTCCTATTAACTGCAGTTATATGTCCCATACATGCATTATTACACTACCCAATTGTCCTTAAATCGTGAAATGTTTTTTTGCTAGATTTTTATATACATGGGCTGTATCTGACATACAAACTGTCCGGGATGCAGATGTTACTGCTACATATTTTGTGAGTTGCTCAGACACACTACTGCTGAGATGGTACACTGACAGCTCTACTTTCCCATACTTATCTAAATATGTTTAGGTGAAATTATCAGTTATATGTTAACAGCTCCCTACGTTTCTACCAGCACAATGACATTTCTGGGGAACACAGTACCAAGCTACTCATGTGCCAGATTAACCTGTACATGCTGGGCATGAACCAACAGTTGAGGACTATAAATATGCTTAAAAGCTACTGGCACTCCCTTTATCCACTTTATATGGGCCTACCCAACTGTGTGTTAACAGCGCTTAATACAACAGTACTATTTCTATAATGCAAGAATACAACAACATATCAAAGAAAATGACACAGACACACTCCAGGAATTGTACATTTATTAAAGACTTAAAACACTTTTCTAGAGGCTCTCTCATTTATTTTATATAACAGTACATGCAGAATAATCATTAGAGAATAATTATACCTTTATTTATTGTGTTAAAACACTTTTTTCAGGCTCTCTCATTTATTTTACATAACATTACAAGCAGAATAATTACTAACCTGCCTGGTGGTGCAGACTTACCAGCCTATCTGCATAGGCTTGCTGATTCGCAGCATGGACACATGCAGCTGTGAAGTAAATGAAGTGTTATTGAGACATATCTATCCATAGCATACACTAGAATAGCAATTCTTACATACTTAATTCCATGGCTACTTACTCAGTAGTGGGGCATTTTCCATCTCACGGGCCTCCTGGATCCACTGGTCCAGTTGATCTGCCTTGCGTCTCTTCAGGTCTGCGTGGTGGTGTCTGACCTGCTCACCAGTCCGAGGGACACCTGTGGCACTGGTGAGTTCATGAGCTAGACAGTCCCAGGCTTCCGCTTTGTATTGGGTGCCCTGGTACTGGCCCCACAGGAGTCTATCCTCATGATTATGGACAAGGAGCCAAACCATTACTTTTGACTCCTCAATGCCACAACGTTGCGCTCAAAATCAAGAGCACTCTCTAACACCAGCCATGCTGACTGCAGATGGGAGCTACATCCAGTTATGGCAAGTATTCCCACCTATGGAGCTTAAATATGCCTCATTTCCCACACTTATCTGTGATAGGCCAGTTTTGAGGAAACTCAGCTGAAAGCACATGTGCTTAGCAATGGGTAAACTTCTATTGATATGTATTTGTGTGTTGAAAGTGCAAGCATATGAAAAGCTGTCATGGCTTAGTGGTTCAGTTCTGTGATTATGGTGCACAATATCCCGGGTTCGAGCCCTGTCACTGCCTTTTATTTTACTACTGGCCGGACAGGCTAGGAGGTGTGGCTGTGTTTAGCCGACTTTGCTCAACTTTGCCCAACATTGCTTTACGTTGCTCGACATTGCCCGACGTTGCCCAGCATTGCGCTAGTTAGCGCGGTACACAGCTACGCGCAAACATGTTCTGTTTGCGCTAGTTGGCGCGATGCACAGTTCCACACAAAGCTATTGTGCTAGTTAAAGCAGTGCTAAGCTATGAGCAATTATACTGAAATGTGCTTAATACTGGTAAACTTTGCTTAGCAGTGCTTCACATTGCTTAAGATACATTACTTATGCATTCATCAGTATGCATAACCATTTCACTTTCATACATATATATATATATATATATATAAATTCGTTCACTACTGCATAGGCCATTTCAATGCTTTTTACTAAAATTTCAATGATAAATGTCAGGAATTCTTTTCATATACAGATTTACATCAGAAAATAAAAAGGGGAGTGGTGGGACTCGAACCGGGAATGCCTCCTCTTTGTGCGAAGGTTCTACCACTATGCTATTGTGCTTGATTTGCATATAAGTTTCTTATTATCCTTTTCGATGTCTTGACTGCTAACTGTAGCTAAGCAATGGGCAAACCCGCGCAAATACGGGCAGCCATATCGGGAATAATACACAAAAAAATTAAAAGTTGTGCATTTTATTATTGTACTGGGGTTTAGAATGTGGGGGAGTGTAGTGTTGGGTATGTACACATTTGAGCAGACTCGCTCATGTCTGTTGACATTTCCCAATTAAGAGACTTGCAGGGGTGTGGATTTTTGGACTGCTCGGCAGTCCGACATGCCCCCTGCACTTGTGCATGCTCCGTGTTAGCCTTTGAGTTGATGCAGCGCACCCTCATTAATATGCATGGTGCGCTGCCATCTTACTCTTAGACTGGCGTTTCCGTGTAAGACTACTTTAGTCTTACACGGAGGATTCATGAATCCTGGGGTATGTTTCTTGGAGCTTTTCTCCCCGGGCCTCAACTGAAAATGGACATGTATCCATCTAGACTAGCCTGGTCAACAAATGTAAAATGAATAAATAAATAAACATCCCAATTCTTATGTCTACAAGTATCTGCAAGTCTAGTATCTAATTATATTTAAAGCATAAGGTTGGAACTCTGATCGAGACCTTCTGATCTTTAGAAAGGGTAGGAGCAAACTACATTGGAAAAAATGGGAATTGTGGAAAAAGTACGTACAGGGGACTAAAGGGGTTTAAAAAAAGTCAGCACTTAAATGGGCTATGTAATGATTGACTGGAAATGTTTGGGTAGATTATAAGTGATGTATAATGTTTACAGTTGGGAGTGTCAATATGGTTTGTGATGTAAAATGCTTGCAACTAGAATTGTTTGTGTGGTTTGTTTTCATTTATATGAATATACGATTGCATATGTCACAAGTGATGGTTTAATAAAGATGTTTCTTTTTTTTTAAAAAGGAACAGGAACTGAATAATTTATGCAATGTTGCTGAGGTTATATGATATATGGCAATATATGTGAAGTATAATGTTTGTTAATTTTAATTTGTTAATACAATTTGATACTTTTGTTGTTGTTGTGTCTTTCGGCTTTTCCCGGTTAGGGGTTGCCACAGTGGAACTCCGGTCTGCTAATGATTGGCAGTAGATTTTTACATGCAAAGCTGCCAGCTCTGACGCACAACCTTCAACGAAGGTATGCCCATTCACGCATGTCTCCACACAGAAGACACTTTAGCTGAGAATCAAACAGGACAACGTGAGGTGACAACACTACCGCAGCACCACCACCGCAGTTTGATACTTTTGTATGAATGTAAAACTGCCTATGTCACAAGTGATAATTCAATAAAGTTCTGTTAAAAAAAAAAAAAACTTCTGAAGTGCTTAGCTGATACAGTTACCGGAAGTGTGTTTATAGATTACATGTTGTCTGCAATTATTTTAACTTCTTATAATCTACTTCCACTCAAGAGATGGTTAGTTTGGTGAAATGGGAGAATATTTTATTCTAGAAGGTGGACAAGAGAGATAAATAATTATTAATAAAGGCATTTTATGAGTCTTGCAGTTAGCTCAGAGGATCAAGGTTATGAACTGTTAATGAGCTGCTTCCCATAGTCCAAAATGTATTCACTCAGGCTACAACTACTATGAGAATCTGAGCAAGATAATTCAGTAGACAGTATAGTTGTAAGATTGAGCTGCACTCTGCTGCAGCCTCCTGAACCATACACCACTACCTATGAACAATAGAATATGTCAGTGGAATATATTAAGCTAGCAAGTTTTACACAATGTTTCCACAATATTCAGAGAGCATTTAATTTGGTCTCCAACCTCTTATGCCTTATGCTGGACACCTCTACTGCTAGGTTCCTATTAGTGAATGATTTGAGCTTTGCATCAGAGCATGAGGCAGTAATGAGACATGGTCTGAGGGCTGCCAGTGTTATTGGGAGGTGGTGTAAACTGACATAAATATTAACCTGCCTCTTATTTGCAGGAATTATTATATAGGCCTCTACTTGCAAATGAAATGTCTAGGAGAATCCATGCCCTGTGTCCAAAGGTAACAATTCCACCTAATATTGACTGCAAGCCTTGCCTAGCAGACATTCTTAGCTCCATTCTCTAGCAGAGCTGCAGAAAGTGATCCACCCCTACCAGCATGTCATCCCTGAGCCTCCCACAATGACATAAGTAGACAAAGGCTGGGATTCAATAAAGCAAAATCTCCATGTCAGAATAGTGTAGCAGGTTCTGCCTCGAATATGGCTGCTGAGCGATCCAGTAAACAAGGCTGGAGGTGTGCATGAGCCTGCCAGCACTATTCTGACACAGACACCACTGAATAATGGTAATTACCTTATTTGCTGGTGAAAACCATGCAAACAAGGTGAATTAGCAATTCAGTAAGCAGGCAGGCATCCTTGTCAGAACAGTGTCCGTTGCAGAAATGTATTCATTTACTAACAGGGTACATTTCTGCAAAAATAAAAATGGGGGGCATAACTGCTCAAAGTAAAGCATGTATTATGACTACTAGGCATACTAATAGCCAAACATATGGCCATCGGCATGGAAAACAGTTGCAAAATTATAAAAATTAAAGTTTTTTTTTTTTTTGGACAGTTCTGGCCTTTTAAGCATAGTTCAGTGGCGCACAAACAAGATCATGCAGAAAATTAAAAAGAAAAAAAAATGTAAAAAGACAATTCTACATGAGTAGCATGCAGAACCAAAACAATAACAGGTAACAGTGGTAGCTAAGGAGATAGGCTCCAGTGTAGTGGTCTAACAAGGGACTAAGGCAGTGGGGTATGCAAATGAGCTAAATTTATTGAATAGCAAAATGGGAGACCGTGTTCACCTGCGCCTAACCGTGTAGGAGCTATAATGTTGCAGTGCATGCAGAAGAAGTAGCTGACATGAAAAGGGTGTGTTTCCTGCTTGGTGTAAGCACATTGGAGCTCTGCGGCTACTATTTGTGCTTAGCTAAGCACAGCTAAGCAAGGGGGTGTGTCTGAGCTACATTAAGAAATGCTCAGCATGTTCGCATCCCTGAGGGGGTGGGGGGTTCTGTTCAAAATTGTTTACTATAGCTGCAGGGTTTTGTGCAGCATGCCATGGGACTTAAACACAACAGAAAAAAATAAAACAAAAAACCCAACAGGAACAAGCAGAAGTGTATACATTTGAGCAGTGGGTTTGTGTGGCGTGGTGTGCAGCTTAGAAGAGGCAGAAATGGGAAGGAAAAAAAATGTCAAATACCAGAATAAAGGAACTCAAGTACAAATAATATAGCTGGCATGTGGAATGTATCATAGTCAGCCAATCACACAGGCAGTATCTGCAGCACACCAATATAAACTATGCAACACCATTCAGGCTGGTTTTTCCCACAAACTCTGCACCATTGGTGTACATACTCAGGGGAATTTAAACTGACAAAATGTTAGGGGCTGCTGTCACTTTGATATATCAGTATGTGCTAGAGGCTGAGGGCAGTGAGGAGGATAATGCGGACAACCATCCCAGACTGAGGAGGAGGAGAAGAGTGTTCAGACCCAGGGTAACCTACCAGGGGCTACAAGATCTGAAGATACTAGAGCACTACAGGGTGGACAGGGACCTACTTCAGGAACTCTGTGGGCTGTGCCGGCCTCACCTCAGACCCAGAGTAAACAGAGGGGAACCCATCGCAGTTGAAACCAAGGTATGTGTAGCCTTAAGAATACTAGCTACAGGAACCTTCCAAAGACCTACTGGGGACATCTTGGAGGTCTCACAGGCATCTGCATCCAGGGTACTCTACCAGTTCCTGGATGTTATGTGAACACATGCTGGTAAGTACATATATTTCCCCCAGCACCTGTGAGGAGAGGACCAGTAATATGCATCTCTTCCATCATGTAGCAGACTACCCAGAAGTACTAGGTGCCATAGACTGCACGCACATCTACATCAACGCACCACCCGGTGAAGAGGGTAGAGTCTATTGCAACCACAAGGGCTACCACTCTATCAACTGCCAGGTCATGTGCAATGCCCAGGGCATTATCATGAATGTGTGTGCTGACAGCCCTGGTAGTTATCACAACTCCTATATCTGGCATGCCTCACAGCTGTACCAGGCATTTGCCAGGTGGGACATCCCATATGGCCATCTGGTGGGGGATGCTGGATATGCACTGGTGCCATGGATGATGACATCCATTAAAAATGCACACACACACACACACACACACACACACACACACACACACACACACACACACACACACACACACACACACACACACACACACATGCCATAATGAAGCACACGCAGAAACCAGGAATATTATAGAGTGTGTGTTTTGGATGCTCAAGTCACAGTTCGTTGCCTTGACATATTGGTGGAGCCCTGCACTACTCTCCAGCTGCATGTGCACACATGTTCATAATATGTGCTATGCTACACAATATGATTCTGTGGAAACAGCTGTGTCAGGAACATCACAGGGAAGGCCCACACAGCTGCCCACCATTGCCAAGGCGAACTCGGAGGAGGAACCTCCTGAACCTGCTTCTGTAGGCAAACGGTGGCATACCCAGTATGCACAGGCCTTGGCAAAGAGGCAACACATAGCACACACATTGACACTGTAGGGACCCAGGGACTGACATGTCTCTCTGACTCACACTCTCAGTAAAATGGATGCCACATACATCACACTACCCGTATCTTATCATGTATAGGCTGTGTACTGCATGCATCTGACAGAGCCAGCCCTCAAACACCATCCTCACAACTGCTGCAGGCATAAGGTAAGTCAGTCTTCTTAACAATAAATGAATGGAGTAATATGTTGTGTTACATAGTTATGGTACCACTGCATACATGCAAGGGAATGGGGTGGCTTACCGGGATAGCAGCAGACAACAGATAGCTATGTGGGACAATAGGAAATGTCTGCCTAATACTGGCTTGCTCAGAGAATGCAGTAGTCTTCTAGGAGACAAATCTCACTGCAGTATATATGGGGGGATAACAAACTAGGGAGTCATAGGTCATATGCATAGATGTCAATGTGGGGGTGCCATACTCACCCTTCAACCTCACCCAGCAAAACAGCCATAGAAAACCATAAAGAAATGTCCAGCAAAGGCCCACAAATGGGGACAATGATGAAGTATGCCCATACAGACCTACACAATGATATCATGGCAGGTCTTGCACAGTTGCAGTAAGGCTCTGAAGGGTGAGAGGTCTGAAACCCAAATGTCTGCCATTACAATCTAATCTAACCTATGGTCTTTAGTGATATGCCTGCAGTCTCCAAGACAGGCACCATACTATGCTAAATAGAACCAAAATGTAAAGGGAACATCAGCACAGTCTGTGCAAATGTGGAAGGCTGACAGGTGTGCCACCCCCCACACACACCCATGTTCTCACAGACATGCAGTAACAGTAATGTTTTTAGGGTATAAGCAGCAGAGCACACATTCCCAGGGCTTTCACAATCAACTTGATAATGTTGCATGTACACAATATGCAGGGGTCAATGAGCTATATATATGTGTGTGGTCAATACTGTCATTATGTCACCTGCACGTACTCCTGGCTATTGTGTCTTAGTAGCCTAGGTACAGTACTGTGGTTGACAGGGTCCTAGTTCCAAGAACTGCAGTGGCAACTATTCTGCATGTTAAATACAGCAATGGTAGGAGTTGTACACACTGTCCAGACATCAATATCTGTTACTGCAGGAAAGCTGGACAGGTCAGGGGCAGGGGACCACACATATGGACAGTACACAGCTCAGAGTAGCCTACACAGTACCTAGCATACCCCTCAACTGTACAGACATTTTGCAGAATGTCCAGAGGTTTGTATCATATTTATGGTCTCTTTATCATGAAATTGTGGTTGCCTGATAAATGATTGGCAAATCACAATAGACTAAAGTCAGAAAATAATAACATATTGTAGTTTCAGACTTCATACCCTTTAGGAAAATGCATGTTAATGCAAAACCTGTTATTGTATCACCTTCCTAGGTTTGTAAGGCCAATAGCTAACAATGGTCCCTAAATGTAGGCCTTTGTCCCCAACTTACTTATGGCTTTGTGTAGATGTCAGGCTCTAAATATTTGGGAGGTATAGTTCCTAGTAGTATAGCAGGTACCTGAAGGTCAGTGTACTGCCAGGTCATAAAAGGCTGCCACCTTACTGTGTCAGCACTATCAACATGTCACTGACCAACATCCATACCCCTGGAATGATAGGTTGTCATAGAAGGAGCACAAGTATGCCTTGTATATCTACTCTGCTTGTCTTAACATTGCATTTGCTTGCCAACTATTTGCAAAACAAGAAAGGGTGTTGTCAAATCATCAATGGCAGATAGTGGGGAAGCAGATGTCATACCCATAAGAGAAAGCAAGCAAATACCAAACTGGTCACTCAACTATGTTTGGCAGAACAGTATTAACACCCTGTCCCCATGTGCGTGCCTTTGTCTGACTGTCATATATGGGCCTGTCCGGATGTCAGTCTGTGACAGTTTGGCAGCTAGGCCAACATGTAGTCCCATAATAACATATAGCAAAACAAACTGTCTGAGGCCCACAGCAAATGTAGTGGTGCAATGATGGACAACCTGCTAAATAGGTACACTCAGAGGTGTGAAGTCCAAAACCGTATGTGTGATGTTACGGCATTTACCATGCTCATATCAGAATTACAAATACATAACAGCAACCACCGTGGGGAAAGCCTGTGACTGGACTACAGAAAGACAATGAGACACACATAAGGGGAAGGGGAACCACTGACCAGACAAAAGGAGAATGTGCACACCAGAATAAATCGTAAAGTAACATAGGTGCCATGTGGTGCATGGAGTCAGTAAACATCACCTGCAAATACACAACACACACCCATGTAAGTGGAGGTCTGCAACAAAACATAAACCCAAACACAGGACACCTCAGAGGCAAACATACATGAGAACTCCACAAACGTACACACCAGAGACCATGCAGACACTACACATTAGGGTCTTGCAAACAGTAAGGCCTTACCCCAAACCCCAAACACTTGCCAAACACAGATAGGCTAACAGCACTGTCCCTCTATCCCGTTCCATACAGAGTTTGCTGAGGTCACCCCTGTCTGGCATACAAAGCAATCCAGACCCTGCCTTGATGGGACTGTCACACATCTGGAAGTCAAGGCCCACTCGATCAACCCATAGGTGCAGGATCAACTTAGTCTGTGATATCAGTACGGCTTGTTGATGTGACAGATACGTGTCCCACACACTCCCATATCTGTGGAATACACTCCCTGTCCACATCAAGCCAAGTGCTTCAATGCCCCTAATGATGTTCTCCCTGTATAAGTGCATGGGAAACACAAAATACAGTCCTGTGATTCCACCTGTGTCCCTGCTGGACAGGGGCTCTGTGTGCTGACATTGCCTAACATTGGCTAAATTCCCATCTGCATGGGTTATAAGAGCTTCAGGGCCAATACGGACAAAATATTTCTTTCTGCCAGAAATAGGTGGATAGGGTTTTCAAAGTTTTCAAATTGCAATAGTCAAGGTGTTATATACATAGCTTCTTGCCAATTATGCCAAGCATTTCATGTTGGCAAAACTGAGAGACATCTCAAGAGGAGAATATACGAACACCTTTATGAAATTCAGAAAGAAAATTCCAATAATGCCATTTATCGACACCTTTTGGTCTGCCCAAAGGCTAGATATGAATGTTTTGTTTTAGAAACCATGGCCAGAGATAATCAGGGTGGCCCCTGGGAGAACAAATTCGAACATAGGGAAACCTATTGGCAGATTTTACTGGAAGCAAACAGGGCTCCAGGTTTAAATGACACTATATCCATAGTACCTCTCCTAAAATTAAAAGCTGGGAGATTGTGATTAACTAACTTCTTTGTGTGTTTTAAATGGTCATTACAAGGTATTTCCATGTGTATACAACATTTACATGTATTTTTAAACATACATTTTTTATAGACAATTTGTATTTTAATGTTTTATATTTACACAACATGTATTTTACACAATATGGTGTATAACATTTTTTTTAATGTATGAAATATTTATTCAGAGTTTTCAAGTGCAGCATTGGTGTAAACACCACTTTAAATTTTAATTAATTAATAAGATGCTGATTGTACTACCTATATAAGATAGGTTATGAGCAACTGGTATGTATCTGATGAAGTCATGGATTTGGATTGACAAAAACGTTCTATTGCAATTTGCTTACGTTAATAAAACTATTGGTTGCGGTCTTCCCTTACTGATTTTTTGGTATTTCTGGCACTTGTTACATCAGTAGAGCCTCCGTTTTTGTTTTGGTTAGCTTCAGGGCCAATACCCTACTAATGTCATATCAACCTATCAACTTATACACAACTGTCTGTCAGTGGTTCACCATATTACTCTGTACTGCTCTGCCAATGACATACCTGGAAGTCACACAGTGCTATGTGGAATACACTACACATATAATGGATATTTCTGCACAATACAATGCACTCTGTATGCAGACCCATACCTCTCAACCTCTGACAGCAAGACATCTGGACAAAGTCATAAATAAAAGTGGGACAAAGGCCTAATGATAGGCATATGTTGTAAATATTGCTCTTATAAACTGAGAAAGCTGGTAGAATAACAGGTTTTGCATTAGCATGAATTGTCTGAAGGTTTTGAAGTCTGAAACACTAATGTCTTTCATTATTTTGTAACGTCAGTCTTTAATTATTTGCAACTAACTTGCTATAAAAACACAGGTTTATGTAGACTGGACGAAATTTCTAGACTAACACCTGGACAATCAGCCAAAAACTGTACACTTGAGAGGTATGGACCAGGATATGACTTTTCAGGCAAGAAGAATACCACACAAGCAGGAGACACCATCCAGTATATCACCAAGTTGCTGGACAGTTTACAGAGCTTCATCAGTGAACCAGCTGTAGCCACACCTCTCAAGTGGCCTTTTTGGGCAAGAATATCTATAGTTGGGCTCATACAATTGATCTGTGCATCAGATATCTTGTATTCTTCTGGTAAAGCACTGTGATGATCTGAGAATGTCTGTCATTAGGTAATTCCAAAAGTAAGGCAAGTAATGCCATGCTGTGTATGAAGCAGCTTCACTTTATTAAAACAATAAAAGCAGTATCATAAGAGCTTTCAGGTAAATCCCTCCATCAGATGATAAAATACTAGTAAAAACATAGTATCTAATATTGTACAACACAACCAATGAAAATCAATAATTTACCCTCCTTTTTGCTAGAGCTGGTTTTAAAGGGACAACATTTGTACAAAGGGACATAGGCCTTATGATAGGCACATCTTGTAAATATTGTTTTTACAAACTGAGAAAGTTGGTAGAATAATGGGTTTTGGATTAGCAGGAATTGTCTGAATGTTATGAAGTCTGAAACTCTAATGTCTGTCATTATTTTGTAATGTCAATCTTTAATTATTTGCAACTAACTTGCCATAAAAATACAAGTTTATGTAGACTGGACAAAACTTCTAGACAAACACCTGGACAATTCACAAAAACTGTACAAGTGAGAGGTATGGACCAGGATATGACTTTTCAAGCAAGAAGAATACCACACAAGCAGGAGATCCCCATCCAGTATATCATCAAGTTGCTGGACAGTTTACACAGCTTCATCAGTCAACTGGCTGTAGTCACACCTCTCAACTGGCCTTTTTGGGCAAGAATGTCTACAGCTGGGCTCATACAATTGATCTGTGCATCATACATCTTGTATTTGTCTGGTAAAGCACTGTGATGATTTGAGAATGTCTGTCACTAGGTAAATCCAAAAGTAAGGCAAGTACTGCTATGCTGTGTATGAAGCAGCTTCACTTTATTAAAACAATAAAAGCAGTATCATAAGAGCTTTCAGGTAAATCCCTCCATCAGATGATAAAATACTAGTAAAAACGTAGTATCTGATATTGTACAACACAACCAATGAAAATCAATTTACCTTCCTTTTTACTAAAGCTGGTTTTAAACGGACAACATCATTTAATCCTTGGGCTTTGTCAGCTCCCAATCTAAGAATCCATTGCATCTCTTTGTATTCAGTTTCATTATACAAGTCACCCATTCTTTGACTTCTATTTACAACACATGTAACCATAAAGGCAAATATATGATCACTGTGCATTCTATATGCTTGTACAGTGCATTATGTTCTTTTCTTAACCTTATATCTGATAGATGCTTAAAAATTCTATCTTTAAGTCTGCAATTTGTTTTTCCTACATAATATGCAGTACATTGTTGAGAATTTTCTATATAGACAACATTTTGCATATTACAGTCAGCATACATATTTAAAAAGTACTTCTTGTTGGTCCTGGGGTGTATAAAACAGTTTCCTTGTAAAATGTGCTTACAGGCTTTACAATGCAGGCATGGATAAGTTCCCTTCTACTTGATGCCTAGATTTTTAAAATGCTTAGGTTCTTGAAATAGAATATCTTACAATTTTTTATTTCTTTTAAAAATAAAACTAGGTTGTGTCCCTACAACTCTAGTTATATTCTCATCTGTTAAAAGAATTCTCCAGTTGTCTCTAATTATATTAGATATACCACCTATATCATTACTGTATGCTAAAATTATTTTCAAACCTTCATTAGCTTTTTGAACCTGTGCATCTACCTTATTAGGCCATTTTTTGCCTCTATTTATACTTGCTCTTTACCGTCACTAGGTAATGACACAATACATTCCAGTGTCAGACTACAGATATGCCAGAAAATGTCTGCAAAAACAAACCCTGTACCCCTAGCATCTTCCTGTTTACTGTTGAGAGGTATGGCTGTAGCACACAAAACCTCAGACTGCAGTACAGCTATCTCTGGAATGGAATCCCACTCTTACTATATTAGGTCATACTGGGCATGCTCCTACACTCATAGAATCACACTCCATGTCGGAAACCACATCGGACTATATAACTATATTGTGCATATATGTCTTTGCATACAGACAGCTATGTACATCTTAATGTTCTCTACACACAGCCATCAGACAGAATTACCCTCAGCTAACCATAGGTGGCCCATATGTAATATATCTGCATCTGTTGCATGTGATACACAGCCATATAGATGGGCAACATAGAACAATATGTCAAGCATACACACACATAGACATGGGGATGAGAGAGACAGACAGCGATATAGAGAGACAGACACAGGGAGACCCACACAGAGAGTGAGTCATACTTGGGAATACCCTGAATGGCATAGAATGGTGTCCTGCTGTGGACAGTGGCATACCAGTCGTAACCATTCGCATGTGCCAGCATGAAGGTGAGCTCCATTGTGTAATAGTACTAAGGTGGGGGTTATAACATCACATTATCTGCCTGTGTGTGTGTGTGTGTGTGTGGGGGTGTGTGTATGTATCTGTAGGTTTAAGTATTAAGAGGCCATTCCCACTCAATACACTTCCCATTTCCCTACTTCACAAGATTTGCTGATGTCATTCACCTTAAAAGTACCATTGGACACCTGTCAGCCCTATAAGCTTTGTAGCTTGTGTGATAACTGCGTAACACTATAGTACAAATAAGTAGATAGGTAGGGGTTCGAATCTCAGTCCTGCCAAATGTGAGAGTGTGTGTGTGCATGTGTGTGTGTGTGTGTGTGTGTGTGTGTGTGTGTGTGTGTGTGTGTGTGTGTGTGTGTGTGTCTGTTTGTAGGTGAAACAGTTTTAGGCATTTCCACCCAGTAGACTTCCCAGTGCCCTACTTTAGCAGTCTTGCTGATGTCATTCCCCTTAGAAGTACCTTTGGACCACCCCAGCCATATAGGTTACATGGTAAGAATCAAAAGCACCAAAGGCTTAGCAGATTACTTGAAACAAACAATTTATTGAGTTAGCGCTTTCGGAAACAAACTGTGTTTTTCCTTCTTCAGACAAGGTACTACCATTTTGCAAAGCTTATAAATGACACATACAATGCCAATTAACTGATTGTTGAAACTAATTGAATAGTTTTAAAGTGACAGATACAATTCAGTAGATTTTAAAAAGCCAAAGGAGTACACCTTAGGCAAATACACTTGAGTCACAGAGTCCTAACTATCAATTGAACCAACATATAAGAATAGTGATGCTGTGTGTGAATATTAAAAAAACAATTAATAAAATTTTTGTTAAACAAATCCAATAAAAAAAAAAAATCCAATAAAAAATACTTATTAGACCATTAAAAACAAATCTTCCATGACACTAATACTTTGACTAAACTGAAGGCTCACATGTAAAACCAGTAAAACTTTTATCTGTTTAAAGCCAACTTCTTTAGAAAACATTTTATAGAGACCATTTCATTTAACCCTGGGGGTAAATAAGCAGCAGTAGAAATTTGCCATTTGAGTTCATCAATTTCTAGATTAATCTGCCAAGGCCCTCCTCTAATGTCTGTATTAATTTGTTTTAACACAGAGAACTTAAAAGCATGGTCTGGAAAATCTGCGATGTGCCTAGCCAAAGCATTGTTTGTGTCCCTTTTGTTAACAGCATAAATGTGCTCATAAATGCGTGTCCTGAGCTTTCTTTCGGTCTTCCCGATATAGAAAGCTTTACAGGCCTGGCACTTGGCACAGTAAACCACTCCCTTAGATTCACACGAAAATCTACCATTAGGTTTATATACCCTCTCCCTTATTTCAAAATGGTGATTCGTGTTGAGGTACTTACACTGTTGACACCTCCCGCATTTAACCATGCCTTTACTAGTACTGGGGTGTGAGTTAATGGAATATTGCAGCAACTGTTTCAAGTTCTGCCCCCTTCTAAAGGTAATCTTGGGTTTATTACCAAAAAGTTTAAATAGGGAGGGGTCCTCCATAATGAGGGCCCAGTTCTTATAAAGAGTTTGTCTAATAAAAGAGTGGTTAAGGTTGTAGGTAACAACAAAACTTGTGTGTTGGCAGTCTTTGGTGTTACATAAAGAAACAACCCTCTGGTGAACAGGAGAGAAGTCCTCAGCCAAAGCTTGAGTTGTACCTAAAAGGGGTGTAAAATAGCCAATCTGCCTTTTAGTAATGACCTCGGAGGAGATACCAGAAACTAGGCTCAGAGGGTATCCTCTCTTAAGAAACATACGTTCAAGCTTAGAACATTCATCCGTGAAATCTCTCTCATCGGAGATCATTCGGGCTGCCCTGACTAACTGCCCCTTAACCACTGCTCTCTTTTGGTGGTAGGGGTGGCAGCTAGAAAAATGAAGGAAACAGTTGGAATAAGTGGGCTTCCTATAGATGGTACTTTTAAATCTTTTTCTACCCACATCCTTATGCAGACTAATGTCAAGAAAATTAATACATTCATTTTGTAGGTTGAATGTAAACTCCAAAAAATTAGTTGAAGCTGAAATCAATTCAATAAATTCTTGAACACCTTCAGTCGGCCCTTTCCACAAAATGAACATATCATCTTGGTACCTTGTGTACCATGCTATGTTTTCTTTAAACACAGCCGTTTTAAAGAGGAAGGTGGTTTCCCAATGAGCCATTATGCAGTTGGCAAAACTGCCACCACAGGGGGATCCCATCGCCACCCCTGATTTTTGCAAGAAGATCTCTCCCTCAAGCCACATAAAGTTGTTACTCAACACTAAATCTAACAAGGAGGTGACAACATAAATTATATTATTGTCACATTTCCTTGCAGACATAAAATCCCTAATCCACTCAATCCCCAAATCAACAATCAGTTAATTGGCATTGTATGTGACATTTATAAGCTTTGCAAAATGGTAGTACCTTGTCTGAAGAAGGAAAAACACAGTTTGTTTCCGAAAGCGCTAACTCAATAAATAGTTTGTTTCAAGTAATCTGCTAAGCCTTTGGTGCTTTTGATTCTTAGTTTGTGTGTTTGCCTTTTTGTCTAGTATATAAGTTACATGGCACATGCAATAAATATGTAACAATATAGTACAAATAACTAGATAGGCAGGGGGTCTATTCTTAGCTCAAGTAAATGTGTGTGTATACAAGTGTTTATAAGTGTGCATGTTTGTAAGATTAAGTATTTTGAGGACTTTACCACCCACAGCACTTCCCAGTGCCCTACTTTAGAAGTCCTGGTGATGTCATTCACCTTAGAAGTACTTTTCAACACTTGTTAGCCTTGTAAGCTCTGTAGTGCATGTGATAACTGTGTAACACTATAGTACATGGAGGTCTGAAAGAATCCGTAATAGGAATTTAAATGGGAATAACAACCATTTTTACAGGGGGCAATACCAACATAGGGGAGGGGGATACAACAGGACCTGGCAGTAGTATCAGAAATGGATATTAACATAACACAAGGTGAAGGTTATGAAATAGTAAGCCAAGCCGGATTCCATATTTTTAATTATAGTAATCAAGAAGTGACTCAAGAATTCTTTAACCTATTCACTAAACGTTTTAAATTTGTACCTAGCCAGAACAGTAACTTAGCACAGGCTATTTTAGATGTCAAGATGTTCGTCAGAAAACTAAATTTGGAAAATATGTTTGGAAATAATTCGACGAGAATACAAAACAGAGGGCCTAAGAAACACAATACTTTTAATCCACCTATCCACTCTCAATTAAAAAATTTGGAATATAGTATTGAGAAAAAAAATTAGAGACAACATTATTATCAATACTAAAGTATCTAATCTGGAAGAAAAAGAACAATTATTACTAACTACTTTGAGAGAAGATCCAAATATTAGGATTATGGAACCAGATAAGGGTGGGGGAATTATAATAATGGATAAAATTATTTATGATGGCAAAATGTATTCTATATTACATAATCTTTCTAGGTACTGTAAGGTATCTATTAATGAAATTAATATTTCATATAAAATATAGACTTGGCCCTCAAAGATCTATTTGATCAGGGGGTAGTAGATTATAATACTTACCTGTAACTGGAAAACACTTAACCTAGGGTACTCTCGATATTTGGGGTATCCAAGGTTCATAAAGATGTCTCTAACCCCCCCCCCTTAAGACTCATTGTAGCATCTGAAGGCTCCAAGATTTCTCCTTTATCAAAATTTCTAGAGTGGAAATTGAAACTATTGTGGGGGAAAGACAAATATTTGTTAAAAGATTCTTGGGAATTCTTAAGGCAAATCACATTGGATTTAAAGGCAGTCAACTTTAAATTCATTACTATTGATGTAACAGATTTATTTTCTGTTATACCCCATGAGAGAGGGCTAGCATGGATAGAGGAGGCTCTCAGAGATAATTCAATGACCAGTGAGAATGACATTTATACTATTCTAGAATTAACTGAACTTGTTTTGAATAACAACTTTTTATATTTCCAAGGTGAATTTTTCAAACAGGAATCTGGGGTAGCTATGGGGGACAACTGTGCCCCCACCTATTTTGACATAGTATTGTCGGTATGGGTGAAAAAAATTATAAACAAAAGAAAGTATGTTAAATATTGGAATCTATACACTAGATTCCTGGATGACATATGCATTTTTTGGACCGGTACAGAGGAATTATTAGAAGAATTTATTAGATATATAAACCAAAGTACATTCTTAAGATTTACACATCAAGTGACCATTGATTGTGTAAATTATTTGGATGTTTCCCTACAAGTGATCGAAAGTGGGTTTAAATCTACTATATATAGGAAACCCACCTTTTCCAACACCTACATTAGATATACTAGTGCCCATTACTTATACCAAAAAAAGAGTAAAGTCAAGGGACAGTATGTTCGGCCTTGTCGCATGACTTCTAATGAAGATTTCATGAGAGAATGTGACCTACTTATGAAAATATTTTTGCAGAGAGGATATCCTACTGAACTAATAACTGACATACAAAGGGAAGTGCGTTCTAATAGACAGGAAAAATTCAAACCTGTTTTAGGGATGGGGTCAGTACAAACTGAATTTCTAACAGGTCAACAGGAATGTGAAACAGATTCAACATATAACAATATTTTTATTACTAATTTTAGTGGCAATGCTTATGTAATTAAAAATATAGTAGAAAGTGAATGGGTCAAATTTAATGAATTCACTGACCTACCTAACTTAAAAGGGAAAACTATTAAAACTGTATTCCGGAAAGGTTACAATATAAAAAACTTATCAGAAAACAACAAGTATCCTTCTGTATTTTCCAGTAAATCTAAGGGCACATACAAATGTAGAGCATGCCCTCAATGTAAATATATTACACATCAACAAAAAATATTTTTAACAGCTAGGAAGAAATGGATAGCAGCTTTGAACTATTCTAACTGCAATTCATAGGGGCTAGTGTATATTGCTTTATGTAAAGAGTGTGAAGGATTCTATGTAGGGAAAACAGAGAGAACTTTAAAATGTAGAATATATGAACATATGAATGACATCCAGAAGCAAAGTTCTAGAAATGTTTTATATAAACACACTCTTCAATGCCCCCAAGCTAAATTTCACTTTCATGTGGTAGAAATGGTTACTAGAGAACTTAGGGGAGGCCCCTGGGAAACTAAACTAAAATATAGGGTGAAATATTGGCAAGTAGTTTTAAAAGCCAATACATCTCCGGGCATGAACGACCACATATCCATTGCCCCTTTACTCAAGCTTAGATCTGCAAAGTTATAATACATATAATGTCAGTGACATGACATTTATATATTGTATTTATATTTACATCTACAGTATATTGTATTAGTTGTATCTGATTGCTGGGAATATGTAGTCCATTTTATTATATATTTCATGTATATATTGTATTATAAAAGTTCCATATATAGTCAACATGTATTTTAAATATATTGAGTTTTCATATGAAATACTTCAATACAACATTATTTATATTAGTGAATAGGTTTTTAAAGTTTATTGTGTGAAATATTTGATGTTTTAGGAAGTGATTTTATGTAAATTATTCATTTAAAGTGTTTGAGTGCAAGTTCCTTTAAAAGACTAATTGATCAATTGAATTAGTGTTTCAATTAAGATGTATATAAAAAGGAAATGACAACATGAACGTTTTTTTTCATATCTGATGAAGTTCGAGTGTTACTCCTACAAAAACATTTTATGGCATTTAGCAACGTTTATATTCTAATTTTGAAAAAGTGTTGTGGCAGTTTTCTTCTTTTACAATTCAATAAATTGGATTTTACATCTGGTGAACTCATCCTTCTTCAGCAATCTGCATTTATAGAAAATGTGTAAGGGCCATTTTATCAGGTACTTTACCATTGGCAAATAGCTCTGTGGTGTTCTGTTCACTGCAACTGGTATTTGATTGAACTATAGTACAAATAACTAGATTGGCAGGAGCTCTATTCTCAGTTCTGGCAAATGTGTATGCACTAGTGTTTGTAATCGTGTATGTTTGCAGGATGAAGTATTTTGAGGGCTTTCCCACCCACAACACCTCTCAGTGTCCTACTTTAGCAGTCCTGATGGATGTCATTGCACTTAGAAGTACCTTTGGACATCCATCAACCCTATAAGCTCCATGGCATGTGTAATAACTAAGTAACAGTATACTACAAATTACTAGATAGGCAGGGTTTCTACTCTCAGTTTTGGCAAGTGTGTGTTTGTGTGTGTGTGTGTGTGTGTGTGTGTGTGTGTGTGTGTGTGTGTGTGTGTGTGTGTGTGTGTGTGTAGTTGTTTGAAGTATGTATGCTTGTAGGGTAATGTATTTTGATGCCCTTCCCACCCAGTACACTTTCCATTGCCATACTTTAGAAGGGCTCTTGATGTAATTCACCTGAGATGTACCTTGGGGCACTGTTAAATCCTATAAACTCTGTGGTACATATGCTAACTGTGTAACACTGTAGTACATATAACTAGATAGGTAGGGGTTCTAAACTCAATACTATCAAATGTGATACTGTGTATGTGTGTGCATGAATCATATCCTCCCTGTGTGTTTGGGTGAGATTCACATACTCTGGAGGTATGTGTTATACCATTTTGAGGCATGTATCACCCAGGACACTTCCCATTTCCCTACTTTACAAGGCCCACTGATGTTATTCACCACATATGTACCAGTATACACTTGTCAGTCCTCTAAGCTCTGTGGTGTGTGCAATAACTGTTTAATACTATAGTACAAACAATTAGATAGGTACGGGTTCTAATCTCAATAATGGCAACTATAGTAGTGTGTGAAGCATATCCCCTGGGGTGGTTGTGTGTGTAGGTTATACCATTTTAAGTCCTGTTGACCCCCTACCCATGGGTTTCACTTCATAAATGTGAATTGCTGAAATATTGAATTTCAGCAATTCATGTCCATGAAGCCGAAACCTCTAAATAACGAAAGTGCAGAATCATGAATAGGACAATCTCAAATTCTCGCATATGCATTTCCATTATCATACGAAAGTGCACTGCTGGGATGGTGTCTGCAGTTTAAGGTGAGTGAGTGTGCATGAGTGTTTTTGTACCTTGTATGAGTGGGTCAGGGTAGGGAGGTTGGGGTATGAGTGTGTGTGTTGGTTGTGAGTGATTTTTTCTTTTTTTACAGTTTGTGTGATCTTGGAGTTAATATATATAAGTAGGGGGGTGCGGGGGTACAGGGGGGCTTGCCCCACTGCATATGTGTAGTGTAGGTGTGTGTCTGTGTGGTGTTGTGTTGTATTTCAGTGTTTTGTGGTATGGGTGTTATGGTTTGTGTGTTGTGTGCTGTATGCGGTGTGCTCGCTG
Organism: Protopterus annectens; assembly: GCF_019279795.1. Lineage (NCBI taxonomy): Eukaryota > Metazoa > Chordata > Ceratodontiformes > Protopteridae > Protopterus > Protopterus annectens. The sequence goes on from NC_056731.1 coordinate 1,249,264,946, forward strand.
TTGTGATTTCATGGTTGTGAATTGTTGGTGTTTTAATGTTTCGGCTTTATATGTCAAAATGCTGAAATTCGACATTTCAGTATTTCGGCAATATGATGTAAAAGCTATCCATGACATTACTTTAAAGAGCCTGTTAATTGCATCTGCCTCACATGCATCATGTAACATTATACAGCCCATACCAGTCATCTGTACAGATGTACATGGAATATCCACATGTTTGAAACCTATACATGGTCTGTGTCCCCTAGCAATGAGCATTCTTGTGAGATCATTGCCAAATATGTCACAGTTACTGTAGTGACACACATGCTAGCATCAGACATCATACTTGACTGACACATCATGCTGCTACAAAGTCTGTCACTCTGTCACTTGTGCAGGTTTATAGGATCCGTAGATGAGAGAAATCACTATTTCTGGTGGGTTATCCCACCACCCATGAAGGCATTCGCAAGATTACTTGTAAGGGGTTGTGTGTTATGTCCCAGGCACATATTCTATGTGGAACATGTCATATGTACGTAGTACCATAGTACATGCAAGTAGATATGTAGGATTACTAATATGTCTACTGGCAACTGTGTATGTGTTTCTGTATGCACAGCCCCTGTGACTGTCTTTACTGTGTGTATGTGATGGCTATACAATTTTGTGTGACTCTTCCACCCTTTGAATTCCCCTAATGCCAACCTAGTTTCAGCCCATACAGATATCATCCACTGTACAAGCACAGTTACACAATTTCTAACACCAAGCCACTGTGGTGCATGCAATGGTCATATCACTGTGCACTGTACATAAATAGATGGGTAGGCCATCTACTCTGAGAAGGGTCATCTCCATGTGCATGTGTGCTAGAATGCATGTCCCCATGCAGCAGTGTGTGTGTGTGTGTGTGTGTGTGTGTGTGTGTGTGTGTGTGTGTGTGTGTGTGTGCGTGTGTGTGTGTACACGCGTGCATCAGATGGCTCTACCATGTTAAGGGCCTCGGAATCCACCATTGGCAATCCTAACAGCCCCTGCACTTGTCACACACTTGAATAGTAGTGGCTGACACTGCAACATTATATTACCTCTGTGCGATTTGTGTTATGTATCTAGCGCTATCGTTCATAAGACTGTGCAGGTAGGGAATGTGCTCAGCCCATCAACAGCTGCCCTATGTACAGGACTATGACTCTGTGTGCACTACCAGCATGACAGGCCAGACATGCATATGAGTTAGCAGACACAGATGCTGGTGACTGTCAGGTTAGACTAACACAAGCTGACCTGTGTCAGGAATACATACCCAAACCTGTCATACACAGTACCAGGCATACCCTCATCACCTGCATGAAGGTTGAGTTGATAGTAGAGAACTGTCAGGGGCAACAGGTGCTGATAGCTGAATCTGTTGTAGTTAAAGTAATGGCTAATCTTGTGAGGGACCTAGTGCCAGTACTCAAGTAACCGCTTCTGTATGTGTGAGCCTGCAGTCCTACAGAAAACCCAGGTGACATGTATGAAGGCTAGCTGGCTGTGTCAAGGGTATGTATGCAAGGTCACACTGTCTGCCACAATAGTCTCTCACACACTTTTGTATATAAACACACCTGGTAAACATGTACATATGCAGCTGTACCTTGGCTATGAAAAGGTCAGTGTGTTTCCACTCTGCCATACTTATCATTGCTATTGTCAGCAGGCCCACAGCCTGCAGACACACAGACACCTGGAACACAGAATACAGTAAGTGACACTAAAGTCAGTCAGCTGCATTAACACCACTAATGCATCATGCCTAACAAGGTACATGCACCTTGATGTGTGCCCATAACTATTGCCAGCAGACCTTACACAGCATTACATTACTACACTGTACTATATTCACATTGTGCATCAGACTCATATGAGGATGTCCCTGCATCGATGGTAGGTATAACACGGTTGTCGCACAAGTGCCATCACGGGTCCAGGACTAATGCTCGACCAACCATTGCATCGAATGTGAAATGGCCAGGCATACTTATGTGAAAGTGCTTTTCACCGAAGAAGCACTTTCGCTTAAGTATGCCTGTTTTGGAGATTGCACCACAGTGGGGATAAGGGAAAATTCCCTTTTCCCCACTGTACTGTGACCTTGGAGTGAGAATATAAAAGTAGGGGGGTGTGGGGGTGCAGGGGGGCTTACCCCCCTGCAAAATCATAAATGTAATGTTTATTTATTTATTTTTTTAACACACATTAACAAAAGTACTTTTTCAGTTAAAGCGCTTTCGTTAAAGTGTGTTCGGTGATAGTGGATTTGGATTGTTGAATTTTCATTCAAAATTCCTAGATCCATCATCACATGCATAGGGTGTGGTGTGGGATTGCCAGAGGCCTAGGCTGGGCCATATGGTTGACATTTTGTGTGTGTGTGTGTGTGTGTGTGTGTGTGTGTGTGTGTGTGTCTGGAGGAGTGTTGTTCAACTGTGGCTGCACAGAGGAGCTGTGTATGTCTGCTGGTGACTGGCCTGTGATAGAGATATGTGAGTGTTTGTCTGCACACAATCAAGACATGTGGATGGCCAACACAGGGCTATGTTGGACAGCCATGTGCAGTACATGGCAGGATGTACAGTTGACCATCTCCTGGCAGGGACATGGGAACTGGTTCTGCCAGGAGTCTCACTGGCACCACCAGGCCCAAGGACAGATGCAGTACTACTCACCGATGGTGACTGCTGTCTGCTGGATCCACATTCCTGATGGGACTGGCCAGGACCACGTGCCTATGGCCTGCTTTGTTGTGGTGTGGACAGCACCATCCCATTGGTAGTGCTTGTGGTACTGGTACTACAGGACCATGAATGTCCATGGCCACATGGGCTCTCAGCTGATCATGTTGCTGACCTATGTCCACCTGGCTGATGCCCTACTCCCACTACATGCTCAAATGCAGACATTGCACAGTCGAGCAGTGACAATGTCTCACCCCACCGTCTATCCACAACATCCCAGAAATGACCTATGGCATCACAAATGCCATAGAGGTCATCACACATGGCAGGAAATGCTGCATTCATGACCCTGAGCATCTGTCTGGTTTTGCGGGTCAGTACCCACCTGTGCCTCTGTGACAAACTGTAATATGCATCTGGTGACACCTGTTGTGGCACTTACAATAGGGACTTGATGGGCAGCAGTCCTCTGTCGAGCACCCCTGTCCATCTGCCTGTGTGTGACCTCAACCCCCTCTGGCTATGGCTAGTGTCTACACTCACACTTTCCATAGTCCCTAGAATAGCCTGTTCCATGCCACTACCCTCCAGCTGTCTATTATCTGTGGGTGTTGGGGACTGCATATGTGTGTGCATACTGTGTGTGGGGACATTGTGGGTGAAAGTGAGATAACAACCAATGGCACAGATTCAGGCCCTGACAACCCCACCTGTGCCTCACTATGACCATCATCTTGAGAGTCCGCTAAAACACTGATATTAGGTTGTGAGGGGGAGAGACACCAACCCCCATGTTCACCTACGAGGGGAAGACAACATACGTAAATTAATACCCTGCAGTATTATGTTTGCTGACACACACACACACACACACACACACACACACACACACACACACACACACACACACACACACACACACACACACAAACTCCTGGTAAAGTCTGGCGCAGTTTTGCCACTTATGGGCCCTTCAGGCAAGACTTTACCATAGTTCTGACTGCCACAATCCATCTCTTTTACAGCTACTGTAAGGCCCTCAACAAAGGGTGACATCTACTGTGTGATTGGCCTATAGCAGACTAAGTGTGACTATGACCAAGGGCATTGGAGTGAGCTATGCAGTGTCACAAATTGCATATGCAAGTACAATAAGAGCTGACTTACTGCTATACAGACCAGACACAATGACAAGGTGTAATAATATGTGATAATAACTAATGAAGACTCAAGAGAATAATCTATCACTGCAGTACCTACACAGTTTGGATTCACAGGGATTCATTTCAGACAACATTGCAGGACAGTCTGCAATGCATACAGGAAACATGTAAAGTACTAAATGCATAACTTCATAAGATGATATCAGGCTATTGGCACAGATGAACTAATAAGTCTAGCCCAGACTTTTTTCCATGTCCCTTCAAAGCCAGCACCTGTTTCTCTGCCTATCTGGGACACACATGGGACCCCAGGGGTCTCTTTTCCATTTCCTTTGCAGTCCTCCATCTTCTTCTTCAAGAGGGATATACACATACTCTACTAGACATGATGAGGGAGTGTATTTTACAGACAGCGCATTGTGTGTGACACTACACTATACCGCCAATAAGTACTATACATGTCACAGATCATGTGAGGGCCTTGCCTTGTATGCATGTTGCATGAGTGGGATTTGTCTTACGAATATGGAGATGTGCCATCAAGGCTGGTTTGGAAATGGACTTGTATGCCAGACACTGGTCACCTACGATCAGTCTGTATGAGACTGAGTACAGGGACAGGGCTTTCAGACTATCTGTATAGGATAGGTGTTGCAGACCCTGGAATTGCCTGGTCAGGATCCTCAGTGGTCTTTACAACTGCTACATTTGCTTGGCAAGGTACATGCCAAAGGAGCCATTGTACTCTGTAATGTGTCTGATAAGGGTGAAGTATAGGGATGTTGTGGCCACCTGGTTCCTGTATGACATACCCGTATTTGTGAGGTTGGCCATGTAGACAGCCTTCCATACAATGGTGCCAGGATTGTGGGAAACTGTCAGGTTGCTACCAACTTTGGCGCACAAGTCTCCTCACACCTGATTGCATGCCCAGTACATTGTTATTATTGTCATAATTAGTGTGGATGACATCAACCCCAACAGGAAAAATTATACATCTCCTGGCATTCAGTTTAAGGCAATGCTTCTTGCACCAGTCATTAATTTGGGAAAGGGTCTCTTGGAGGATGCTCACATCAGTAGTGGAATGTAAGACAGTGGCCAGCTTGCAATCATCTGTAAACCTGATCAGACACAGACCACAGGTTTTGTCCTGTACCTCAGAAACGTATATCTCAAACAGTAGAGGCCCCCAGACAGATTCTTGGGGTATATCATTCTGTAAGAGTCTACTACTAGAGGCGGCTTCCACTAATTTGACTGAGTGGGTACTATCATTGAGCCAGTTAGCTACCCATATGGTAACATCCAGGTTGATGCCTAGCTGTGTAGGCTTATGTATCATGACCACCTGGGGATTATTGTGACAGATTTGGGCTAGGTGAAGGTAGGCAGTGTTCACCATCATCTCCTCATCCTTGTGTTTGTTGATCACTTAGGAGAAGTCGATCAGTTTTATCCCTTTGACAATGCCACACTATGTGGGCTCAAGTATTTTGAGGTTGCTGATGTTCCTGTTTATAAGGTCCTTGATATTGCCTTCCATGTCCCCTGCAGATCAAGCTAGTTAGGCTGATGTGCATATGATTGGCTGGGTCAGTGAATTGCTCTGCCTTTGTGTATAGGATTGACAGTGACTGTCCTCTGTGCAGTTGGGATGACACTGGTGCTCAGGCTTTGGTTGACTACAGTGTGTAATGGAGCTGAGAGCTCACGCCTGAGTTCATGTAGGATGCAGTCAGGGATGATATCAGGCCTATGGAGACTTCTGTGTGTTGCCTTTGAGAGGGCATTATGGATCTGCTTCCTGATGATGAGGGGAGGGGGGCAGGTGCTTTGCATGTCCATGTGTACCGATGGGGGGACAGGATGGTGACATTTACACTTAACATATCTGTAGCAGGTTGGCTATATCTATGTCATATGTGTTTGTCATGTTATTGACCACCACTACACAGCCTACCTGGACCTCGCCAAGAATTTTGACACTGTGCCCCACTCTGGAATCATAGATAAACTTCATCACTTGATGGGTTTCAAACTGGCTTACTGACAGAACACACACTGCAAAAGTAGCCGACTCCAAATCTAGCTCCAGACAAGTGACAAGTGGTGTACTGCAGGATTCTGTCCTGGGATCACTCTTGTTTGGCATCTACTTCTCTGAAGTACAGGCCAACACTAAGGGACTCTAGCTTACAAAGTTCGCAAATGAATGCAAGTTGGGAGCCATTATTGAATCCCCAAATGATGTGGATATACTACAAAAGGGCCTTACCAAAACAGATGTCTGGTTCCAGAGCCATGGGCTCAAGCTAAATGCCAAAAAATGTATAGTTGACCCCTTTGGGAAAAACCACATACCTGTGAACTACCACATAGGTGGCAGTACATTAAACACCAAAAGTGTGATAAGAGTCCTAGGGACACAGATGGACAGTGGTCTCACCTTTGATACCCAAATAGCCACAACAGTTAGAAAATCCTTCTACATGGCACAGCTCATTACTGAGGGCTTTTCATCCAGAAAAAAGGAGGCAATTGTCCCTCTGTACTCATCATTCATTAGACTCATTATAGAATACAATGCCCCATTTGGAATGTACCTCACAAGATGTCTGCAACAACTAGAAAGGCCACAGAAGTACCTCACAAAAAGAATTACAGGCCTATAGCAGATGCCTTATGCTGACCGTCTAAAGAAACTCCAGCTATACTCTGTCACATATCGCCTACTCAGAGGCAAACTCTGCCTAACATACAAGGCTATGTCAAACCCAGTGTTGTTGGGTATGCTACACTTAAAGAAACTCCAATCCCTCTGAGCCACACACTCCAGGGATCTTAACCTTGTCATCACAATGAATAAAACATGCTGGAGGGATAGGTTCCTGACCCAGAGACTCCCGCTACTCTGGAATAGGCTGCCCCATACATGTCAGGCAGAGCACCTCAATGGCCCTTTTCAAGAGGAACCTTGATGATTGGATGGGAGATAGGAAATTTCCCCCAGGGATCACATCAGTAGCCCTGCTAGACAGGGGTCCAGGAAAGTGAATATTTATGGGAAGCAATAGCCAGGGAATTGTTATGGCTGGGCTTGTATAGGCCCTAGGACCAAAAGCTTAGTTCCTACCTATTAACCTATGAACCTATTAGTAGGGTAGATGGTTGAATTCTGACAGATTCAAGCAAGTCCAGATAGGTGTAGTGGGTGTCCAGAGTCATGGTTGAAGTTTTGCAGCTAGCTATGATTTGAGTAGGTGTCTTGTTAACATTTAACTGCACTTGGGATATCTCCCATATGTCATACTGTTTGGCCAGCCTGGAGGTGTGTATGTGTATAATAATGTATAAAACTCCTCCTTCTGTGGCTTTGCAGCCCTTCATTTGGGATCTAAACGTATAGTGGGATGAGTAACCTGACAAGGTTAATTTGTCCTCCGCAGCTGCAAACCAGGTATCAGTGACTGCACACATTTCAGTATCCTCCAGGACAAGGTACACTTGCAATGACATGAGTTTCATGCTAAGACTCCTAGCTCCTGTTAGAGCAAGACATCTGCACAAAGGCACACATCAATGGTGGGCAAAGGCCAGAAAATAGTGACAGTTTATAAATCTAGCTGTAACACACTTAGTTGCTGGAAAAGACGGTTTTGCATTCACAGGAATACTCCACAGGATATGACATCTGGCATTCAATTGTATGCTATTATGTTATGACTTTAGCCTTTACTGGGTTGCCAGTGATTTGCCAGACAATACACAACTGTATGAGGCATTGTCTACAAATATGAGGCAAACATGGTCAGTCTGTAACACTCTGGACAGTTGAAAGATATGAGCTCAGTATCTAACATACAGTTCAACACACACTTCTGCACAAGCTGTGTACTATGCACATACCCTATATAAGTCTCTTACATTTGTAAGACAAGCATATGTATCATAGTAGCATTCACAGGTGACATGAATATTTAATACATCCTAGGTAGCTGGCCTAGTGGTGTAACAGTCAGGACTGGACAACAGACACTCCAGTAGTAGGCATACATGAGCGGACTTTTGCTGGGGTGACTCAGGGGTCAGAGCTGTGATCTACAGTATGTCACTGCAGACAGGGCCAGCAGGAATGGCCATAGGTGCTGGACAGCAATATGTGAATTCAGCAAGTCTTGTTGTGACCTAATGTTTAACTTCCAATTTCACATTATTGCATTCTCCCTTCTGAATTCCTACACGCTTAATTGATTAACATACATGTTATAGTGCTGAAGAGTTTCCTCAGAATAATGCAAATGTTTAGGTTTGTGTAGTCGGAGTCTGTATTTTTGTAGGTGGGTTCAGACCTGTTTTGCATAGGCAGTAGCCTGCCTTTTGCAGGTAATGCTCATGAGCAGGTGATGGCCTGTGCACCAATTGGTGTCTCCCACTTGCTACTTGCATCCAGAGCAGCTGTGTTGTCTTTCCATTGCCCAATGCCATAGCAACACAGTGCTATAATTAAGTCTTTCACATGGGCCTTGCCCCTTTTCCTTGCCTGTGAGGAGGATATCATGGAGGCGTAAGGGCTACAACTTCACAGAAGGTAGGTGAAAATACCTCTCCGAACAAGTAATGTGGAGACAGCCCAACAAGATGGGGGACAAAGTTCCAGAATTGGGAACAGATTGTAAGTAATTATTGCTGTTATACACATAGAAGATTGCTAGATCAACAGGGTTTTTCTGGATATGCATTTTCTGCGTGAACTTGATGTCTGACAGTGATATGTCTCTGACATACCTTTCAACTGTCCAGATGTCTGCAGAATGCCCAGAGGTTTGCCTCTTATGTTTGGTCTGTTTCTCAGACAATTTCTGTTTTTGAGAAATCAGTAGAATAGTGTGAGGTTGAAGTCAGTAAATATTGATATCCCTTTGTGTTTCAGACATCGTATCCTTCATGGATGTTATGTTACAATAAACCATGTAACACTAGCAACTTTTCAATTTGTAACAGCATTATGTGATATATGTCCCTCTTTTCACCCCCTGTCCCTCAAGTATGTCAGGCTTGTCCAGCTGTCTTGCAGTAAGAGGTTCAGAGGTATGATGTATCATGATTTAGTGACTTCACTCCTGATATCATCCCAGTGACTTAGCAGACTCCTGGAAGTGGTATGCGGATGTGGCCAAAATTATGGTCCCACACCCTGGAAACTCTGTGGAAATCTGAACAGTTGACAGTTATGTATGACTGGCCATTGTTAACAGACTGTCAAGATTGTATAGCAGTGTAGTGCGTAAATGTTTGTTGGCTGAGTAGGAAGAGTGGCAGAAGTGAGTGTCATCGATCCTTTTCTATCTGACTGTGCATGCTGCTACAGTTGCTCGTGGTCTATCAGGTGTATATGTTTGTAGGGGCAGCCTGAGAAATGTTCTGTAACAACTCAGGATTCCCAGTAGACTGTGACCTGGGACAGTATATTTTTTGCAGTGTGTGTGACTGGCAATCAGGATATATTTGTTCAGTCATTATACTCTAGGGTTCATTTGGGGTTCTGGTATGTTGTTGTGATTGTGGTGCAAATGGTTGTGGGTGGACACTTTTTCACCGATGTCTGCTTTTCCCTAAAGTTATATCACTGTAGTGCATGATATATTTGCAAATGCATGACTAATTTCCCAGCTCAGATTTGGGGTAATGTTGTGCTGGTCTCACTGTGGTTCAAAAGATGCTGGGCGAAATGGTTGGCAGCTCTAAGTGTTTTTTCCCTTCTGTTACGTGGCTGAGGTCATACATCTCCACTGTCGAGATGTCTATTCACTGTCTATACACTGTCCATATGCATGGATCATATGTTTGGTCTGTTCCCCATAACAGCTGTAGGTTTCTGACAAATCACTGGGATGATGTGTGCAATGACATTAGCAAATGATGATAATGATTTGTGTTTCAGACCTGAAATCTATCAGAAAATATATGTTAAAACAAACCATGTTACTCTAGCAGACTTCTACACTTATAACAACCATATTTCAAATATGTCACAATTGTTTGCCCTTTATCCAGCTTAGATGGTGTAATATTACATTGCTGTGATTGTAGTGCATAGCGTCCTGGGTTTGAGACTTGGCAGGGCTGCTTATTTTGTTCCTGGGTGGAACAAGGGCTGATGGAGGCAGAGTGATTAAAGTACTTTTAAGTAGTTGTAAGCAGGTTTGCATGGTTTTGCATGAAGCTAAGCAATGCTAACAGATGGTTAAGCCCTCTTAGCTTCTCTTAGCAGAGCTTACTCCTGTGTACACCCACGCTAATTCTAATTAAAGAAAAGAAAAAATGGTGATAGAAAAGTGGTGAAAAGTGGGAGAGCAGGGGGTAAAACGTTAGGAAAATGAGCTAAGGGTGTGCAGGATTGGTGAAGGAAAGGACCACAGCTCTCCACAGCTCTACATTTCTACTGCAGCAACAGCTGTGACTGATGTGGAAAATTTGAAATTTACAGCCTCACACCCCACAGGGATGCGTGTTGGCAACATACATTTGTAGAGAATTTGAGTGCTGACTGATTTATGGCACTGGACATGGGAGAGAAATGCATGTGGCAATGATTTTTTTGTGGGACAGATGCCCTTTTTTTAATTAAGGTGATAGAATGATGTTGGGGAAGGGCTGTATGTATGTTTAGGGAGGTAGGTTGAATAGGATAGGTTGCATTTGCAGAGAGACAAGACAGACAGAACAGCAGTCAGGGGCGGTATATGACACATGAGGGAAGTAAACACCTTGGACAGGGTGGGTGGTTGGGAATCAGAGGCCTATGAGCCCGTAAATGGATACAGTGGGTCTGAGGTCCCCACCCATGGGCAGTCACCACTGGACCTTCATGGCCCTGAAGGTTGCTGTGCTGGGAGCTGGACAACAGGGTCAGCCTGCCCCTCCCGGTGCTCCAGGTGGCCCTCCATCCATCCAACTCAGAGCAAATGATGGTGTGCACCATACCCTGTAACTTGCGGTGGGTGACAGGCTATTCTCCATGCCCATGCCTGGGGAGGCAGGCCCCATTCCCTGAGGTGGTTCCACCCAAAGGTGGTTTAGGACCAACAGATGAGGAAGTTCCAGGTTGGGTCCCAGACATCCTGGGGCCTGGTGCCACAGCCAGATGAGGTGGGACAGGCAGATCTGCCTTCTCAAACATGCTATGGTATTGAGTTTATCCAAGATATATTGGTTAGTCATGAACAAAACGTTTCAAAATTAGTTATAACAGCATGCATGGGTGTTCCAATTAACCCAAACTAACAGATCTGATACAGTTGCATATCAAACAGAACACATGCATAAATGGAACAACGGTAATCATTATAAAAGTATGCCAGTTAGATTGATGGCAACAGGCCACCAACAATGGTATTTAAACAATGTATGTTAATATGCAAACAATTAAATGTATGAACAATAATAGAACACAAGTCCCAACATTAGGTTTTGAAAAAAACATACCGGTAGTGTATGAATAATAATTAGTGATGCAGATGAGGGGTGGATGGAGAGAACAAATAGTCCATTAACAACTGCATAGGCTTCTATTTTTCACAACAGTACTGCTCAATACTCTACAGGTCTGGCCTCACGTTACATCTACCTTTTGCCCATAGCTTCTGTAGTACATACATACATGTTAAACTGTCAACCTGTAATGGTATGGGGCACACAGCAACAACTATGGGTACATTACTAGAGGGGGCTTGTACATATCAGGGTTACATATCCGGCAAAGAAGAGGTACTCTTCACTGATGTTGTGTGAGTCTGCTACTGGCATACTTCCCTGGATTCCTATCTGTGTCCAAGGTGATTGGCAGCAGTGACAACTAGCCATGACAGCATGACACTTGAGGGATATGTACCGGGGAGAGTGCATGGTGTATGTACCTATCCTGCTGTCATTTGCAGACATATGGGTTTGGACAATGGAACAGTTGCAAATGGTGCATTAGTATACCCTTCATATAGCTACTACACACATTTCATTACCTGTAAGACTTGTGGAGAAAATATCTGTTAACATTTTCTGACTGTTTCTACAAATATTCAAAATTTCTTTAGTATATACATATATATATATATATATATATATATATATATATATATATATATATATACACACACCCACACATCTTAGTACCACTCCCTGGATTCAAACCATGTCTGGGTGTGCTAAAATGAACAACAGGGCTATTTTTCATCACAATGAGCTACTGGAAAACTCATGTTTCTTACTTGACTGATTTCTGCCTAATACTCTCTGGGTTAGACAGTCTGACCTTGTAATCCTGACATTCATAGATGGAAGATAAGTATTGCACTGTGTATTAATCCTTTGAAATAATGCAATCTGGAAAGCAAAGGTTATCACAAGTATGCAATGCTGCAGGGGACATACTATAATACTGTAGACATTACTATTCAGGGTTCAGATCTTAGTGCATACAATATTACATATTTCCTTTATATTTGTTTTACAGCTCCACATTCCACCATTTTGCATACTAGCTGCTTCTCAGAACAGCCTCAGTTAATTCATGCTGTCAATGCCATATTTGCTGTGACAAACCTGTACACATTCTATTTCTACAGCAACATACCAGAGTAAACAAGACAGTTTGTGATTATACATCTTTATTATAGTGAAATGACACTTATTAATGGATATCCTGTGGATCAATATTAGTGTGACATACATCATGTATTCATTAGATACAGTACACACTATACCTACTGGAAGTAAACAATGTACTCCTTATACTTTATGGCACTAGATACTACATGACAGATCTGTACACACCAGCCTATCAGCGCATCTGTGTCAGTCTGTCGGCATTGACCTCAATATTGTTAGCCCTCTCTGCTGCAGCTGTAGGGGTGAGAAACAAACATTATGCATACCTGTCTATCACATACCCAGGCTAGAATTTGGTACAGCTATATCTATGGTACTTATTTCTGGAGCATTGTTGTCCTGGGCATCTTGGATCCATTGGGCCAAGAGCACCCCCTTCCTCTGTTTTAGGTAAGCATAGTGATGCCTTACCTGTTCACCAGTTTGGGGGATACCAGTGGCACTGGTAAGGTCATGTGCCAGATGGTCCAAGGCCTCCGCTTTATACTGTGAGCCCTGGTACTGGCCGTGCAGCAGTTTGTCATCATGATTTGATACAAGGAGTCCAGCCATGACCCTGGACTCCAAAATGCCTCAGCACTGTACCCGAAAACATGACCCCTCTCCAACACCTAACATAGTTCATGCACAGCTCAGCCTACAACAGGTTCTGGCTGTATTCCTGCCTGCATGTTTTAAATAAGGCCATATTCCTGCACTTTGCCATCATTGGACCATTTTGAAAATGCTGAGCACAGCTTAGCAATGCGCAAACTTGCTAAGTGGAGGTGAGCTGTGTTTAAAGCGGTAGATGCTGAGCAGTGCTTAGTGGTGCACAATTCCACTTAGCTGAGCTGACTGCTGCTTAGAATTTACATATAAGCAATGCTTAAACCAGCTAAGCAGAGATGAGCACTGCTTAGCATTGCTCAGTTTTCATTTAAAAAATATCAGGATTGTAGATTAATTCCTCATTACCGACATATTATTAAGTGTATATGATTTACTTTACATGACATCCCCCTGTGTGCTTTCATTACATTACCTTGGGGTGTGACTATACTGCATGATACACTTGTGTATACATGGGTGATTTCATATGTTATATGCGCACACACTTCCATTTTGGACCAGCTACACTACCCTGGGTGACAAATATCACTTACTATATAATTTAACATAAAAAATTTAATTTTAATAATGCTTTCCCATGTAAAAATAAAGTGCCTGTTTGGTATTTGAACCATGAACGCCTGCATGCAACACCAGTACTCTAACGACTACACTATCTCATCATTAAGAGTTTAGCTATACATTTTTTCTTTAGCTCCTATGAGATATTTAAGCAATGCTGAGCAGAGGGCAATAATGCACAAACCCACTCAGCTATGCTTAAACATAAAAGGAAATTAATAAATTCACTTTAATTACATGTATCAGTACTCCTTGTAAGTCACAGTAAGGACAATTGTAAGGGGACAAATAGGGACAGATTTTAAATATTGCTCTTACAAACTTAGAAAGTTGATAGAATAATAGGTTTTGCATTAGCATGACTTTTCCAAATGATGTGAAGTCTTAAACTCAAATGTTTGTCATATTTAATTACTCCAATCCTCTGCTATTTGCCAGGTAGTAAGAGATATTTGGGGAACACACCAAAAATATGAGGCAGACATCTGGACATTCTGCAAAAACTTGTACAATTAAGAGGTATGACCATATGGCACTTTTACAATGCAGGGTGTCTGTGACAGTACCTGTCATACATCCCCTGCATTGCTTGCTATCTAGATAGCTGCTTTCAGTGTCTGCAGACACTGATAGCACTTAGAAAGTGCCATGCAGCACTTTGACAATGCAGAGGGTGTGTGACAGTACCTGTCACACGCACCCTGCATTTATTTAATGATTTCCAATCTATTTCAATGTCCGTGGATACTGATTTACAATTGATATTTGCTTTCAGTGTCTGTGGACACAGAAAGGCATTTAAAAAGTGTCATATGGCACTTTAAGAGTTCAGGGGATGTGTTAGATGTGCTGGCATTACTTAAACATGCCCCCCTGCACTCAGTAGTGTTCGTGTCCGCTTAGCCTTAGCAGTACCTCGTTCATGAATATGCAAGGTGCTCTGCTAAAGCTATACAGAAATGGACATGGTTCACTCCATAATCCATGCAGGAATAGCACTATTCCTGCAAGGAGTTTATTGAATCTTGGGGAAAGACTTTTCAGTCCTCTGCTACCCCTGGCAGTGTGCCTGCAAAGCTGTTGCAGTCCATCAAAACCCCCAGAATCTCAGAGAAATGAATCACATCACTAGAAAACTCATGGAATTTTATTTTGCTCACCTGTTAGTATAACAGAACTATAGCGTTTCTCCTTAACAGTATATATATATATATATATATATATATATATATATATATATATATATATATATATATATACATATATATATATGTGGATACAGATATATTTGATTTACTGACACATTAATATTGACCAGCATTGGCAATTACTAATTTTTCCACAGATTTTGGAATACAGCTCTGTTTGTCTACTAAGATTAATACAGAAATTGTGTTGTATTTTGATTGTATTTGTTTATTTTCAGATTCCTAGTTGTAGCATGCAGACAGTTAGAGCTTGTTTCATTTAATCTTCATGCCTCATCAATCAATATTTGTGCTCAAATGGAGTATGTGCTAAGCCATTTCACTGATATCCCTGCTACAGCTTATTGTATGTGTCCAAATATTTAGTGTTGAAAGGTAATAAAAGAACATGATGGAAGAAATGTAAAAATAGGCATATCCTACTACAAAGGTGAGGCACAGCATAGTAGAGAAGAGACTGCATATGCAAGCAATACTGGTCTAAATTATGGGCATTAGAAAGAAATAATGGCTTACCCAATGGTATTGTGATATCTGAAACCACACATGAACAGCATCTCTTTGCTGGGAGGTTCATTTCCCTATAACATCCACCTTGCAACACATTATCATGCTTATTAAACAATGTGTGGGGTTTGGCTGACCTTTTCCTAGTTTATGGTTTTATAATCTTAAAAGAAGCATTTGTTTAGTTTTGGTGTTTTTAGACAGAAGTAGGCACGTTCATTGTTTGTCATAGTTGAATATTTCTCATATACTTTTAGAAATCAAAAAGTGTGAATATGTATATATGACTGGAAACCTAAGTGTGTGTGTGCACGCGTGTGCATGCGTGTATGCATGTCTGTGTGTTTTTTTGTATGTATATATATATATATATATATATATATATATATATATATATGTACGAGCCTATATGCTTTTTGAGTCTGTGCATGAATTTCTGTCACAGGGCTTGCGTTACCATTTTAGAGGTCTGCAACCTGTATTAAGATGGCAAAAGCTGGATACTTCCATTTTCAGTATCAGTCTGTCACTGCCACCACAGCAAAGCAATATTTTAGTTTATGTGTCAGACTTTTATGAGCAGTACACATAGATTGAACTGTACTACAGTGTTCTTACAATTTAACAGGCCTGGCATTTATTTGTATTGATGAAACATTAGAATAACCCTATGTGCAGGGATAGAGTTATGGACATGCAGATCCAAGCAGAGAACCACACAATGCCCTTCACTGCTTACTGCTTCACTCCCTCCATGCACACATCTCTCAATGCTCCCTTCTGACCCCCCCTCCCATGCCTTTCTATATGCTCAGAAGTGCATTTTAAAGTTTTTTTTAACAACTTTTCATCCATTGACAGAATGAACAAAATTTGATTAAGGAAAGAAATTTACTGTAGATGTTCAGCTTTATTTTTCCTTGCATCTCTTCAAAACACCTTACCTGGTGAAAACAGCACAGTATTAACTGTGAAGGAAATAATTCACTTAAGCTGGGGTTCTAAGGGTTGTTAAACCCCAAAAGCCATTGGGCTACATACGCTCTGAGGTTAATTTTAGAGCATTTTCCTAACCTTTATATCCAGTGATGGCCTGAACAAAAATCATGAGCAAGAATTTTTTTTATTTGAAGGAAGACATAAGTTGTGCCCAGGCTTAATGTTCAAAGCTGACAAAATAGTAGCTCAAAATAAAATAGCACAACAAACATTGGAAAGAATATATTAATTCTGTCTGGGAATAGTCTGCTTCCCTAACCCCCCACCAAATAAAAAGAAGACAGTCACTCTCTGTGCATCCTTCTGGTGTTAGACTGGGATGAAAGCAGAGGTTGACATGGTCACAGTCATGTATTTCAAGTGACTGCTGTCTTGCATATACAGAGCATGCATTCTCACTTCTCACCTCTACCACCTAAAGGCAGTCACCTGCATATGTGCCTGTGTACAGAAATAATCCTCACAATAATGTATTTTGACTTGTTGCTCCTAGACAGTACACTACTCCAAGTCAAGGTATAATCTTTGCACAACTCTGAGGTTTGTGAGAAAAATAAAAGAAACAATGACTACACTGTCCCCACTCTCAACATACATTATTGGGGCCACCCAAACCCTAGAAGCTCTAAAGGTCTGAATGTTGCTTTAAACATTGTATGCCTTATTTTTGAAATATAATTACTTGTTAATTGCATTTTCACTGCTACCCATAGGAGTTATACACATGGCCAGCATTATTGTGCATGTGCATTGATAAAAATTGGTGATATTTGCACATACACTCGAACACACACTCTGCATTTTATCTTCTGTGAAACTGGAGGCATGCCAATGTACTTTGTGCATGTATCTGAGGTGCTTGAGAAAACAACAGCAAATGGAAAGACAGGCATGGAGGTGTAGGGAAGGCATATAGAATAGACACAGAAACAGCCACAACCATGAACTCAAACAGAACAAAGCAGTGTGAAATACATCCTCTTCTGGCCAATGCCACCTATCATGTGTAAAATCTATGTTTGTGATGGTAAGTGAAATAACTTGTGGCTAATGTTTTACTCTTAAATAAATTGCAACCCTTCCACATGCATACAAGCATAATGACATGTATGTGATAGAAAGTGAAATAAATTATAGCAGTTTGTTACTCTTACACTGTATCACCCCCAAGCATTCTGCCAGAAACCTTGAGCAGACAAGTTGAGAATTATAGCATCTGGTGTCCTGCTATATTTTTTAAAGTTTCAAAAAGAGGAAACCTTCTCTGTAGAGCAGGAGCATCTGGTCTTCTTATAATCCTATCTAAGAGCTGAGATCGACTGCTGTGGGCTCCTGATCTCTACAGTATACCTTACTCATGTTCATTCACTGATTACTGGCTTTATCCAGTGATAACTTAACAACCCTGCACACAATTGCAGAATGAATGAATGATGTCTTTATGAAAGATTGATATGAATCAGCAACAGAACTTAGTATCAGATTTAGAAAAAGTAACACCATCCATGGAAATTGTCTTCTGCAGGTATGTCAATTTCTGCAATGGAGGGAAAATGCATTAGAAAGACAGCTATGACCACAATGAGAAAAATATTATCAGCTCATTAGCATGTCTCTGAATTGTATTGTAGGTATCATAACATCATCTACTGATGGCAGTAGTATTCCTCTAGTGGTCTATGCATCACTTTTGCAAGGCAATCTCCACACACACACACACACACACACACACACACACACACACACACACACACGCACACACACACAATGTGCGCACGCACACAAACACACACACGTGCACACACACACATACACAAACACACACGCGTGCACACACAAACACAAACACACATGCGCGCACACACACACACACAAACACACACACACAAACACACACACACACACACACACACACACACACACACACACACACACACACACACACACACACACACACACACACACACACACACACACACACACTCACTCTTTCTCTGATTCTCTGAATTGCTCAGCAGTGTAAGTTAGGAGCCAATGGCATTTCTGGGGAGACTACATGGCTTAATAGCATTAGCTGCTCTCCTGAATTACTGCAGTGAGATCACCTTCTGTTTTGAGGCTACCACTATTGGGAAACCTCAGTAGCAGAGTAGTCTGAATCAGAAAGGCTTACTAAGGAGGGGAGACTTTATTAAAGCTTCCCCCTTCTAGCATTTAATTAACCCTTACTTCCCCGTGTATACCCTCCTTGCTGCAAACCAGAATATCTCCTCCCCTCCCTTAGCCTGATATCCCCCATTAGGGGACTCTTTTGCTGCAATAAAATGATTGACCACTAGGTGGCGATATACTATAAGCTTTCTGTCTTGATATTTCTTTACCAATTCTTTACCAAATCTCCTTAACTCAGTTCCCAGTCTACTTCTGATTATTGCTTCACTCTATCATTATAGTCCCAATATACCTTAAACTCATATTACTCCTCTAACATCCCTAGTCTATCCTTGCTAGCCCCTTAACATTCTTCAACATCTCTTACTTTCAGACTTACCTGCAGACTTTCACACTTCACTGATTGTCATACTCGACAGTCTTCTCTCTCTGGTTCCTGTATCTACTCGCTCTGCTCATACTGTCGGCTCACTCCGTTCCCCTACCCTGCCCCCAAATTCCACTCACCCCCACTGATACTACATTTATTCCTCTAAAACCACACCCCCATCACATCTGCTCCAGTCTAGTAGATCACCTCATTAGCACTCCCAAACCTCCTTGTCACACCACACCTGTTATTACCTTACCTCCCATCCCTCCTTGTTACATCATCTCACCTGTTGATATATCTCCTTACCAGTTCACACTACCTTACCTCCCATTCTTCTTCCACTTTTCAATCCAACATAATGACTATATCACCCATCCCATGCCAAATACAGCTATTACTCTTGATCTCACTCTTTCCTCCTCTAACTATTGCCTATCTGCTAACCTCCTACGAACAACCATTATACACCACCCTCTCTTCCCCTCCAAACACACTTCATCACCACTACTAGCTATCTCTCAAAACTTCATAAACATCACATGCAAACCCTGCTACCTAGAAGCCAAATATCATAGACTAGCACACATTAAGTATACCAATCTAAATATTAGAAAATTAATTGACTATTTTTGTAAGCTTCACTACCCCATAAATAGAATATACCTACACTGCTTACTAGATGAGGACATTTATCCTACCCCTGGCCCAAACAATAGCCTTACCACTGAAAAGTGCAGCCCTAACAACACTAGTACCCAAGCCCCTACCAAACCTTCTAACTCACTCTCTATAGCACATCTCAATATATGCAGCATTAACAGTAAAATTGCCCTCCTCCACGCCCTCTTAGATTTCCACCTATTTGGCATCCTATGTTTATCTGAAACATGGCTAAAACCTACAGTAAAAGACAATGAAGTCACCCCACCTGGTTAAAATATCCTTAGACTAGACCGCACAGCCAAAAAGGGAGAAGGGGTAGCAATCCTTTATAA
This sequence comes from Protopterus annectens, assembly GCF_019279795.1. NCBI lineage: Eukaryota > Metazoa > Chordata > Ceratodontiformes > Protopteridae > Protopterus > Protopterus annectens. The sequence continues at coordinate 1,249,284,911 of NC_056731.1, forward strand.
AGCAGAGCTACAAGTTAGCACTGCAAACCTTAGACCACCTTCAGACAATAATGCTGAAATACTCATTTCTAAATTCCAGGTCAACTCATGTAAATCCATATATATTATCTGTATCTACCTTCCTCCAAGAAATAACATTAATACCCTTGAAAATATCCTTAACTGGATTTCTATTAATCTCCCACAAGAAACTATAGTCCTAGGAGACTTTAATATCGACTGGAAGTTCTGTAGTAATGTACAGCCTACCACCTATATTAACCTATATGGCTTCTTACAAACTATTATCTCCCCTACCAGAATTAATAAACCTAATAACAAAGAAAGTACCTTAGACAGGATTCTTACTAATTCTCCTCATCAAGCATACAAAGTAGGAACCCTCCCAGATGACCTAAGTGACTACTCACTAACTTATATTATCAGACATAAAACCAACCTAACTTACGCAAACACTTTCATGACAATATGTACCAAAAAGCAATTTGACCCTGACCTTTTCCAGACAGAACTTAAGCAATGTAACTGATCACCACTAAAATCTCTCCCACTAAATGAAGAAGTGGAATACTTTAATTCCACATTCTTAGCCATCCTTGACCACCACGCCCTAACTCACTCCGTTAGAAATAAAGCTAAATCTGCCCCTTGGCTCACAAATGCTGCTTGGAAAACATTCCTTCTCAGAAACAAATTCTGGACAAAATGGCTTACAACTAAGAATCCTACAGATCACCAAACCTTTAGACAGTGTTGAAATAATACAAAAAAAAGCCATCCTCTTAGACAAAAAAAACTTTTATTTCCAACTACAGCAAATCTACCAAAAGAAACTACAAACGTTTTGGACTAGCATTAACAAACTACTATACCCAGGGCAATCTATCACACCTAATCAACAAGACTATAACCCTGAGAATCCCACACATACTGCTAATGCCTTCAATTCTTTCTTCACAGAAGCTATCCAAACTCTTGCTAGACAACTATCTCCAGATACCTCAAATTTGCCTACATCTACTACACGCCCACCTCCATCATTTCAGTTACAAGCAGTTTCTACTTCCTTTATTTGCTCCCTTCTCCAAACACTAAAACCTACCAACCCCTCAGCTGACCAACTTCCAGCAGAATACCTGCAAAAAGGAGCTAAAGCCATAGCCTATCCCATTTCCATTCTGGTTAATAGAACCATAAGTGAAGGAACTATCCCATCTATCTGGAATATTTCTCATATCATCCCACTACATAAAGGTGGGAACTCCAATGACTTTTCTAACTATCGTCCTATAGCTCTATCTCCTCTAGCAAAAATAATGGAGAAATGCATCCATAAGCAACTACTTAACCACCTACTCCAAAATAACTTACTTGACAACTGTCAACATGGATTTAAACCTTTCCACAGCACTACCACTCCCCTGCTATCCTTCACAAACTGCATTAACATAAACCGCAACAATAATATTCTTTCCTCTGCAGTCTTCATTGACTTATCTAAAGCTTTCAATATGGTTAATCACCAGCTCCTTTTAAATATACTGAAATCCCTTTCATTTGAACCTCTAGCCATAAATTGGTTCAAATCTTACTTAGACAATAGACAACAGGCTGTGCTATGGAATAATAATCTATCTAATCACCTTCCCATCTCCCTTGGTGTTCCTCAGGGCTCCATATTAGGCCCACTCTATTAATGACCTTCACTCAGCAATTCCACATGCCACCTGTATTCAATAAGCAGATGACTCTACAATAATTTGTTCAGCCACTTCTCCAGCTGAACTACAGTCCCTTACCCAAAAAGCATTCAATACAGTTGAACAATGTTTTTTAAACCACTGCCTCCTCCTAACCCCCCCCCAAAAACTAAACTTTTACTTTTAATTCCAACCCGAAAATCCACCCCAGTAAATTTCACACTCATATCTAATAATGGCACTCTCATATCTCCCGACCTAACCACTAAACTCTTAGGAACAATAGATAACAACCTTAACTTCAAGTACTCATATAAGTAGCAAAATAAAATCAGTCAACAAAAATTTGGGGTCCCTCTATAGAATTAAACCCTTTCTTATACCAGTAGCCAGGACTGCTATAGCCAGAACTCACTTAATCTCCACTCTACTCTGTGCTTCAACTATATACACTAATCATTCTAAAAACAACCTTAATAAACTGGCAATCTCCTATAATAATATTGCTAGATTTGCCACTGCTCTCCTTTTAGAACTCACCACTGTCTTAATCTAAACAACTAGGGTGGCTAGAATTTCTAAACCAGCTTCAATTTCACCAGCTTGCTATAGCCTATAAGACCCTGTATCACCCCACCAACACTCCAATACTCACTAGCCTCATTGCCCTTTACATCAATCTTAAGAATTTATACTCTTCAAACAAACTGCTGATCAATACTTGCAGATCCAGCAACTTAGCAGGAGACTCTCTGTTCTCTAATACTGTTGGAAAACACTGGAATTTTCTTCCCTCTGAACTTTTATCTCTGTCTTCACTAACACTTTTTAAACATATTCTAAAACTATTTCTCAATACACATTGGTTATGCCCCTTACTAACCCTGACTAACTTTCTTCCTTTACACTAATGAATACTCTTCACCTTTATAGACTTAACCTTAAAGAACCAAAAGACCATGGTATTGCAATTTAAAAAATGTATATATGTTAATAGTAACATCTCTTGTACATTACCTTTTACTGTTTGTGTTATGCTCACGATGAGTATTGCATTTTTTTTTATTAACAACAGCTGTTTTAGCTTGGACTGTTGCAACTTTCTATATTGTATTTTGTATGTGTCTTGGAGCTTTTCTCCTCTGGCCTCTACTGAAAATGGACATATATCCAGTTAGACTAGCCCGGTCAACAAATGTAAAATAAATAATAAATACATTTCCCTCAAAATAAGCCTTTCTGAATCTGAGACAGAATTTTATTTTAGATAAGCATCTAGAAGATCAGCAGGTGAAAGCTTGCTATTCACACATGCAGACCATTGAAGTGTTGAATGTACAGGCAGATAGTCTCCTGACTGCCAGTTTTCCCAAACATCTTGAAAACATGTGACTTTGGTATAACATTGTAAAGATTCTTTAAAAATTCTGAGATAAAGACTATTCCTGTTTTTGGAAGGAGGGAAAAGGGTAGGGGGGAGGTAAAGAAATATCAAGGTAAGACAAACTGCATCCTCACATTCATGAAAAGTATTTTACTCACAGTTAAATGCTGTGAACTTGGTTTCCTGGTTCCATGCAAAAGTTCACTAATATTTCTACGAAACTTAGGATTATTCAAAGGCTTACTCTGCACCATAGATATGACATTTTGAGTGCTTAGCTTCCTTTTCATGCTTATTTTCAATGTATAATTGGACTGCAAGTCCAGCTTAAATTATTCAACCCCTACTTGTTAAGCATTTATAGCGACTGCTTAAGCACTGGTTTGTTCTCACTAAGAATTTTGTAATTCCGGTTATCTGGAGCTCCTTCATATGGAATGCAATCACCTGCAAAAGGTGCAAAGCTCCACTACCCAGCAAACTACTTGGTACCTCTCACTACTTTCACATTATTTTGGCCTTGACTATTAATTCCAAGGATGCATCTTAAGTCATAGAGCATCTGCTCCATTTCTTATGAGGTTGCATAATTTTAACTTATTAAACAGTGAGTTAAAAAACGTATAACACTGCAAGCATTCAAAAGTCCATTAGTCCTGTCTTCTTGCTTTTTTTTCACCTTTTAACACATCAGTTTTCCTTCAATGTTTCTAAAATTGTTGGGTGCAAGCCTCAGTCCGTATTGTTTGTCTTCACATATACATTGCTTCATTTTAATTTTACTGCTTGATGATTAACACAAAGCTGAATTTTAATTTTAAATCTGATATTGTCTCCAGAGACAGTCAGTTTGAAGGATTCATTTACATTTGCCAGCTAGTAAGTCACCAGGTGCAACACCAACCTTATGCTTTTATCTGAGGAATTAAGTTTGCTTTAACACACAAAATATTAATAAAAGATTTGAAATGATTGCAGTGGTTGTGACTGAAACAGAATTCTGCAAAGTTGCAAAGAAATCAGTATCCTGCAAGACTTTGAGAAAACAGATACAGAATGGTATAGGTTGACTAGAAGAAATGCCCCTTATTGCTTTATCATTTTGTGTATAACATGAAACTGAAGAGGACAGAGGTTAGTCAGAGGTGGAGCAATCGGAGAGAAAGTACTTACTTTATTAATAATGTTTACTAAGTTCTGAGAAACAACATGATTTCGTGATTCAGAATTAGGCATGGTGGTTTCTGGAATCAGGCATATACTCCTCAGTAAGCAAACAGGAAGATAGGTAGATTGTTTATCAGATAAGGAAAGGATAATTCACTAATTATCAATTGCTGATGCTTACCTTTATGGTGTAGTAGCATCTCTGTTGCAGGTGTAATACAACCTACAGTGAAATGTGATGGTAGAGAGACCAACAACTGCATCTCTGTTGTGCTGACCAAAGTGAACACTGACAACTACCCATTTAATAAAGGCAGCACCAAGGGTCAAATGGTGGAAATTGAAAAAGGGTGATTGTGAGGTTGAGTTCAGAGAAGAGTTAAGACAGGCACTGGGTGGCAGTGAAGAGTTACCAAACAGCTGGGTAACTACAGCAGAGCTAGTAAGGAAGACTGCTAGACAGGTGCTAGGTGTGACATCTGGACAGAGGAAGGAGGACAAGGAGACCTGGTGATGGAATGAGGAAGTACAGGAGAGTATACAGAGAAAGAGGTTGTCGAAGAAGAAGTGGGATTGTCAGAGAGATGAAGAAAGTAGACAGGAGTATAAGGAGATGAGGTGCATGGCAAAGAGAGAGGTGGCAAAGGCTAAGGATAAGGCGTATGGAGAGTTTTATGAAAGGCTAGACACGAAGGAGGGAGAAAAGGACCTGTACTGATTGGCTAGACAGAGGGACCAAACTAGGAAAGATGTGCAGCAGGTAAGGGTGATAAAGGATAATGAGGGAAACATATTCACACGCGAGGAGAGTGTGTTGAACAGATAGAAAGAGTACTTTGAGGGGCTGATGAATGATGAGAATGAGAGAAAGAAAGAAGGTTGGATGATGTGGGGATAGTGAATCAGGAAGTGCAATGGATTAGTAAGTGGGAAGTTAGGATAGCAATGAAGAGGATGAAGAATGGAAAGGCTGTTGGTCCTGATGACATACCTGTGGAAGCTTTGAGTTGTTTAGGAGAAATGGCAGTGGAATTTTTAACCAGATTATTTAATGAAATCTTGAAAAGTGAAAGGATGCCTAAGGAGTGGAGAAAAAGTGTTTTGGTACCGATTTTAAAGAATAAGGATGATGTGCAGAGCTGCAGTAACTACAGAGGGATAACATCGATCAGTCACAGCATGAAATTATGGGAAAGAGTAGTAGAAGCTAGGTTAAGAAGGGAGGTGATGATTAGTGATCAGCAGTATAGTTTCATGCCAGGAAAGAGCACTACAGATGTGATGTTTGCTCTGAGAGTGTTGATGGAGAAGTACAGAGAAGGTCAGAAGGAGTTGCATTGTGTCTTTGTGGAAGTAGAAAAAGCATATGACAGTGTACCTATAGAGGAGTTGTGGTATTGTATGAGGAAGTTGGGAGTGGCAGAGAAGTATGTAAGAGTGGTGCAGGATATGTACAAGGTTAGTGTGACAGCAGTGAGATTTGCAGTGGGAGAGACAGATGCGTTTAAGGTGAAGGTGGGATTACATCAAGGATCAGCTCTGAGACCTTTCTTATTTGCTGTGGTGATGGACAGGTTGACAGACGAGATCAGACAGGAGTCCCCATGGACTATGATGTTTCAAATGACATTGTGATATGTAGTGAGAGTAGGGAACAGATTGAGGACACCCTGGAGAGGTGGAGATATGCTCTTGAGAGGAGAGGAATGAAGGTCAGCAGGACTAAGACAGAATATATGTGTGTAAATGAGAGGGAGGATAGAGAAATTGTGAGGATGCAGGGAGTAGAGTTGGCAATGGTGGATGAGTTTAAATACTTGGGATCAACAGTTCAGAGTAATGGCAAGTGTGGAAGAGAGGTGAAGAATAGAGTACAGGCAGGGTGGAGTGGGTGGAGAAGAGTGTCAGGTGTGATTTGTAACAGACGAGTACCAGTAAGAGTGAAAGGGAATGTCTTCAAGAGGGTAGTGAGACCAGCTATGTTATATGGGTTGGAGACAGTGGCATTGACAAAACGGCAGAAGTCAGAGCTGGATGTGGCAGAGTTAACGATGGTAAGATTTGCACTGGGTGTGATGAGGGTAGACAGGCTTAGGAATAAGTATATTAGAGGGCCAGCCCAGGTTGGGCGGTTTGGAGACAAAGCCAGAGAATTGAGATTGCATTGGTTTGGACATGTGCTGAGGAGGGATGCTGGGTATATTGGGAAAGGGATGCTAAGGAAGAAGCTGCCAGGTAAGAGGAAAAGAGGAAGGCCTAAGATAAAGTTATATGGTTGTGGTGAGAGAGGACATGCAGGTGGTTGGTGTGACAGAGCAAGATGCAGAGGACAGGAAGAAATGAAAACAGATGATCTGGTGTGGTGACTCCTAATGGGAACAGCCGAAAGAAAAAGAAGTCAAAGGCATTATACTCTATGAAAAACAGCTCGGGCAAGACATTTAGTCAGCAGGGAGAACATACTCCCTCCCATTATTGTCTTGCCCTTTACTAAAAACTATTGTACAGATGATGTACTACTGGAAGAAGAAAGAGGAAGGGCTTTAGCAAACTCAGTTATGCAGGTTGCTGACGTGCCAGTCAATCTTCAAACTGAGTAGTCATGTTAAGAAGACAATTCTTAGTGGGTGAAATACAGGGTTATGAAAATGTAACAATGTCCTTCTTATAGGGTGAGAGGAATTTAAACTTTGTTTCTTTTGCTTCATATCAATGGTCTTGATTTAAAAAAACTGAAATAAGAGCAGATAAAACAAAAATAATGAAGAATATTTTCACCATTTTCAGTAAGACCTGCAGGACCAGAACTAGCAGTACAGGTAAATGTCTACTAGGTGAATAGGTAGACATAACTATGTTAGAGATGAATATATGTCCAAAACACTTTCATTTCAGTAATCTGACTCATTTTTTGATGTTTCTTAGTTTCCATTGAAACTTTCTATAGGATATGTTTCCCTGGTTTGATTTGTGTTGCTTTGCTTGAAATATCTGCCCTGTTTCCTTGCTTTCTAGTAGGCTGAATTAGAGCAACACTGAAAACTGCAAATTAATATTTTCTTCTTTCTCTGAATATGTTCAGTCTTTGCATAAAAATATATAAGTAATGAGTGTGTGATGGGTGGGAAAACATGTTTTTAATTGTGTGTGTGTGTGTGTGTGTGTGTGTGTGTGTGTGTGTGTGTGTGTGTGTGTGTGTGTGTGTGTGTGTGTGTGTGTGTGTGTGTGTGTGTGTGTGTGTGTGTGTGTGTGTGTGCGTGTGTGTGTGTGTGTGTGTGTGTGTGTGCACGTGTGTCTGTGTGCACATATGTGTGTGTCTACGTCTCAACAGACTTATTTTACTTTGCATTACTTTTTAGATTATTTATGGTAGTGTTTCAACTCTCAAGTATTTTAAGGTCCTTTTTCTCACCCCTTCATGTACCAATCATAAAACGTCTTCCACTGGCAGGTCGTCATTTGTTTTCTGGCACCTCAGACCTTTACTAGCATGCATCCTGAGTTAATGGATTCCATGATATCACCTGCCAAATTGCCTCATAGTGCCATATTGCATGAGGCTAAGAGCTAAGTGTAGAGCTGAGCAGGAAGGAGGCTGTCACCCATGCAAGCACTGAGAGGTATTAATATATCCTAAATCCCAGAACCCTGTGTCAGCGATCAGGGACAACAGCAATATTCGTTCTTATCACCCACAAATTCTTCCACCAGCTGCCGCATATACATTCCTGACCCAATTGCAAGCAAAAGTTCCCTCTATGGCAACAGTCACCTCTGTGTGCTTGGACAGCAGTGAGCCTGATGGCTTAGTCATTATTATGGTGAACTGACATTGGTCCCTCGCTCTCATTCTTTCCAGTGAGCTCTTTTATAGCTTTTGTTGCAAATAATTCATAGGTACTAAGGTCATGATCTGGGCTGTAACATGCTGTGCCACTAAGTCGGCCTGATTTTTCAAGTATTTGAGTTTCATTGAAGTGGCATTTAGGAGAATAATGTTTGTCTTTCATCTGATGGTGAACTACATTTCAACCTATCCAAATGGAAGCTCAGGAGACATAACATAAATGTTAAATGTGGGTCTTTCAGAGGCAGATAGTAAGTAAAATATTACCTGACTGACACACACCCCACAGACAAAGCCCTTAGCCACATCCAAACTAACATACACCTACTTATACACACCCAAGGAACATGGGGGCACAAATGGGTTGGGCTGCATGGCTAGGTTATAAAGTCCCTAGTAGTTATTAGCCTGGTATATACCTATGAAGTGATGAACCTCTAAATGGTGAGAAATTTGGCACAGAGATAACATTCTGTGAAGTCATACAGTAACAGTTGTTAGGCTCAGAATAACATAATAATAATGTGAAGAGGAGAATTGATAGGTTCATAGGTAAACACTAGGTAATTTACAGAGTAGAGCAATAGTAGCTTAGTCTCTGCAATTCAAACTACCTGACACCCCTTTCCATTGAAGATTTTGGGGTCATCACTGGGATGTATTTACTGTTATCCATCCAATTAGACAAAGAAACAAGTACTAAGTTGACAGCAGTCCATCAGATTATATTGTAAGGTGTAATGTTTGTATGTAGGCAAAGAGATTATATTACATTAAAGTAAGACTGCATATTAGTAGGATAAGGTCTTGGAGCTGGTGGGTTATTAAGTGGGTTGTTTCTTGTATGTACCATAAGTGTATATAGTGGGTCTATATAACATTGTCGAACTTGTTTAAGTTTGAACGATGTAATATCGAACCCAAAAGTCCGAAACACAAAAAAAGCGAAGCGATGGCACATCAATTTTTTTCCCAGGGAAAAAAAATCAGTGGGCCATTTTCGGGGATTTGTTATTTGCTCCACTGTGGTATGATCTCGAAGTTTGTATATTTAAGTAGGGGGCGGTGTGGGGGGCACAGCCCCCCACATTGTGGGATGTGGGAGGCAAAGCCCCCCTACTTTAGTTTTAGTTTAAGGTTTATGTTTTTTTTTTGTTAGGGCTCTTTGTGTGCTCGTTATTGTGCAGTTTCGGACTTTTGGATTAGATATTACATTGTTTGAACATATACAAGTTCGATGATGTGATACAGACCTGTATATAGCACATCAATATTTCAGAGTTGTGCTTCATTGCTGATTTACTTATGATATTCCAAAAACCGATACACACCATATCAATACACACATGTACATGTCAGACTTGTACCTCTACAGATGCACATTAATAACAGTTCTCGTCATTTACTTTTAAATTTAGATAAAGAAAGAAAGAAGGGAAAATATGAAGAGTAGTAGTAGGCCATTGCATAATAGCATACATCTGCCCTCTAAATGGCACTGGCAACTGTGATAAGGCTGAGATTATACCCTTGGTCCACAGAATGATAAAAGGACATTAGTTATCTAGCTTGGATTAGCATTACATGTTCCTGTGCCAGTATGCTTAATCCCAGTCATTATAGAACTACAAATAAATGATCATGTGTGTCCTGAAGTAAAATACAGATATCTGCAACTTATCTTCCAGTGGTAGTAGCACCTACACCAGTTCTGAGGCATAAAACCTCAACTATGGTCCAAATATCCTGAGTTTGGCAAGTAGATTCAACAATGGAAGAGCCAGGCAGAGAAGGGTGAGAGTAAGGACTTTATGATGTCTTGCCTATCCTGGAAAAAGAAAATGATGGCTAAATTTCTCAGAACTTGAGGCATGCAGAACAAAAGTGGCCATAAGACTGATGAGGCATGAGCTTAGTGTGCATAGCTGGGGATTGTGGCTGTTTGAGGCATAGATGTGGGAGCAAACACATACTAGAGGAGGATGACCCAAGTGTAGGGTTAGGGACATAACCATAAAAACTCTGATGGCTGCCTGTATAACAATCTTCTGAGGTGGGATGTCTGAGTATTTTCAGGCAATGGGGACAAAATGACTGAAAAACAGTAGATCCTGCAAACACATTTCATGTTTTCTGTAATTAAAAATACTTTCCCAATCCTAGATTCATCATTTAAAGAGATTGTCTTAATGCAATGAAGTTATTATCACTGTAGTCCTCCTGGGCTAGGTACAGTGACCTGTGTAAGTCCATTGGAGGCATCTTTATTTGGAATGCAACAATGCTAAATCTCTGGGTTCACACCACCTGTGAATGGTATTGGTCATCCATTATATATAGCGAAGGAAATAACTGGTCATCCATTTATGGAGCAAATATAACTGGGCACCATCCTTTTGGAGGTGATCATCTTCCTTACCTAACATACAAACTATCTTTGAGTAAAAATATTGTAAGCCACCAACACTTTGAAATACATATAGTTACCTGCCCTAATTAATCAGCAGAAATTTAGTGGTGTTTTTTTTTTTTTGGACAGTGTTCATCACGCTCTCCGATCACATAAAGGTACTTTGGAAAGGATAAGGTTGCTTGTCACCAAAAAGTGCATGGTGCGAAGGACCACTTTTGTGGAATTGTGCTCACTGGTCCAGATGCCTAACTGTTACCACTAGGCTTTATGCCTTCAAATAGCTTTTTCATAATGTGTGTGCATCTCTTCTTTGTATTTTATGTTTCATGTCTAGTTTTTCTTTGCTTATTTTGTTTGATAATCTGACATGCTTATCACTGACTATATTTATAATCTCTGCTATTTTTTGCAGACCTGAAGCAACTTTTTTTAAAAGTTGTGCTTTTTTTCATATATCTTGAAGTGCTTACCTCTACACTTCTCTTCTGGTTTTACTAAGTCCCATCTAGAGCATAGATCCTGCTTTAATATACCATACCTTGTGTAGTAATGATGTTGTACAATTGCACTGTGATTTTCAAAGCAAAACCCATCTGATCCTGCTTTTCATAAAGGCTTATAGATTTGACTGTGCAAACTTTTGCAAACATCTTTTTTCCGATCAATTTTTGCCTAGAAAATGAAATATTGGCATAACATTTTAATTCAGTGTTGTTTTAATACTGCAGACACCTTTTACTGATAATTTAGTTCAAAACACTTTTTGGGGGTAGTGGTATTATCATGAGTATTACATTTTCAGTCATTATGGAACTATATAGTCATAGTAACCATGAAAGCATCAAATAGAAAAAACAACAAATCTGCTAATATCTGCTAAGACAAGTGTAACTGTCAGAAGAATAAAGAAAAGGAAACGGATTATTCAGAATCTTTTATAAAATAAATGTGGTAAAAGCAACACACAGTGTCCATAGAGAACAGGATTTATCATACACTATATCCAATAATAAACTGCAAGTATAAGCACTGGGAGAAAAATGTAAAAGGCATGCGATAAAAAAGTACAAGATAACCAATATATTGATGATCCAAAAATGTTTAATAAAGAATTGAGTGGAAAAAAGAATAGAAACACCATCAAACGCAGAATAAATTGGCACATTTTGGAGAAGTGTTTATGAAGACCCTGTTTGGCATGCCAACGCTGTAAAATGGACAGAAGAATTAAAAGAAACAGTAAGAAGCTTTAAGGTAGAGTATAAAAGATATGACATGGGATTAAGTAATAGCTAGAAAAATAGAAATAACGTTAAGAAACCTCCTAAATGGACAACCACAGGACCAGATGCAGTACCCAATGTCCTGCTGAAGGTATTAACTTCTTTACACAGATTTAAAAAAGAAAAACAAACTATCATGACAATAGAATAAGAAGGTAATAAAATAAAGTCATGGGGAATAAAGATAAAGGATTAACTACTGTTAAACATAGCCATAATAGTGAGTTGTAAAAAAATGGAAAAATCTCTAAGTATGGCATGGATATATTAAAAAATAAAACATTCAACAGCATCCCACATTCATGGATAATTGAATGCTAAAACACTATACTGATCAGCTACAGAGGAGTGACTATGAAATAGTAGCAAACCACTATGCAGGTAAACCATGACAAAAGGCAAATTATAATCCCAGAGATAAAAATTCAAAGGAGAATATTCCAAGGTATTTTTTTTTTTTTTGTTACAGTTGTTGCTTTTTCTTGCATGTAACCGTCTGTTGACTTAGTTTAGGCTATGGCTGTAGCTTAACTCCCCCAAATCAGCCTTGTTTAATGACATTCCATCTACTTTTGGTGGATGATTTAAAATTATATAGATCATAAAATGATAATCTGAAAGCACAATTACATAACAGTTAAAAATAAAAACACAAAGTGGAGATTCAGCACAGCACAACATGGTTCAAAATAAATGTTTTAATATAAAAGCACTTTCACATTAGCAAACCACTTCCTCCGACAAAAAGTAACACACACACACACACACACACACACACACACACACACACACACACACACACACACACACAAACACACACACATACACACACACACACACTTAAATCAACAATAACCAATAAGAACATTAAATGTCAATGAAGCATTAATTACAGTCAGAAATTTAAAGAGCCAGTGCACTAATGTTTCAGTGGTCTTGCACGCAAAAAGGGTTTAAATGATACTGTATTATGAATTCCAGGACTACTGTCAGCTTTAAAAAACAGTATCCATTTCTGTTCACACTCCTCAGTTCTATTTCTTACATCACCCCCCTAAAATTAACGTCAACTAACTCTAATGTAAAAAACTTAAAAGTGTGTTCAGGACTAGTTTGCTGAACATGTTTGGCTAATGCACTAGTAAACGTGATATTCCTTATGTCCCTATAATGTTCTAAAACATTTTCCTTAAGAGAATGGTTAGTTTTGCCTCTATAATAGGCTGCACATTGATTGCAATAACAGTAGTAGACTAAATTCCTAGAGGTACAGTCAGCATAAAATGTAAAATCAATACGATATCTAAGTACAGGATGTATAAAATATGAACCACTATGTATGTATTTATGTGCACTGCACTGCCTGCATGGATAAGTACCTTGGCTTTGAGAAATAGCCATTTTCTTACTATTATTGGTCTTATAACATAACTGTCTCCTAAGCGACAAATTATTTTTAAAAGAAAAACTAGGTCCATCATTCACAAGGTCACGTAAGTCATCATTAGCATATAAAATATTCTAATTTTTCTTAAAGATTTCACAAAATAAATTAACATCACTTGAATAAGTTAGAGGAAATCTAATACTCTTCCAGATACTGCATTACTTTGATGCCTTAGTGAATCAACTCTTTCAGAAAAAGGGTCTCCCTTTACCCCTTCTCTCTTTCATCACATTATTTATTAATACATGCATCATTTTCTTGCTTACTATATCCCCTGCACAAAAAGTCACATTTCAAAATGTGAAAAACATCCTTAAGTTTTTGATCATCACTAAGCAGTCTAATTATCCTAAGGAATTGTCCTTTAAGGACATTTTTAGAGACGTGTCTCGGGTGCATACTATTCTTATGTAACAGTGAATTCCTTTTAACATCCTTCCTAAAATCTGCAGTTTTTATATTCCCCATATCAGATTTTTGAACTCTCACATCTAGGAATTCAACTTGCTCCATAGAGTATTTAAAAGAAAATTTAAGGAAGGGGGCAGTAGTATGTAGATATTGAATAAAGGAGAGCAATGTCTCCTCAGAGCCACACCATAAAAGGAAAATGCCATCTACAAAACGCTTGTACCATACAATATGTGGACAAAATACATTATTAGATAATACTAAGTCACTTTCCCATTTGGCCAGGGCTAGGGTGGTGTAGCTATTGGCACATGCTGTGCCCATAGCCACATCAACCTTTTGTAAATAACAGTTGTCACCAAATATAAAAACATTGTTCTTCAATATAATGTCAAGTAGATTACATAACAAATTCACTGTTTCACTAGTAAAAAACTGACCACCATTCAAAAAGTCCCTAATGTTTTTTATCTCCCAGTCATTGGGGATCACTGTAAACAGTGAGCCTATATTTAGGCTCATAAAATAAAATTCATCTCTTAAGTCTAAATGTAAAGTCACATTATAAAGCTGTTCTAAGAAATTCTTAGTATCTATCAAGACTGTGTCGACCTTCTCAAATATAGGATGTAACATTTTCTCTACAAAGATAGAGAGAGGTTCAGTTACCCACCCTCTCTCAAATACAATGGGATGCATGGATTGACTAACTAAACTCTTATGAATTTTGGGTAAGCCATAAATCGAAGGGATATTAGAATACTCTGTGTTAAAATATTTAAATAAGTCTTCTGATATAACAGGAGTCATAAGAAGATCAAAAATTAAAAATAAAACATTCTCTATAATAGCTTGAACCATGGTTCTGCTAACTAACATGAAAGTATTGCCATCATTGAGCAGGTCATTCATACAAGTAACATATACACTTTTATCTAAAAGCACAATCCCTACCCCTTTGCCCACTGGCCGAATCTCAATAGAATCAATTTTCTTTAATTCCTTTAAAGCTACCCATTCATCTTTACTTATAAGCAGATTTCCTTTCTGTTTGAAATAATTTTCTAATCTCTCGTTCACATACTTTAGTAAATGCTTCTACTGAGGGGGTGTATATTAGGTACATATACACTTGGTTTCCTAAAATAATTCACATTCCATTCTACATTACAATTAGAAAAATCAGCACAAAGCGTCAAGTCCCTTGCAAACATTTTTAAGTTCAAAAGTATATCTAAAAGTTCAGACCTTTTAGCTGGTACAAAGGATAACCTTCTGTGCACTACAGAGGCTTGTGTTTCAGTCAACTTAAAGGTAGAAAGATTCATTATTAAGTTACTTGTGAGTTGCTCCAAGTGTTCCTGTAAGTCCCTTGATTTTCTGCTGCTGGTAAATGGCAAACATATCCTCGACTCTGTGATCTGTTGTTCCTTATCAGCAAAGGTTCCACTAAAGGATCCGGTAGTGGAAAATGGGATTGATTGTTGGCATTATTGCCAATAGCAAGATTAACAGTGTGGAACAAGTCACTCATATCTCTGAAACCATTGATGCTACTGTAGAAATAGTGGGTGGCTCCGGGAGTGCACGAGGCATCAACTCATTCACTGAAATGGCTCACTCATTGGTTGAAACCACAGAGTCTGTTGGTCTCTTTGGTTCATCATTAGTAAAACCTCACACACATGATGTGTGTATTACATGTTCTGTGACTCTATTGAGACCGTGATTAAAGCTGCTTGGCAATTTGTTATGTCACCCCATAATTACTTGATTTGACCATGTATGTTATGCATTGCTGGGACAGTATGAGCAGGGTTGTTATTATGAACCACATAAAAAGATGAAGCAGAGTACTTCTGGAAGGATAACATATGTATCCATAAATTAGCAGGTCAAAATGGAATGAGGGATGATAATGTTCATAATTTTACAGCGGAAGCTGGATTCAAATGCCTACCAGTCTACATCAACAGTCTATATGTGTCATCATAAGTTCATCATGCCACAAAGGAAAGCAATATTCACATGGCAAAACACATGCATGTGAATGATGACTACAAACAGTATGAAGCAAGGGAGCATGTGTGAAACATACTAGATCCAAAACATACTACATAACAGTAATGGCAAATAAAACATCCCATATGATCTACATTCTGCTCTACCACCTGTTCAACATATGATAATTCCTGCGCCCACAGTGTTCATAGGTAGGTACTAGGCTATCTGCGCAAAGACATTTATAAGCCTAGCTGGAATGTGTTGGCTTTCACCACCCCCTTAGATTAGATACCTGTGCCTCTGTCCAGCAGAGCCATTGAAGTGATCCCCAGGATAAACTTTCTGTTTCCCATCCACTCGTCAAGGTTTCTCTTAAAGAGTGTTAGCGAGGAGCTCTGCTAATGTAGACTGGAATCTTGTTCCAAAGCATGGGAAGTCTCTGGGGCATGAATCTATCCCTCCAGCATGTCTTATTTATTGTTGTGGTGAGGTTTAGCTCCCTAGAGTGTGTGGCTCAAGGGGATATTGTTTTCTTTAGGTGGAGCATGTCCATCAATTCTGGGTTTGACATGGCCTTGTCGAGCTGCATAGGGCAGCTGTTTGACGCCGGTGATCCTCTTGGTGAGGTACTTCTGTGGTCTTTCCAGCTGTTGAAGGTGTCTTGTAAGGTACATCCTAAATGGGGAGTTGTACTCTATGATGGGTCTGATGAGTGATGCGTAGAGGGGCACAATGACATCTTTTGATCTGGATGCAAACCCTTTTGTGATTAGGTGGGCCACACAGAAGGATTTTCTAACCACTTTGGCAATGTAATTGTCAAAGAAGAGATTACTATCTACTTGGGTCCCCAGATCCTTTATTATATCTTCTGGATTTAGGGGGCTACCACCTATGTGGCAGTTTGTGGGTACTTTGTTTTTTCCAAAGGGGATGACTATGCACTTTTTGGCATTTAGCTTGAGGCCATGGTTTTGACACCAGGTATCTGTCTCAGTGAGACCCATTTGGAGGATGTCTGTGTCATCCGGAGTGTCAATTATAGCCCCTAGTTTGCAATCATCTGTAAACTTGGTCAACCACAGAACTCCAGTGCTTGCCTGTACCTCTGAGAAGTATATGCCGAACAGGAGGAGTCCTAGGACTGAGCCCTCGGGAATGCCACTTGTAACCGGTTTAGAGATAAACCTAGCTCACACAACTCTTACCATGTGGGTTCTGTTTGTGTGCCAGTTGGCAACCCATCTCATGATGTAGGGGTTTATGTTCAGGCTGGTGAGTTTGTTTATAATACCAGAATGGGGAATGGTGTCGGAGGCCTTTGTGAGGTCTAGGTAGGCTGTGTGGACCACCTTCCCCTCATCTATAGCCTTGGTAACTGTCTCAAAGAAGTCCACCAGGTTTAGGAGGCATGATCTACCCTTAACAAAGCTGAACTGGGTAGGGTCCAGTGTTTGGAGGTTCCCAATGTCTCTGTTAATGAGATCCATGATGATGCGCTCATTAGCCTTGCAGACCAAGCTAGTCAGGCTTATAGGGCGATGTTTCCCGGGGTTTGTTGTGGCTCCATCTTTGTGGATCAGAATAACTGTTGCTCTGCACCACTGTATGGGCATGTAGCCTATGGAGAGGACTGAGTTTGAACAGTGTGTTTAGGTGAGGGGTTAGTTCATCTTTGAGCTCATGTAGGATGCAGCCTGGGACACCAACTGGTCCCACTGATGCTGTGTTTTTGGCTTTGGAGAGGGCTGTTTTAAACTAAGTGTCTGTGATTTTAGGGGCACTACATTCTTCTGGTTATGGTTATCAGTCTGCCTTCCATAGCATAGTGAAGCTAAAAACAGTAGCCCTAGATGTAGCACACTAATGCGGCAGAAGCAAAATTCTCATCAATTTGTGTCATAAGATGTGAACTGTCATTTACCATCAGTTACAATTGCTACTCAATTCCAGGCACTTCTCAAATATTGAGGAGAAACAGTCCAGTGATGAGACAGAAGGAGGAGACAACAAACAAGGAGAGAGAGGAAATACATAGGTTCATAGGTTCATAGGTTCATAGATTCATACTAGGCTATCTGTCCTAGGGCATTTATAAGCCTAGCCAGAGTGTGTTTGGCTTTTGCCACCCATTTTAAATTAATTTTGCTATGCCCTTTTTCGAGGTTAGTATACTGTGCCTCTGTCTAACAGTGACACATATGTGATACCCGGGGTAAAACTATGATCTCACATCCACTCATCAAGATTCCTCTTGAAGAGAGTCAATGAGGGACTCTGCCTAACCTGGACTGGGATTTTATTCCAGAGTGAAGCGAGCCTCTGGGTTATGAACCTGTCCCTCCAGCATGTCCTATTTATTTCAGTGCTGAGGTTCAAGTCTCTCAAGTGCGTAGCTCGATGGGATTTGGATTTTCTGAGGTGCAGCATGTCCATTAATTCCGGGTTGGACATGGCTTTATAGGTCAGGCACAGATCGCCTCTGAGCAGGCGGTATGCCACTGAGTAGAGCTGGAGTTTCTTTAACCAGGCAGCATATGGCATCTGTCTGAGCCCTTTGATCCTCTTGGTGAGGTACTTTTGGGGTCTTTCCAGTTGCTGCAGGTGTCTGGTAAGGTACATCCCAAAAGGGGCATTGTACTCAATTATGGGCCTGATGAGGGATGAGTAAAGAGGCACGATGACATCCCCTGATCTAGATGTGAATCCCTTCATGATTAGGTGGGCTATATAAAATGTTTTTCTAACCACTTTGGCCATGTGGTTGTCAAATGAGAGACTGCTATCAACTTGGGTCCCCAGGTCCCTAATTACTTCTTCTGTACTTAATGGATTACCACCTATGTGGTAATTTGTAGGCACTTTGTTTTTGCCAAAGGGGATGACTATACACTTTTTGGCGTTTAGCTTGAGGCCATGGCTCTGGCACCAGTTGTCTGTTTCTGTGAGGCCCTTTTGGAGGATGCTTGTGTTGGCTGGAGAGTCGATTATGGCACCCAGTTTGCAGTCATCTGTGAACTTGGTCAGCCACAGTCCTTCCGTGTTGGCCTGTACCTCCGAGAAATATATGCCAAACAAGAGAGGTCCCAGGACTGAGCCTTGTGGGATGCCACTTGTAACTGGTTTGGAGTCTGACATGGCTCCAGCAATTCTAACCATGTGGGTTCTGTCCTTGAGCCAGTTTGCAACCCATCTACTGACATAGGGGTTTATATTTAAGCTGGTGAGCTTATCTATAAAGCCCAAGTGGGGTATTGTATCAAAGGCTTTTGCGAGGTCCAGGTAGGCTGTGTGGACCACCTTCCCCTCGTCAATGGCCTTGGTGACTGTTTCAAAGAAATCAGCCAGGTTTAAGAGGCAAGATCTGCCCTTAACAAAGCCGAACTGGGTAGGATCCAGTGTCCGTAGGTCCCCAATATCTTTATTTATGAAGTCTATGAAGATCCTTTCCATAGCTTTGCAGACCATGCTAGTCAGGCTTATGGGGTGATAGTTTCCAGGATCCGTTGAGGCACCACCTTTGTGGAGAGGGACCACTGTTACTGTATGCCACTCTTTGGGTACATATCCTGTAGTAAGGCTGAGAGTGAACAGTAGTTTTATGTTTGGGTTTAGCTCTTCTTGGAGCTCATGTAGGACTCAGCCCGGGACACCGTCTGGTCCTATTGATGCTGTGTTTTTTGCTTTGGAGAGGGCAGCTCTTACCTGAGCATCTGAGATGTCAGGGGGGCAGCACTCTGCTGGGATATATATTTGCCCTTTTGGTGGGGAGGGGGGGGGGAGTTTGCGTTGAACCTGTCAGCTAGGATGTTGGCAATGTCTGTGGGTTTGGTGTATTTTTTGTCATTTTGGACTAATTCTGAGCATATCTGGGAATTCCCACCCAGGTTCCTAACATAACTAAAGAAAGCCTTGTGATTATCCTTAGTGTCCTGTGCAATTTTTCTCTCGAAGCTGGCCTTAGACGATTTTATGAGTGCCCGTAGTTTTTTGCTAATACTGATCAGAGATGCCTTCCCTTTTTGGGATTTTGCTCTATCATGTAGTAGCTTCCTCCTTCTATTGTATAGTTTGTTTATGGTTGGGGTCCACCAGACAGGACGTCTGCCTTTGGAGGATTGGGTCTTGGTTTTATTTGGGATTGCATGATCCATGCATTCCTGAAGGTGTTCATAGAATGTGTTTATAAAGGATTCTGCGGTCTGGGCCGTATTTTCCACAGGCGCGGGGGCTTTGAAGGATTCCACCTTGGTTTTGAGGAGTGTGAAATTTGCTTTAGAGAAGCTTTTCACTGTGGTTTTCTGGGCAGGGGGTGAGGTTGGGATGTGAATATCCAGTGAGATTAGTTTATGGCCTGATCTTACCATTGAGGGATACACTTCTGGTCTGGAGCATAGAGTCCCCATGTTGGTAATGATCAGGACCAGTATGTTTTCCCCTCTTGTGGGAGGGGTAACAAGTTGCTCCATAGCATTTGAGTTTATAAATTCTAGGAACCTTTGGGCTAGGGTGTTGAAGCTAGAGTAATGCTCCCAGTCTATGTTTGGGTAGTTGAAGTCGCCCAATATAATGGTGTTTGGAGAGACCTTCATATTTTCCAGTGTTCTCAGGAAGGCTGAGTGGGGTTCCTGGGTTTGGAAGGGTGGTCTGTAGCAGGCTATAAACTGGAAGGTAGTTTTACCCACTGTTAGTTGCACATGGATAGTCTCTAATGCTTCGTGCTGTGCCACCAACCTAGAGGTGTGGGTATCTTTGACGAATATTGATACTCCCCCTCCTTTTGTGGTTCGGTCCAAGTTTTGGGGCCGAAAAGCATGGTATGAGGTATAACCTGGTAGTGCTGGGGTGCTCTTGGGAGCCTTGAACCAGGTTTCTGTTACTGCACAGATATCGATGTTCTCCATGCTAAGGAGAGTTTCGAGTGCATGCATCTTGAGGTTTAGACTTCTGGCATTGAGTAGCATTACTCTTAGTTTCTTATCCCTTGTGATACCTATGGAGGTGGGTTTGTCTTTTGAGCCTTGCCTAAAAAAGGCACTATGGGGGTAGCAAGAGCCTTTGCCAATATCCAATATGTAGACATATATATATATATATATATATATATACGTACATATGGTTTACCTATAAATAGTCGCATGATGTATGTGCTAACAACATATTTATGAAAACAAATAAGAACACACTCACAATAGCGACGTACAACTCAATGAACACACAGTGTTGAAATGACCTGCATAATAAGACCAGCACCTATACAGACCGAAATTCCCTACCACTCTGCATCCAGGAACAAGTGCTACCATGGATCCCAAGGGGAGCGCAGGTCCAGTATTTGGCTGGGTGGCATTGGATTTCGATGTGTCAACTGACGACATTGTGAATAGCCGACGTTTCTTCTGCAACTTTATTTTACGCTATTCTGAACAATCGACATTTAAGTGTTCATTTTTTTTTTCAAGGTAAACCCGTAAATAGATATACACACACACACACACACACACACACACACACACACACATATATGAATATATATATATATATATATATATATATATATATATATATATATATATATATATGTATATATTATTTTACAGATATCCCCCTCTCTTTTTAGAAATAAGGTCATGACTAAATATATTGCAACCTGGTGGTATAACCTCATTATCTAAGGTGCATGGTTTAAGCCAGGTTTCAGTGAGGCAAAGAATATCAGGGGATAGCTGATCTAGTAGGGCATGGAGGTGCTGACTTTTATTATTTAAACTTCTGATGTTTAGATGGCTGACCAGGAATGAATTAGGAAGTCTATTTAAGGTATACGTTACAGGGGATGAGGTGGTTTTGATGCTAGAATTATTGGCAGAGGATGGGCCAGGGTTTGGGTAGATGTTTCCATCCATGGTGAGATTACTTTGAGATTTAATGATTAACTTCAGAAACTTGAAAAGAAGGT
>NC_056731.1:1249311525-1249384025 GCF_019279795.1 Protopterus annectens
TGACTTTTCTTGCGAGAGCGAATGTTGCTCCTTTTCAAATTCTTTCAGATGGTTGTTCAAAGGCCACAAAATGCAGCACTATATTCATATCAGTGAGATCTAAAGTGATACAAGGATCACCCTGGAGTGAATAGACATGCTGTTTAGAATTATATAGGCCACAAAATATGCCTTTCTGGTAAATGCACAGTGATTTTCTACTGCTGGACTGAGATCACTGATTATGGTATTTTAAGGATTAGATCATTTATTTTAAAATCATGATCAGTATACCTTTGGAAAAGTCTCACAATGCTACCACTAAATGTTAAGCCAATTATGCTGGATCAGATATGCATTTTTTTGTAGCCAGTCTTGGAAAAATGTTTCAGCTTTATTGAAACGGAATGTCACCCCTTTTGATGTCTTCATATCTGGCCGTCTCTATCCTATTTCTCACTTTAATTTCTGAGAAGACTTGTATAAACAGAAGTAACTCTTTAGTGCTTCATACTTTGAATTTCATATAGATTGGTATTTAATGTGTTGAACATGTTAGTTATTCCTTTATGTAGAATAACATTAAAAGTATAACTACTGGTCTTGTGAGAAAGAGATCATAACCACTTAACCTCTCTGCTGCCTATGTTGCTGTCACTACCATGAACGTTTCCATCCCAAGAACAAAATGACACAAATGCAGCTTAAGTTTTACTCTCAGCAACCCAAGGCATAGTACTTCACACTAATTCATAATACAAGCCACATACAAATCTTTCACAGCAGTTCTGCTTAAGCACACCAACATTGCCCACATCTGTGTCTGCCTCCTAATCATATCAAGCCACATTAAGTTCTTCTAATGTTCTCGTTCACCTATCTCTTCCTCAGAAAGGCACTACATCATCTGACTGGTATCTCCACCTATAGGAATTGCATTTTATACGTACTGCTGGCCATGCTGGCTTATTTTGCTTCTGCGTGTATTTAACTTGATCCCTTTTAATGACCACTGCTTATAATATTTGTTGTTGTTTTAAATGTGTGCAGGATTGTCAGGAAAGTAAACTCTACCCGGACTTTCCTCAAGAATTACTGAAATCTGTGCAACTCCATAGGTTAATATACTGTCAACATTTAGTACATATATGAGTAGCTGTGCTCTTTGTTCATTGATAGCACACCTGCAGCTATGCAATGAAATGCAGACACTATTTTCCTGTTAGTGCTGTAGTTCATAGACTGAATACACTGCCCCTACTTCATGTTAAGGTATCCCTGGCACAGTAAAACACAGACACTTCATCTTCAGTTTTACAGTTTTGTTATTGATTTTTGCAATGCAGTATAAAACAAGCCTACTGTTGGAGAGACTTGTTCAGACATTCATAAGAGGTAGATGATCATATTTCTCTTGTATTCCTAAGCATATTCTGCATGCCTTTGTATCTCAGTATGTTTGATCATGTATATATAGATATATATCTCTACCAACATTCCCATCATTTTTTGAAAGGAGATATATCTATCATCATGGATTCTATAAAAAATATGTTGTGAAGTATTATAGATATATAGATTATCTTATTTGTATATGCCAACATGGCATTGATGAAGTTGAGAGTTTTATTAATGACCTACAGTGTAATTAATTTAATTTATATTTTGATGGCTTGCAGTCTGGACAGATAGTTGATTTTCTTGATGTATATTTGATAATTACTAGCACTGGTCAAATTTCTACTTCAGTGTTTAGAAAATTTCATGATGGGGGGCAATTTTTGCATGGTTCTAGTTTTCATCCCAGTCATTTAATTAATTCCCTGCCTTATGGAGAATTATTACGTTTATGTAGAATTTGTAACAATACAACTGATTTATTTACAGCTATCACATCGACTACTCAGATGTTTTTGAATAGGGGGTATTCTTTATTCACAATACAGGATGCTTTGGGTAAAATTAGTGCAAATTATCCTGTAAATGCCAAAAAAATCTAAAGATAAAAAATGTATGAATTATGAAAAGGAGACTTGCTCTCAAAATAAGTTTTATATAGTTAATATAACATCTTGAGTGAACAGATGCAAGAACAAATTAGATATTATTGGAAATTTCTATTAACGGATGGGAAGCTAAATGAGTTACTTAATGGGTTTACTGTCTTTTCTTATGAGAGGTGTCAGTATAGCGGATAAACTTATTAAATCATATTTTATTGCCCCCGCAGAATGTTTAGAAAATAATCCCTTACTTAAGGGTACTTTTCCTTGTGGGAAGTGTAATATTTGTGATTTACTTGTACAAACATTTTATAAATTGGGTAATAAGAATTTTCCTGTGTTAGTTAGCTTTTCTTGTACTACTTCTGGTGTTATTTATGCTTTATGCTGTCCATGTAATTTAATATGCATTGGGGAGACTAAAACAATGTTTAAACATCGACTACAAGAACATGTCAGAGACATAAAGAAATGTAGAGTGGAAAGTTCTATTGCAATGCATTTTATGCAGTATCATAAAAGTGATTATAAGTTTTTGCAAGCTACTATTATAGATAAAGTTTTTGTTAAATTAGGTGATGATGAAATGTTAAAGAATAAATTACTTTTCAAGGAATCTTTATTTATTTTAAAGTATAATACTTTGTCTCCTCATGGCCTTAACTGTGAAATTAATTGAAAATATCTGATTTAATTAACTGATTCTTGCTATAATTGTTTGATTAAGGTGGGGTATTTAAGGGGAATGTTTTTTCATTAGCGTTGTATACTTCTTGAAGACTGGTTTGGTCAAGGCGCTAAATAAGAATAAACTTTTTTTGGATCCTGGTTCCTGTTTGTTTGTGGTTTTCTATCTTCATATTCTGCTAATTGGTGGTTTTGCATTCCCATCATTTATCTCTGTCTTTCTCTCTCTCTTCTCTCTCTCTCTCTATATATATATATATATATATATATATATATATATATATATATATATAAATGTATTTATGCTTATTCTGCTTGATTTGTCAGTCTGTACTTTTCACTGAATCTTCTACAGAAAAGTTTTCTTTTGAGATAGTTATGTCTTCTCATCAACTAACTAACTAACTAACTAACTAAATGAAAAATAACATTATATTATGTCTGCATATACCTAAAGTAAAATATCTCTGTCAGTGAATCATTTATTCCTGTCATCATGTTGCCTGACAATCTACTCCCCGTGTCCTAAATCTATAATGTTTTCCAACTTAATAGTTGCAAGCAATCAAAAACTTAATTAATTTTATTGCTAAAGTAAAATGCATAATTGTTGTAAATAACATTTAATCCCAAGAGGCAGACTCTTACAGGCACATAATAAGTGGCTCATTATTATAAAAAGAGGCAACATGTTGATTGGCATACACAGGCACTAAGATTAAGTTCAAGTGACTCAGATTTATTTATTCATGACTGAAGATATACTTTAGTTTATTTTATTGCAAAATTTAAAAAGTTATATGGCTAAAAGCCATATAAGGCAACATATATTTAATATTGTTTAACTCATATTAATTGTATAAATTAGCCATGGAAACAGTAACTGACCTTTTTAACTCAAGCACTTTTGGTTTTGTTTCCATATTTATTTTGGCTTCCAATGATAGTTTGTTTCCTAAAACTGCTCCTCTTCCTCAGTTTACTGGTGCCATATTAGTGGTTCTAGTTATAATGATGGCGACAGCAGCAGCTTTGATAACAGTTGGAAATGCTTTGGTTTTCCTTGCCTTTATAGTAGATAAAAGGCTTAGAACACCAAGTAACTTGTATCTTCTCAGTTTGGCTCTAGGAGACTTTTCTGTAGGTAAGTCATAGTCATTCTCATTCAAATTATTATTATTTTTTAAACTGCATGCAGAAGAATACATGCTTCAGTCAAAAACTACTGACACTAGACTGAAAGAATTTAAGTTGAACATGTACAGTGATTAGCAATACTGCATCACAGCACCTGTTTCTCTGATATGATTCCTACATGGGGTATCTTCAGTGTACAGCTGGCATATCATCACTACAAATTTGAATTGTATAATTGTATTTAGGCAATAAATATAGCAATATTGGAATAATGGTTATGGTGTTTACCTCCCAAACACAAGGCAAAATTGTGTTTTTTCATATGGGTGGTTGGCATAATGGTTAAGGTGTTTACCTTTCAAACACAACCTGCTGAGTTTGATTCTCACATGGGGTCATTGCCTAGGTTTAAGCCTAGATCTAGGATATAAATAAAATGCCAGCTACAGCCTTCACATTTTTGAATTTTTACACCTCTTTTAATAATTCTAAGTTGCCCTACATACATATTTAAATTCCATAATTGTTAAAATTACGTGACATCTTTTAGGGTCAACTAGTTGTGTTTATTTTCTGTGAAAATTGGCTACTAAGAAGAAAACAAAGCACTTAAAGTTTAACTTTCATCTGGTACGTGTGTGTGTGTGTGTGTGTGTGTGTGTGTGTGTGTGTGTGTGTGTGTGTGTGTGTGTGTGTGTGTGTGTGTGTGTGTGTGTCTGTGTGTGTGTGTGTGTATACATTCATTCTTGTGCCTCAGACTTTTAGACCATCAAGCATCTGCATCAACCATTCCTACTCATTACCCTGTCACAGCATGGTTTCTCTCCAGGCAGCCACAGGGGATTAGTTATTTCCTGGCTTTAATACACTTCAGTGCCTAGCATGTCAGTTTGCAAAAATGACATCTTACTAAGCCCTCTCCTACTCATTCCCACACATGCATAGTGAAGGATACTGTACAGATATTGCTTGACAGAGACAAACATAAAACCCAAACTCAGTTTGTAGAAGCATACACTTCCTTTTCATCAGTAGCCACTATAATTTAAATAGTCCAAATTAAATATCTCTACTCAGAATGAGTAAGCCTTCACTTCTGCTCAGTCTTGCCCTCCTTTGTCAACCCTATTGGTGTGCAGTTTGCTAATCCATATAGAGTCCCTTGTTCTCAGTCAAGGCTTTATACAATTTTGGCACAAATGCGATTTTTCTTCTACTGTTTTTGGAATACCCCTCCTGAAATTTGTTGCAGCCGTCAGCCACTCTTTTGTGAACTATTACTTCTTTTTGCCCCTCAGGTCTGTTATCCTTGTAGCTTATGTCCTTTTGTTGTCATGCATCACATTTCTAAAAGAGGCATTTGCTTGTATTCACTTAATTTTCTTGAGATATTTAAAAGCATCTAACCTGACTTAACTTTTTTTTCCAACCGTAAAGTATACAAGACCAACCTCCAGTGTCATTAATTATTTAAACAAAATGTAAAAAATACCGAATACCGGAATGGTGGGGTAGAAATAGCAATAATAAAACTGAGCGCTTTTGTCCAAAATACAAACTTTATTTGCTGAAGTCCATATTTTTGGATGAAAGTACTCAATTTTATTATTGATGTTGGATTAAACTTCAATATTTCTACCCCACCATTCTGGTGTTTGGCATTTTTTGCATTTTGGTTAACTAAGTTTTCTAACCTTTTCTCATTTTTTTCCATATGCTTTTGTGCAGATTATCAGCAATTTGCTGACTCATGCCTCAGAACTGCCTCTGCTTTGCCAGTATTGCTCTTGCCCATATTGCGATAATTATGAATGCTTCAGAATGTATTTATTTATTCATTTATTCCTTCATTCCTTTATTTGCATTGCTAACCAGTATGGTTCAACTTGAGTCAAAGTCCAATTCAAACACAAGCCTGAGGAGAAAATCTGATATGCTGCAAACTGGTTACAATGCAAGTAGAAATGATATAAAGTATATTACAAATCAGTAGGCAGTGGATTCTGTTAACAGTTTGGAGTTACGCAATGATTACTTTAATATACTTATGGTGTCTAAACATACAGATGAAAAAAACAATTGTGTTTTATTTTGGGGAATCTCTTGATATATATACTGTTGTATCCCACCAGTGTTTCTTACTACTGCTGCATATTGTTTTATTGTGTAATGAATGAGTTTTTTATGCCTGAGGAATGCTCACAAGACTCTATTAAGAAGAAACTGATTAGTTTGTATAATGATTTCAGTAAATTTATCGTGGATCCAATACTGGACTGTTTAATGGACAATGTTGGTCTGTTTGAAAAAAGGTTACTTGAACAAAAAAAAGCATAAATTAATTAGGGATAATAATGATTTTTCAAATGGCCAGGTCTTTACTTGGCCTAGGAATAATTTCAGTGAACAAACAGGTGCTCGCAACAGGTTTAATATGTTATCCGAACACAATAATAATGATAGGAATGGTGGTAAGAATGATACTGTTGCTACTAATTTATCATCTGTGGCCGATAGGAAAGAAAGTAATGTGCATATTGCAAATGTAAACAATGATAAATCGTTTGCTGTTTCTTCTGAAAGAGTAGCTTGTATTAGACAGGAAGAACTGACTAATGATTTAAATGGGTCTACTGTCACCCTTAGGAAAGTGGAGTCAGTAAATAGGCCTGAACAGACACAGGTGGTTCGCAGTAAAGTACGCAACATACAGATCAATGTCTGTAGGGAGGGAAAGGTTTTTATCCCTTTCCCTATAGCAGAGAATTACCAGAAGGGCAGGAGCCGATCTATGAGCAGGGGCAGGCAAAAAAGAAAGGCTCAGAGCAGCGATATGAGAGAACCAACCCTGAAAAAAATGTGGGAGAGACTGACATAGTTATTAATCTCTCTCATAGACCACTCAATAAATATGAAATTGAAGTCTTGAATAAAGGCCTATCTTTCATCCCTTCGAGACGAAGTTGCATAACTGATACAATATTAGATATTAAGTTATTTGTAAGGAATTTACAACTGAAAATAATGTTTTCTGATGGTGTGGCCGAAAACATGAGTAGACAGTTCAGGAACCCAAGTTTGATAATCCCTAATTTACATCCCTCACTTGAAATCTTTGATAAAATGGTTGAGAAAGAAATATATTTATTAGAGAATAAGAGCATTCACTTAGTTAAGAAAAAATTAAGTTCAAGACAGGCTAAAGCACTACAAGATTTAATGAATGATGGCAACATCTCAATTATGCTAGCTGACAAAGGAGGACCTATAGTGCTCCTTGATAGGTTGGCCTATAATAGTAGTATGACTGAAATGTTACAAGACACACGGTATTACAACTTTATTACAATTTTAGATGTTCAGCTTGTTATATCTAGAGTTCATAGTAACCTTGAGGACATGTATAAGTTAGGTATAATTGATTACCAGCTATTTAATTATTTTTTGATAGAAAATCCTACCATTCCAGTTATTCATGGTTTGCCCAAGGTTCATAAAGATCCCATTACACCTCTAATGAGACCGATAGAGTCTGGTCGAGGATGGGTGACTGAACATTTATCTATATACATAGAAAAAACCTTGAGACCATATGTCAATGTCAATAGGTTTATACTAAGAGACTCAAAGGAATTTTTGTTAGATTTTTATGAAGCAATTAAGGATCATGATCGTGATTCAAGTTTGCTACTGGTTACGACGGATGTGAATTCATTATTCACTAATATTCCGAATGGTAAAGGCATAGAAAGTATTCATGAATATTTGAGTGCACATTCTAATTTATTACCTACCAGGATAGACTTTCTTTGCACTTTGTTGGAAATCATTTTGGAAAGCAATATATTTCTATTCAATAATGATTTAATCCTTCAAAAAGATGGCATAGCTATGGGCACTTCTTGTGCCAATAGCTACACCAATCTGGTCATGGCCTTATGGGAAGAAGAAAGACTATGCTGTCTTGATTTATTTCGAAAACATGTCTTATTTTACAGATGTTTCGTGGATGACTTGTTTTTTCTTTGGGATGGCAGTTTGAGAGATTTACAAACTTTTGAGGAACAAGTTAATATGCTTACTCCTTTTTTAAAGTTCTCTGTGAGTTATTCCAGTCAAAGCTTTCCTTTTTTAGATGTGAATATATGGCGGTTACCAAATGGTGATTTTAATACAGGGGTGCATAGAAAGTCTTGTTATAAAAATACACTTTTACATAGAGATAGTATGCACCCAGGTCACATCTTTTCTAATATTCTTAAAGGACAGGGGATTAGGGTGTCTAGATTGAACCCATGTCCAAATGATTTTGATAAGGAATTGGGTGAATTAGGTGCCAGATTCCGTGATAGAAATTATAGATCTGCAGAAATAGAGAGAGCGTTTGCTCAAGTTAGGGGCTATAGACAAGAAAGGGCATGCCCTATATTCTCGGAGACAGGGCTACAAGTTTATAGAATGAACCCTGAAGAGACCTTAATTGACAAGGACAGTAATAAGAATCAGCAGGGGTTCACTTTATTCTATACGCAGGATGTGCATACCATCAAAAACATCATTATCAAGCATTGGGATTTATTAACTCTGGATCCTGAGTTTAAGAGATATGCAGGTGAACAACAATGTTTTGTTTATAAAAATAAAAAGAACTTGCATAGGCTATTGTGTTTTACGAATAATAGACAGGATGGAAGGAATCTAAGTTTTGAAGGTACCCGGCCTTGTAATAAATGTAATTATTGTAACTACATTAATAATATCAATGTTTTTATACATCCCAACACTGGACAAGTGTTTCCTGTCAAAATTAATGCTAGTTGTAATACTAGACATGTAGTGTATATTGCCATCTGTGTATCCTGTCGTTCATTCTATATTGGTATAAAGAAAGGATAAGAGAACATTTATATCAAATTCGCATTAAATCTGAAGTGAATGCATTATCTAAGCATATCTCACAGAATGATAGTACGCATATGTTTTTATTTTCAGTGTTAC
The DNA here is from genome assembly GCF_019279795.1 of Protopterus annectens. Classification (NCBI taxonomy): domain Eukaryota; kingdom Metazoa; phylum Chordata; order Ceratodontiformes; family Protopteridae; genus Protopterus; species Protopterus annectens. Next base: position 1,249,320,330 of record NC_056731.1, read on the forward strand.
ATGTGAACACACCTAATATGAGAGGGGGTGATGTTAGGAACTACACTGAAGAAGCCGAGACTAAATGGATTATAAAAACACAAGCTCACATTTTTCCGGGTCTTAATGACAGGGTTCCCCTGAGACCCGCTCTTAAAAACAGGAGATACAGAAGATAGATACAGTTTGGTTTTAAATGAATAGAATTTGTGACTTTTTATGTAAAACATACATATGTTTTTAAGGAAGGAATATATGTGTATATATATTTTTTGTTTTATTATTTTAGCATGTGCATACATATTTATATATGGTTGAATTTTTAATGTATATGTGGTTTGTTTTTATTAATATATGAACAATTATGTGATGTTGATACCTTTAAGGGACTTTTTTACTAACTGAACAATTGTGTTAATTGACACAGTTTGAATTTTTTATATAAGCCTCATTTTAGAATCAGTTGTTTTAGGCTTGATAAAGCTTCATAGCGAAAGCGCTTGCCAACTGTATATACCAATAAAGTTGCAGCTTTGTGTTCCGAATTAAGAGTGGACTTACGCATCATTTGAACCTGATATTTTAAAGAACCAAGGCCTGAAGAGACGTGGAGTATTATTTGTGCTGTTCGTTTATTGACTGCCTGGTGTGACTGCGAATTAGTTCTGACATTATCTTTATAATCTGGCTGTTTACCTGTTCACAGTCCTATACCAACTGGTGGTATTTTCATTTATAATTTTTATCTTTATATTGTGTAATTTTGCTGGATATGTGCTTCCCAAATGCAGTGCTTGCATTACATTTAAGCCATACATTCTTCATATCATCTCAAGTCTATTACTGCTTTTTATGAGAATTGATATATAATTTTGTATAATCTGCAATCTGACAGATTTTTTTTTCTAGAATACCTGTGTTGTCATGACAATAAAAAGGATAGGCTCTTGCAGTGGCTAATGTGATTTCCATTTTCCATCATCCTTTAATCTACACAGTTCCACTTAGACTGGATCCATTTTGTCTGGGAACCATTTAACGCATTCTGCCACCAAGGGACCCACTCTAGTTTTTGGCAATGCAAGAATTCCACATTGAAGTATTATGAAAAATGTTTCAATAAAGTCGAACTGCAGGATTCTATAAACTCTGTATGGGCTCCGTGTAGAGCCTACATGGAGTGTATCCATGTACATGGCCACAGAGTGCTCTCAGAAATGCATAATGCATATTAATGATACTTGGAGCACCTAAGTGAGGTTTTGCTGTGCGTTCCAGTAGTGTTGGCTGCAAAACCTCACAGAACAACACAGATAATGAATCCATGTACAGGAGAGCACCGACGGACTGCACCTATACCTCTCAACATCTTTGAGCAATAATTCTGTACAAAGCCATTAAATAAGGTGGGGCAAAGGCTGAAAAATAGGGATATATAGGGATGTATTGCCGTTATAAACATAAAAAGTTGACAGAATAAAAGGTTATGATTATGAAGTCCAAAATGAAAACATCTGTCATTATTTAGTGACATCCATCACAAATGATTATTAAACAAAACACAAATTTTATGAGGGCCACCCCAAAAATATCAGCCAAAACCCTAGTAAAACTACCATAACTGGTTATATCTTATATATTGTCTTTTCTCCTACTTTGTTTTGCCATGTTTGTGCAATGTGCCCCATCATTTGGCTATGCTTACCTTGTTTGTGCAATGGGACCACCCATGTATCAGACATGACCGAGACATCCAAAAATAGAAACTGGATGCTGTCAGTCGCTATTGCTGAGCAACGCTGGTCATCGCACAAGCCAGGTAAGTGTGGTTGTGCTAAGCTCATATCATCAACTTAACAATGACTACTAAAATATGCGACATCATGTAATTAATCTTGATGCTACATGTACTGAGTGTTGGAGTGGAGTGCAGATGGTCCTAGGCTCTAGTCCAGAGTATGTAAACTTTGTTTATACTGTTGTGACAATGTAGTTTATATAAATAAAGTGCTACTCTAATGAAATAACCATGGAATTGCATTGGTTGAAAGTTATTTGCTGATACATTCAAAACAGCTGCAAGATATTTAGCATCGCGCAAACCGATGCACTTGTTTTACCATGTTTATGAGATGGTAAGTGGCATACAGCATTTTCAAATGTATCAAAATGCAGACAGTGTGCACTCTTAGTAAGCACAGTTGGTGGAAAATCATGATTCTTAAAGGTGTACTGGTGGGAGTTCACATCAGGCATTGAGCTTGAACTTGTGCAGATATGTCAGGTGTTGGAGAGGGTGTACAATTCAGAGCCCAGCAATGGGGTATCCAGGAGTCCAAGGTCTTTATTGGGCTCCTGGTTAAGGATCATATACCCCTGCCTCATGCAGGAAAACTATACCAGCTTGCAATATAAATCTGAAACCTGGTCTAGTTTGGCAAGTGCTCTTTCCAGTGCAACTGCTGGAGTAAGAAGGATACTCTTGATTGGTGGATCAGGGAGTGTCAGGCAAGGAACCCCCCCCCCCCATAGATGTGTATGTATGACTTTCATTTAGTACTCATCAATATTCAATCTGAATACGGTAAAACTGGTATTCATAATGCTTTTTTTTCCTTTTTCCCTATTTCCACAGCTGCAGAAGAGAGGGCCTCAAATGTGTCCCATGTGAAGCAATTGGCCTGGATGTGACAATCATGTGGTATGTGGTATGTAACCATAATTATAGAAAGTACTGTTATTGCAGCCTTCACATTTATAGATGGATTAGTTGTTATATCATATGGTTGTATGAACTTGAGAATGCATATCTGAACTGTAAAAGCAAGTATGTGTACATTACTCTGTAGCACAGCTTTCCACTTTACTTATTTCTGCTGAATGCCAACATTTAAGAATCACTGCTTTGGTCTGTTCATTGTAACATTCATGGTTGTCTGTCAAGTAATTTATATCAAAGTCAATAAATAATGAATGTCAGAATGTATGTTAACAAAAATCTTGTGCAACTATCCATGTGTGTAACAGCAATGTCTGAAATATGTTCATAGTTATGGGTCATTGTACACTCATTATTTTATGATATGTCAATATATCCTGCTGTAAAAGTTGGAGATGTATGGTGTGTAACACAATGCAACAGTTGCATATTTTCAGATAACAGTGAATATGAATGTGTAACGTATAAAAGGAAAGAATGCTTGCATTGTGCTGTATTCTAAAGGAAAAGTGCAGTATTAAAGTAATCACTGCTTGTCGGTTCTAATACCACACTTCCCAGATTTAAAACTTGGCTGATTACAATACTGTTTTAACTTGTCATCAATAAAAATACAGTACTATTAAGTAATCATCATTATAACATTTGAAGTGCAGACCTCTCGACCTGTGGCTTTAATGACCTGCTGTCAAGTGTAATCACTGTACATGGAACATACTTATGTGTAATATATGCACCCATGAATGATTGATGGATGTGATATGATTTGTACTATAGTGTGTATGCATTAGAAACAGGGTAGTATTTCAAGTAATAAACTTCATAGCAGTTGGTATTGTTAAAAGTAAAATGTAACAGAATATAGTAAATGAATTGTTGAAAGAATTGTATATTATATGTGAAATTATTAATGTTCTTCTTTTTTTGCCTCACCTCACCTCTTCTCATCTTTTTTATGTGGTTCTTATTTTGTATTATTATTTTTATTGTTATTCTTTATATAATCATATTTCCTAATATTATATTATTTGGTATTAGTTCTTATGTTTTGTTTATTATGTATAATTTTATACTGCTTTAGTGTTAAACACTTTTTAATTTTTATTATTTATCCTTATGTTTGTAATTATATTATTTAAAATGTTTTATAATGAGTTATTATTTTTTATTATTTTTATTTATATTGGTTTATGTTTTATTTCATTTTTAGTTTTAATTTTATTTATGTTATTACTACAGCACAGCAGGGTAGGTCAGTTCCCCATGATCCGCTTACACTCGTTCCACTGGCTGAAACATCAAGGCCTAGCACTTCTGGGCTGCAGTCTGGCAGCACCCCCAATGCTGCCTCTGTCCTACCTATTTCTGTAAAATGCTGTTTCTATACCCTCTGGACTTTTCATAATTTTCATATCCAGAAAACTTGTTTCTCTGTCTGAAAATTTTAACTTAATTTATGGTACTAAGTCAGTGGGAAGAAAAGTATGTTTAGATGAAAAAATATTTTTTTAGAAGTAAAGGGTTTTTTTTAAACGTTTTGTGGGTGATTTTTATTTTTTATTTTTTTGTTTGGGGAGGTAATCAAAGTGAATTAGAAGCGTTTGTTAGTTATTTGAAATTTAAGTTAACATTTTCAGACAGAAAAATAAGTTTTCTGAATGTGAAAATTATGAAACGTCCAGAAAGTATAGAACAACATTAAAACAGTGCAGGCTAATAGGTATATGCATCAGCAAAGTATGCATGCCCCATCATATATTTAAGGGCATAGTAAAAATTCAGATGCTTAGGGTAAGTAGATTGAATACCAATGAAAATAGATTTCTGACACAGATGAAAGAGCTTGTAAATGATTTTAAACTAAGAGGATATGATAATACCCTTCTCAAACAAACTATGTCTGATATAATGACTCTGAGAGATATACAGCAAAACCTTATTTTAAACCCCAACAAATATAATCAAAAATGGTTAATAATAGAATAGGTGATGTGATATATATTACTACTTTTAATACAAGAACTTGTGGAGTGAAAGAAATAATAAACAGAAACTGGGGAATATTAGAAAGTATGCCTGAACTAAAGAAGTTCATTATGAGTGGACCTAAGTTTGCATAAAGAAATTGTACTAATCTTAAAAGAAGACTTTGCTATAAGGATGTTAGGCAACAAGTAAATAAGAAAGAATAAAAAGTAAAAAAACAGGGAATATTTCCATGTTTTAACTATGCGAGCTGCAAATATATTTCTTTAAACAGTACAGTTTTTGTAGATCCTAGCCCAAGGAAATAATATACGTTTGATTTATTTGCTACATACAATGCAGTGAATATTGTCTATCTGGCAACATGCATAAAATGTCCTGCATTCTATGTAGGTAAATGTAGTAGAAAACTAAAAGATTGTATAATAGAACATTGCTCTGAGATTTGTAAAAATAATTTATCAAATGCATTAGCCAAGCATATAGGTTCATAGGTTCATAGGTTCATACTAGGCTATCTGCCCGAGGGCATTTACAAGCCTAGCCCATAGTTTTGTGGCTTACGCCACCCCTTTAGTATGGGGAACTATACCCATTATTTTGCTGTGCCTCTGTTGAGCAGTGACACTGAGGTAATCCCTGGGGTATATCTGCGATCTCCCATCCATTGGTCAAGATTTCTCTTGAACAAGGCCATTTTTGATTATATAGTTAAAGATGGCCATGAACATAACTTTGTGTTCAGAGTGATGATAGAATTTATAAGAATGTAAGAGATGGTGACTTAAATGATTTATTGGAATTGAGGGAGTATACATGGATAATGAGACATTGGGCTGAGAGTCACCCAGGACTAAAAACAGCAGTTAGTATTAAGCTAGTATTGGTTAAGAAGCAAACACAGTTAGAGATGAAGGTATTGCTTACATTTATTTTGTGTATATACATTCATATGCATTTATATACTTACAGATGTTGCATAGGTAATTTGTATGTTTTTAGGAAGTTATATAATTGTTACATGATGAAAGATTTTTAATTTGTTCGGATTTTATTGCCTATCAAAGTCATGTGATCACTGTCTTGACATAAAACAGCTGTTAGAACACATATGCATCTTTGTACTGAAGAAGAGTTGTACCCGAAAGCTGTATGCTCTTCATGTTTGTACATTAAGTCCTGTATATGTAGTTTGGTTTATCTCCATAAGGTTGCAAATACAGTATGCAACCAGTCAAATATCCGACTCAAAACATCAGAAACTGCACTTTCAACTGCTTATAACAGTGAAAGTGCTACACTATGAATTCCACAATCCAGAAATGTCGAATATGTTCGAAACACCTGACATTTCCAGATGTTCCAAATACTGTTATGCAGGGGGGGAAGCCCCCTGCACCTCCACACCTCCTGCTAATTTAATATACTAACTACAAGATTGCAGTACAGTGAGGGAAGGGGTACATGTCCCGATCCCCAGTGTTGTGCGATCTGCATTCGGACTGCCAAACTCACATGAGTGAATGCACTCTGGCACACACTCATTTAAATTCACACTTCTGTTTTTCCACATTTACAACTCTTGCCATTGTACTTTCACACATGTGAGCATCGTACAACTTTGCGAAGGTAAACCGTGTAGTTTTATTAAAGTTTATACAAGTTACGAGATTTTCTTGCACTGAACTTGTGCTGTGGTTTGTGGAATTAATATCAGACCTCATTTATTGCAGGAACTTTTCCTTTTGCTTCTTTGGACATTTTACCTATAATAATAATAAAAACGCTAATAAATGCCTTTATTAGGCTGAATACTACCCTGTCAGTAACACAGACACAGTATACTACAGATCAGATTGTTGCATCCAGCAATCATTCATGGTTGCATATATTGAACATATGCATGTTGCATGTACAATGCTTGCATTTGACAGGAGCCTTCCTGAGGCACAGGGATAGAGGTCAGCATTTCCATTGCTATCATTATGAATATATGGCACTACTGAATTTTATTAATGACAAGCTAAAACATTATTGTAAAGAGCTGCCCTTAAATCTGGGGAGTATGTTATTTGAACTAACAAGCAGTGACTAATGTAATACTGTACTTTCCATTTGGAATACAGCATAATGCCAGCACTCTTTTCTTTTACACTTTTAAAGCTACAGGATCACTGTTATGATGATAACAATCTGCAGCATGTTCTTGGTATCCTTGGTGTATAGGCTATAATTTACATTGCAATAATTATGTCAACTTAAACGTGCTTTATAGTTTTGAAGGGTGGTTTTCTAAATGACAACCCCTGTCTACTCTGTAATACTGGACAGTTGTTTTACTAAACATACTAGTGCATGCATAGTCTTGCATTAAAATAGACAAAGGCATACTCAAAGTATTTAGCACAAAAAGCTGAATTTACTCCAAATGCTAAAATAACAGTACTGTATTGAAGTATATATAGCAATTGCATCTCTCATCCTTTTCAATATTCCCTCATAAGCTCACGCATTTAGTGTTCTCTCCACATTAGCTGTGGGAAACATGTAAACACATTAAGATCATTAAGATCACCAATCAGAAACAGATGCAGCGGCTTCATCATTCAAGCAGGGCCTGTAAGTGATATTTGCACATCTGTGGAGTATCAGTCTTGCATTCATTGATCCAAAGATCGAGGGTATCCCTCTTCCTTATCCTGAGGTCTCGATATTGATTTCTAAGCTGTTTGTCAGTGTGAGGGATACCATTAACACTGAACAAATCCTGGGCCAAGCTATTCCATGCATCTGATTTGTAATCTGATCCATGATAGTGCTTCTGCAACAGCCAGGGACCATAATCATTCACTAAGAGTCCAACAAACACTTTGGAATACTGCACACATCACTTTAGAACAAAATCTCAAAACTTCACCTTGAACACCAGCCATGTGTAATGCAGATGGACACTAATGTATAATGTCTTTTCCAGCCAATTACAGTTGTAACAGATACTGAGAATGCAAAACATTGCAATCTGCAACATTTGAAAATGATGCGTGCTGCTTAGCATCACACAGACACAGGCAAAGTGTTTGTGTGAAGCTAAATCAGCACAATATGTGAAATAATACAGATATTAATAGAAAAACTGCATAACTGACATAATATGACTGTCTCAACCATCAATACAATAATTATAATATAGGAAATACTAGGTCAACTAATACAATTTATAATGTGAAGTAAGACACCATTAAAAAGGACAGGATTCGGTAGTATTAGAACCCTGGAACTTAGCTATGGCAGTCCTAAACTCACAGTTGTTCTCACAAGACTGAAGATATACATGTCTAAACTTCATTTCATTGCTAGCTGTTACAAGGTCATGTCATAAAAACACAAGGCTGCAATACTTGCATTCAAAGCCAGAACATATAGACAAGAATGATACTCACTTCCTTGCACTACATGAGGAGTTGCATAATCTGTGGCTAAATCTGTATTCATTGTAAGGTTCATACAGGCTCAAAATTTAAGAAAAAAAAATTGATAACATGCAGAAACAGAAACTGATGTATGATATATACAGTACAATGTGTTAGTACACAGGGAATATGCCTACATACGTCTGCAATCCAGATCAACATGCAATGTACATTCAGAGCAATGCATGTGTTCCTTAAAGCTGTTGTTCTCACATACGCCTCTCTAGCAAGCAGTAAACCATTCAGCACACAAGGTAATTTAACTGGGAATGTACATTTATATTGAAATAGTACGTTAATTTAACACTTAATGAAATGTTTGACTTGGAAAATACTGCACTTACTCCTTACACAGGCCGTTATGATTCTTGTGTTCAAATATACAACACTGACCTAGCATGCTGTGTTCCTTGGTCAGTCAGCAATTATCTGACCAGTACTGTGGTATAGAGAATATGTGAAAACAATTCTATATTATTGACTTTACAATATTGAAGGATATATTAACTGGGAGTATGTTATGTAGCTGGCAAATAAGTAAAGCCAGATTGACTAGCATAAACAAGCATTGGCTGTTATTTTGTGGGTGGGGAGCAAAGGCATCCACCCCTACATGAACCTGTGAAATATCCCCCATAGCACACATCTGGAGCAGATGGGAGATGTGGCACATATGGGATTTATGTTAACTGGCAGGTTTGCCACCACACATGTGGCAGATGATAAACATAACTTAGCAGTTTAAGTTGTACACCTCATGGTTAATGTAGACCCTACCCTATTCCCATTGTCTTGTTGTCATGTGTACATGACTCTAATGTAAGGCACACATTCATTTAGGCTAATGCAATGCATGTTACAATTGCAGCATTCTTCTGAAAACATACTCAGAAGTAATGCTTACATTTGCCATGTTGTAGCATACCATGCAGTGATGTTTTGAAGATCCTAGAAGGTGATTCCTGTAACACACTAAGTATGCCCCCTGCTAGTCTGTGAAATGTCCCATTGACTAAGAATACCATTTAAACATACCTTAATTTCCACTGGGATGGTTTCCTGCAATTGTCTCTGCCTGTGAATCAATGCTGAGAGAGGTCACTCAGTTCCTCTAGTGTCTATGTGCCTTGCAAACTTTTCACCTTCTCTGTGTATGGCTATTGAAAGCAGCTGCAGTGTCTTCAAACTGTATCACAGACAGATATATTCAAAAAGCAGCAGCTGAGAACAATCTCTCTGTGCCTACTTTGTGTCTGTACTCCAGTATTTTCTCAATCCACAAAAAAAGAAAGTATAGAGACAACACGGATGCTTTTATATCTTGTTGACTAGCTCCACAGGACTGGTTGATTAACATGCAGTACAGCTGCATATGCTGTAATTAGCATCTCTGAAGCACAGAGCAGGACACATCCAATCAGTTATTGATGTACTCCATTATAAAAAGGCAAATGTGTAGCTGGGCAAACTGATGTGGATGAGAGTTATTACATGATGATACACATTTCTTCTGATTCAGTATATTTTGACAGAGGAGTATTGTACTCCATCAGGTACGTATCCATCTTGTAATCTAAATAATGCATATGCTGGAATGTAGAATGTGAAGTAAATCTGTAATCTGTATGCATTTGTTAAAACCATACTCATTACATGGCCTTCTTTTCCAACAATATGAGAGGTACAGAGGATGTAAAGTAGGCTGAAAGTATAATGCTGTGTGCTAACTATGTAAACATGTTCCATGGAAAGATCCTTTGATAGTACTTTTAACATTTCACTGTTGTTTGGCTAACAAAATTGTTCCTTACCCTGTTATTTAGTTTTTCTGGGGGAGATGATGTCCTGCTATGGCATAAAGTAGAACGGACTGTTGTTGGGTGGATGACATAGTTCAATATCTGTTAGAGGACAATCAAGAAAATGTTGCTGTTGTTACTCTTTTAGTTTTGTACACACCCTTTCTATTTACTGGCCACTATTAAATCTTTACAGTTTAATCCACTGTTGAATATTGGGAGCCTTCCATTAGTGCATTATCTGTAAAACAATTTATTTGTACTTATGTGATCCTTATATGTGTTATCATTATTTTGTCTTTCAGTAAACGATATGCCACCTGGACATAGGCCACCATTCTCTGAGGCCAAAAATTACCCGATTATAGATGCACTCAGACAACACCATAAAGTTCTGCTGTCAATAGGGTGGGTGAGAATGTCTGAATGTGTGGAACTCTGAGATGACCTTGTACAAAATATCAACAGGGTGGGCCAACAGAATTGCACTTATGAGCAGGTGTATCACAGAGCTACTGATATGATTCATGCAGCCAGGAGGCATGTAGCTGATGCGGCACGCAATTGTTGGGTCATCGGTGGTGGTGAAAAACTCCTCAGTGCCACCGAGGAATTCCTGGCTAATATTTCCACTCGGGAAAGCTCCCAGCAGTCTAACAGCTAGCATGTCCTTGACATGGGCGCCACTCCTATATCTCAAGAGGAGCTTCCAGGTAGGCTTTGTTAGATCATCAATAGAATATTGTTGCATTCAGTCTGTAATAGTGTATATAGTTTTAATGTGTGGCAGGTTGCTTTATTAGTGAGGGTAATTAAGATAGCTGCAGTGTTCAGGTCCTTTAACTGCCTCAGAGGAATTTCTGTCAAACATCTCCACACAGGAGAGCTCCTAGCAATCCTTGAGCCAATATGTTCTGGATGTCGGTGCCACTCCCGCATCACACGAGGAGCTTCCAGGTATGTTTTTTACATCATCCTTAAAATAGTGCTGCATTCTATCATAAGTGCATATAGTTGTGTCAAGCTGTATTTCTGTTGGGTGGGGGTATTTCAGATAGCTGCAGTTTTATGCTTATTTTTAGGTTGTCAGCAACATTCCTGATAAAATTTCTTTGACTGTACATATAGATGAGTAAAGTATTGACCCCTGTTGTACTGTTAAATGTGTGGTGCTGTTGCCATTATGTCTTCCTTTACTTTACCCAGGACTGTCAGGAATTCACCGAGCAAGGGCTGCATCAGTTGGTAAGTAGAATAATTTATTGTCTATACTGTTTATATATTCCCACATATCTGTTAAAGTGTCCCCTCAGGCCTGCTGTATGTATTGCTGTACTGTCTGCATACCTGTCCACTGCACAGATTTTTGCTGAATGCCAAGATTTTTTACTCATATTTCTGAACTGTATTTATGATCATAATAATTAACTCGCAGATTATTGAGAAGTCATTAATGATAGCAGACGTTAAATAATATGACAAAGATAGTGCATTCATACTGCATACCCTTCAGAAATGTCATGGTGAAGCAAAACCTGTAATTCTATCAACTGTTAGGTTTGTAGGGGCATTAGGTCACATTTGTCCCTATTTTTGAGCCTTTGTCCACCCACTATTTATGGCTTTGTCCACACTTATTTCTGTAAGTGGTTGATGAGGTTAAATGTCTGCAATAGTGACAGCAGTGTAAATTGCTTAACATATATTGCATAGAAGTGCAGGTATTAATGTCATCCTGTTTTTCTTCCTTTTATTACAGGTGAACATGGAAATGATTCTGTGTCCCTGGCGCCATCTGTCAGTGTGTCAACACAGTCTGATGATGATGGTGACCAATGTGAGGCACAGTCGGTTGTTGCAGAGGCTGAATCTGGCACAGAAGGTGACATCCAGCACCCACCCTCTGGATCCCCAGACACAGCTAGTATGCCTTTGCATACCCAGCCCAGTGAAGCCACAGACACTGGACAGTTGGAGAGCAAGGACATAGACTGAGGAAGTGTGACTACCATGGCTTCAGTGTCTGTTGACACTATCCATAGCCAAATTGTGGGGTGTTCGTTGGAGGACTGCTGTCCCTCCACCACCCATCATGTGTCACTTGATTTATGCTTAGGGTTATAACTGAGGCACAGGCACTTTCAGAACGTCACTCCAGATGAATGGTCAGGGTTCTAGATGAGTCACAGTCTGACATCTGTGACTGCCTCCACCGTGCTGTTCATGCACTGGATCAGATCAATGACATGTATGAATGGGATGTGTGCATGAGAGAGCACAGAGTATCTGTCATAGAATGCACATTGTCTGTGATGGAACATCTACTGAGAGGGGAATGTCAACCTCATGGGCATATGTCAGTAACTACATCGGCTGAAAGCCAAACTGGCCATGCCCAAGCAACCTCTAGTAGTGGCAGTACATACACTGTTCCAAGAGAAAGTGTGCTGTCCACACTCAGATGTAGCACGCCATGGGTTCATGGTCCTTTGTGTTCTCATGAAGGGAACATGGCCAGCAGATATCAGTTACCCTCAGGGAGTAGCACACCATCTGACCTTGGATGTGAAGGTGCCAGTGCAACTCCTGGCAGAGCCAGTTCTCGTGGTCAGGAGTGAAGAGGATAACTGTCAGCATTAGCATGCACAGCTCACAGCTGTCTGGCATGCAGACACGTAGGGCTAGCATTGAGCTTGGCCATGTTCATGCAGATACTCACACAGCAATGTCACATTGAGGGCACCTACTGACACACATGCTATATTTACATGCTCCATGTTGGCCGCTGCCATATCTGGCTCTCACATACACACACACACACACACACACACACACACACACACACACACACACACACACACACACACACACACACACACACACACACACACACACACACACACACACACACACACACACACACACACACTAACATTTTGTGTTAGCCTAGGCCTCCTGCAACCCCACAAACCACCCTGTGAAAGTGATGATGACTGTGCCACATCCCTGTTGTCTATCTTTTGGGTTCAGGGATACTAAAGCTATATGTCTGAAGCACAGGGTGGTTACCTACATAAATCTCATCATCAGAACACTAATACAGTATAATGTTTTTTTTTCATGGACATTACCATAGGTTCTGAGGTTCATAATCTGTGACAAGGGTACTGGCCTGATGGTATTTAGAATATGCAATGGAAGATATAATACATGGCCATGATTCTTATGGAAAGGACCCCCAAGTTCAAGATAGAATCAACAGTCATCCATGGCAGAAAACATTTTCACATCAAGTTAGTCAGCCTATGCTTAAACAGGCTAATGGAGGTGCTCTGCTTGACATGGATTGGAAGCATACTGCAGAGGACTGACAACCTTTGATAGATGTATGTGCCTCTCCAGCATTTCTTATGTATGTCATAGTGTACACTGAGGTCCCTGAAAAAGGTGATTAGAGTTCCATATTACTTTAAGGTTGTGCAGCATATTCATCCCATTTAGGCCAAAGGCAGACATATAATGCATACATATTCTGCCTCAAAGCTGCATATATGATAATGCATACTGTGACAGCTATTTCATTCTGCCTACATAAGACAAATGTTGGAGGCCCTCTGATGTTTCATTACTTAGAAATGTCTGAAGTCTTTCAACTTGCTGCATGTGTTTGTGACAATACATATCAAAGGGAGGATTATATTAATTAATAGGGTGGATGATGGATGAGTATAGGGGACTGCTAACATAAATTCTTCTCAATGTAATGCTTTTCATAATCAGATGTAAGATGTAGAATGCTTTCCTACACACAGCACACACAGGCTGCAATCAACATGTATTCCAAGGTATACACACAGGTATGGGAATACTGTATCCTACATTAATTTTTAATAAGCAGGAATGTTTATTACCACATAGCATGGTGATACATGTTTGTGCAGTAGTTATAACACCCATGGCTTTTGCAGTCACTAGTGGCACAAAGATGTATTTTGCCAAAGATCATCTGTTTTGCTTTGGACTTTTGAGAAGTATATGGAAAACAAGAGGGGGAGACAACACTGACACTTCTGTTACTACACAGGTGACATGTCTGCTGCTTGAGATGAAGTATCCCACTTTGACTGAGTGTTGTTGGTTGTGATGCATTTGCAACCCACCTGATAACACAAGATAACACAAGATGTGATATTCACCTTGGTTGGTTTCTCATTGAGACCAAATGTTGGATTGGGTTGAAGGACTGAGTCAAGATAGGATGAGTGCACGGCCTTGTCTATGTCTCTACTCACAGTCTTGAATTCCCCCAGGTTTTGCAGGCACAAGCTACCCTTGAGAACAGCTAACTGAAACAGATCTACAGTTTATAGGTTCATAGGTTCATAGATTAGTACTAGGCTAACTACCCTTGTGGGCTATTTTAAGCCTCGCCAATTGCCCCATGTGAGAATCAAAGCCTGCACCTTGCGTCTGTAAGGTAAACACCTTAACCATTATGCCATCCTCCCACCCCCTAAGTGAACTCTTCATAGATTCATAGATTAGTATTAAGCTAACTGCCCTTGCGAGCCATTTTAAGCCTAGCCAATTATCCCTTGTGAGACTCGAACCCCACACCTTGTGTTTGTAAGGCAAACACTTTAACCATTAGGCCACCCTCCCAACCCGTTTTGGGTTTGTTGAAGACAAGAGGTTTGGAGGTCACTTATGTTCTTTTGTCTGAGATGCCTGCAAATTGTTTCCATTGCTTTACAGCAGAGGTTGAATACAGTTATAGGTCTATAATTTCACTTGTATGTTGCCTATCCTCCATTGTGTGGGTGGGAAATGGTTACTGTATTCCACTCAGTGTGGGCAACAGCAGTACTCAGACTGTGGTTGAATATGGTGCCTAGTGGAGTAGTTCACTGTTGCAGCACACTTGGAACACAGCCTGGAATGTCATCTGGTCCCATGGAGACTGTGCTCCTAGTTTTACAGATAACAGTGGTATGTTGCTCTTTGTAAATACTATAGTTTTGAAGGTGATGCTGCACACATGTAGAAAGCTTGGTGTTGGGAGTGGAAACACTTTTCAGCCACCTGTGTCTGCTAGCAGGTTTGGAATTTACAGTGGGTCAGTGTGTGCGATACCATCCAGAATTAGTTCAAAATACATCTGAGTGATATATATCAGCTTACAGATGTAAATGAAGACAGGCTTATGATTATCCCTAGATATGTGTCATAAATTATTAGCATAGTTGCTATATGAGGTTTTTTCAAGGTGTCTTATTTGTTTGGGTACACTGAGAGGAGTGACCTTCCAGGACTGTTTTGTACATATTGTATTTATAAACAGCAGCTTCTTTTACTAATTGCAAAGAGATGTCATGATGTGTGTGCATACAATAAAAAAAATGTCACTATTGTCTGTCTAATGTTGGACAAGGTGACATCTACCTGTCTACCACCATGCCAGTGTGTGCCCATGTCCTGTAGTAATGAATACATATCCAATAGTCTGATATAGCTGATGACATCAGTAGTGTCTGTTGAAGACAAGAGGATGGTGTCCCATAGGCTGCTGTGAAATGCTCTGTATTACATCCACACAGCTCACACACACCAAGTTGGCTGCAGGAAGATTAGAACCCCTACCTAAGGTTACAGCCTAAAAAACACAGTAGTTAATCCACACATCACACCACAAGTCTGACTTTAATAGGACTGCAGGTGTTCTTATAGTAGATGACATCAGCAGGTCCTGTGGGGAACAAGAGGTTGCAGGGCTGCTACAACTGGATGATTTTTGCAAGGACAAAAACTCTACAAAATCATGCCATTTCACAAGTTAGTGTGGGATACATTCTCATTCTTCTGTATGTAGATACAAAACAAGTTGACTGCAATGAGATTAGACCCCATACCTATCTAGGCTCACAGGACTTGAGAACACAGTACTTAATTCATGCACAAAGGCACAAGTCTGAGTTTGATAGGACTGCAGATGTTTTTATAGTAGATGAAATCACCAGGCCCTGTGGGGGACAAGAAGTTTCAGGACTACTACAAATGGATGATTTTGCATGCACAGAAACACTGCAAAACCATGCTATTTGACATACAGTGTTGGATACATATTCCCTATCTTCCATATGGAAATGCACACAAGTTGGCTGCAGTGAGATTAGAACACATACCTACCTATGTTTACAGGTTACAGAATACAGTACTTAATATACATGCCACAGCACAAGTATGACTTCAATAGGACTGCAAGTGACCTTATAGTAGATGATATCAGCAGGCCTTGTTGGGGAGAAGATGTTGGAAGACTGCTAGAAATGTAGACATGGATGTTATTTAAGCAGAAAAACACTGCGAAACCATGGCATTGGAGATTTCAGTTTGGCATAAACACTTCCACTCTCATTTATGGACACACACACACACACACACACACACACACACACACACACACACACACACACACACACGCATGCATGCACACACACACACACACACACACACACACACACACACACACACACACACACACACACACACACACACACACACACTACTGCAGTGAGGACCAACCCCCTACTTATCTAAGTGCACAGACTACAGAACAGAGTTCTTGATACAAGAGTCACAAATCTGATTGTAACAAGACTGCAGGTGAACTTATAGTAGATAATATCATCAATGAATGTGGGGAACACCAGCTTGGTAGATCTGCATAGGCACATTCAGGTAAAAGAGGGAAATGCGCATGCATGTACACTTAGCTCAATAATCAATTGTCATCAAATGCTAGTATACTAGCAGTAGTATACTGTTTAGAAGTCATAGCTGTGTATCAACACAGTTCCCTTATTGAGCATATTTGGATGTTTGTCTTTGTCAGTGCAAACCTGTCAGCATAACTATATGACTGTGTCCATGTGAGAACACACAACATTATATATTATACCTTTGTTTTGTGTTAGATGTATGTACTGTAGAGTTAAGGAGATCCCATGGTTGTAATGATTGTCTTTGAGGTTGGTTATGAGGAAACACATGGATGGTTATTACATTTCTGTACAGATAGTCATACTGTGCCCTCAGTTTGCAATGTTTCCATATGTAGTATTAGGTGACATAAAGCATCTGGGAATATAGAACAGTAAGAACACAGATCTATGTATGTGATATAATAGCAAACGTCTCATCCTCTCAGAGAAAGAAATCTGGGCAAAGCCATAATTAATGTAGAAATAACGCAGCAAAAAATAGGGTGAATGTTTAAATATTGCCCTTACAAACTTAAAATGTTGATGGAATAACAGGTTTTGCATTAGTATAAATTTTCTGAAGGGTATGACATCCACAAATCAAATGTATGTCATTATTTTCTGACTTCATTCTCAGTAATTTAACAATAATTTTGTAGAAACTAACATTTTATGAGGAACAGACTACAAATATGATGTAAAAATATGCGATTCACTTCATAATCTCAAAATACTGAAATCTCGAATTTCAGTTTTTTTAGACCATGAAATTGAATCCACACAACATCGAAACAGCAAAACCGCGAAGCCCACAACCGCGAAATTCAAAACACCTAAAACACAGCACACACCAGACCATGCATATACCACAACACCCACATCACAACATAAACAAACAAAGCAACACACGTCCACAAACCTACAACACAAATAAGTAGGGGGCAAGGCTCCCTGCGCCCCCCACACCACCTACTTATATATACTAACTCTGAGATCGCAAAACAGTAAACAAAAGCAAACACACATGGACGCAATCATTCTACAGTCCCTCACACACACATCACACATATCAGCACACTCACATACACTCAAACTCCCAGCCAAAACCCTTACAAAACACTCACTTACCTGACATAACACCTAAATCCACACTCAGCACCACACACCATCCACATACAATCCCAAACATTACATAGTGTAAAGCCATAACCGCGAATTCGAGATATTCAAATTCGTGATTATGCACTTTCGCTATTTTCAAATTTTGACTTTATAGTCTCGAGATACTGAAATTCGACATTTCAGTATTTCGAGATTATAAAGTGTTTCAAAAAATATGGACATTCTTCAGAAATTTGGAGAGGTGACAGCTATGATAGGCATAGCAAAAAAATCATTGATTATTGAGCTAAGTGTACATGCATGCGCATTTCCCTCTTTTACCTGTTTGTGCATAGGTAAGCAGTACGCAAACGCAAAGTGCTTTACTAACATCAAACTTTACTCTTATGTGATGTATATGTCCTACTGTAGCCCACTCCTATCACTACTCCAGGCTGTGATTTTCCAATTGCTATGGGCAATAATTGAATGTATCTGGTGTCTGCTATTGCCAGTCTGACATAACTCTTATCTACTTATTTCCTTTTTCTGCAGTTTGGTGCTTAGAACAATATTTTTAAACATTATTGCAACTGTTTTCAGCACACAACACATCATGCAAATGTGTACTTAAATATAAAGAAGTAAACATTATGGGACACTGAGTCACAGTCTGTAAAAAATACTAACCATTGCAAAAACACATCCAAAAGGTCAATTCAAGTCAAGATTTGAACCCTCAACATCATTAAAGCTTCATCAGACAGGATGGCTGCCTTAGTACTTTTGGTCACAGAAGCAGCTTTCCAGAACTTTGGTCATTCCTCACACAATCACCTTCATAAATATGTACACTGCTATCAAACAATGCACTGTATATTGTACAAGTACTTACCTGAATTAGATTTGGACATAAAGCAGTTAGTAGACACAATTCCTATCATAATTATGATTACAAATATACATGTCTCTGTCTTACAATCCTGCTTTAGTGGGTGGGGAAAAAAACATTTACTGTTACGATGCAAACTAGTCTGAAGTCAGAAACTGCAATGGACTACACTCACTTCTTAACTTCTCTTTTGCATGATGTGGGTGGACTGTATGAGTGTTTCATGTCTGATGCATAATAATTACAAATGGTAACACTGTAGTAACATAAGTGTGTGTATTCACATATTAAGTTATCTACAAAAGCACCAGTATATATTTGCATACTGTAACAAGGTAAGACATATACAAGGATATGTCATAATAGTGTTCAACACTACAGTCTAGATTTAGGCCTTAACATGCAAATGCAGCAGTTGACATAGCATTAGTTCAGGGCTGACTCTGTCTGATACAAGCAATGTCCAGCCAATACTTGTATAGATAAAGGTTGTGTGAGTTGCCTGGCATCAGTTTTAGTATATGTATTTGAGTAGGAGGAAAGTATTAAACCCTAGGTTGTCAGTGAATGTGCTATGTGTTGGCTCTTAACCAAAGCAAGGGCATGCTGAGCACACCTACATCTACATACAGGTACAGCAGCTGAGGGTTCTTCTTCCGAGTCCTCCTGTGTCTGTAGCTGTGGTAACCTAGGAATTGGTGGGGGGGATGTGTGTCCCTTCCTATTGCTGATCCTGCTGCAGCTGTTTCTGCATGATCAGATTGTACAGCATAGCATAAACTGTGAATATCTGTGTACATGTGCATGGGATATACTACAAGGCTCTACTGAATATCTCTAGGCAGTGGAACCGTGACTTCAGAAGCTGAAACACACACTCTATGATGTTCCAAGTTTGTGTGTGTGCCTCATTATGGCATTCGTCCATGGGTGTGTGTGCATTTCTGATGGGTGTCATCATCCACTGTTCCATGGCATAGCCAGTATCCTACAGTAAATGGCCCTGTGGGATGCCCCACCGGCAAACATCTGGTGCAGCTGTAATGTGTGCCAGAAATGGGAGTCATGATAACTGCCAGGGCTGCAAGCACAGACATTCAAGATAATCCCCTGGGAACTGCACATGACTTGGCAGTTGATGGAGTGGTATCCCTTGTGGTTAATGTAGATTCTATCCTGCTCACCAGGTGATGCCTAGATGTGTACATCAGTGTAATCTATGGCACCCAGTATTTCAGGGTAGTGTGCTATGCAATAGAAGTGCTGTATATTGCTGGTTATCTCCTCAGCAGTAAGGGAAAAATATATGTATTCAATGGCATGTATAAGCATATCATCCATGAACTGGTGGAGGATCCTGGATGCTGATGCCTGTGAAACTCCCATCATGTCCCCAGTTGATCTTTAAAAAGTACCTGTAGCTAATATTCTAAGGGCTACAGATACCTTAGTTTCCACTGGGATGGGTTCCCCTTAGTTAGCCCTGGCTCTGTGTTGAGGCCAGCAGTTCTCACAAAGTTCTTGAAATGTGTCCCTGTCCATTCTGTAGTTCTGTACAATCTTCATCTCATGTACAACCTAGAAGGCTACCCTGGGCCTGAACACTCTTCCCCTTTTTGGCCTAGGCCTATTGTCATCAGCACAATTGACTTCAGCCTCTAGCACATACAGATGTAGAATAGCTGCAGCAGATTTTTTCCCCAAGATGGTCCTATGTCATTGATCACATACTCAGTATTCCTCCTGATTACTGACTATACATCTTCTCATCAAAACATACATCGAGAGACAAAAACGACCAAAAAAACAAAACAACTGCCTAAAAACCAACATTAATTATCTGCTAGTGACATTTTTGACAACCAATATCTATTAACTGACATTGAAAAGATCATACCTGATTTGGAGACATTTGCTGCATGCTGCTGGCCTTTCTTAAATATTGAGACCTAAGCAAGAGAAAAAAAAACAAAAAACAAAATAGCTACATATAAAATGTCTAGTCAACCTGAACAAATGGAGGCACAAACATCCAAAACTAAATTATCTCAAATTGCCTCCCCCAAAAAGGATACAAACCTCTAAAAGACAGAAAACAATTAAAACACAGTACGACACTACTAAGCTGGCCTTAAGATCCAAAACTGAATCACCGTTTTCTATTGAGGACTTGAAAGTAGCCCTCCAACCTCTCCAATCTAAAATCCAAAAGTTCTCAGTAAAACTAACCTCATTTGGAAACAACCTGGACCAAATAATAATAAGAATAGAACAAAATGAAATAAAAATACTGGAAAATGAAGGTAAAATTAAAGAAATTCAAAGAAACTTGAAAACTAACAATACCACTATAAGTGAAATTCAACAGAAAATAATTGACCTAGAGGTGTGAAGTCGGAGAAATAATATATTAGTTCAAGGTATTCCAGAGAAATTTGATCATACTCATCTGCCAACTATACGAAAAGAAATCCTTGGCACTCTTCTGGAAAACAAAGCCACTACCCATGAAATCATCATAGAAAAAGCTAATCACTTCCTCCACAAAACATAAGACCCTGATACACCATGGCAAATATATGCTAGAACATTAAATGCTTCCCATGTTTCTTCTATTTTAACAGCTGCTAAACAAAAAATAATTATTACCTGAGGAAGTCACAGAATATCAATAACACAAGACTCCCGCTCCCCATAAAACAACAGAGACAAACTTTATGAAGCTTTTGTGCCTACTTAATTAACAAAAAATACATGTTCAAATGAACTACCCGGCTTTATTGAGTTTTCAACACAATGACCACAAATACCAAGTTTTTACTATCGAAGATATCTAGTCCGCATTCTTAAAATCTTTTAATGAAGTCCCAAACAAAACAAGGGTAATTTAATCTCTAGAGCCTTCTGCATCAGCTTTGTATAAGTACAGCATGAAAAATTCCGGCATATTAAATCCAAAATAACTACAAATGTATTTATAAAACATAAATACCTTCAACCCTTGCCGTTGCAGAATCCCACTGACTCCAGAAGTTCCTGAAAAACTTCCATTTTGATGGCAATATGTAATCCTTTCTGAAGAACTCACTCAGCACCTGAACGAAATGATCAGAGCAGTATAATCTTCCATTTTGGTTGAGCAACAGGAAAAAACTTAAAACCTTGTACTCAAATCCTCTCCTAAAGCTGCTCTGAAAAAAATGAATGAGCTGATCAACATTATGAAAGTTTCAGACAACTAATCCATGTATGTATACACTTTTACTAATAGTTCAATCTTTTGTCTTATAACCAGATTCAACTGATTACCTATCCTATACCATTAACCTGAGTAATCATTGATGACCTTATATTTCTAAATGTATGAGAGCGAAATTCTCTTCAGCTGAACTGTTTGAAAGGGTCCAGAATGAAACCCAAGCCCTGGCATCACATTTGATTAGACAGATATTCGATTGTTTACTTTGTAATAATACACTTTTGAGGTTATTGAAATGTTTGTTTCTCCACAGGTTGTACTGCTCTACTATATGAATCAGAAATTGGCTGGTTCATCAACTTTCATTGTGTAAATAGACAGGGGTGGAGAAATGGGCTGTTTTGACATTGGGTAACCTATGCATAACCTAAAGTTCATGATGTATCTTCTTTGTTCCTTCAGGTGATCTGATATACTCATAAAAGTTTGAATCTAAAGTAGTCAGAATGGCCTACCATAAAAAGGCCAGGAATCAGGTTGTTTTTTTTTTTGAGAAATATTGGGCTTACAGCAATGTTTATGTTACATTGCCTATTTCAATCCAACAAGACCCTGCTTCCTACTATACAAAACACTTTTTTACTTTTAAAATGAGGAGCATATACTGCAAATATAAAACTATTCCTACTTAAAATAGTAGCCCCAGCACATTTTCGAGGCCTATTAAGAGGTCCTATGAAACCGCCTAATATCTTGATAAAATTCATATTAAATAAAACATTTGCATAAAATAATAAGAGGAGTTTTCATTACCATTTATACTAAATCTGACTATTGAGAGCTCCTCACAACATCAGGGTCTACAAATTTCAAACTTAATTCTTTAGTACTTAAACTACTGCCATTTTAGAAACCTATGTAGTAAATGTTGATGATGAATTCTCTTTTTGTATTGATGTTGGTTATTTTACAAATCTGAATATTTTTTTTTTGCAAATAGTTTCTTATACACTTTAAAGTAAATAATGTAAGATTACTATTTTCATAATGTCAGTATATGTAGTTCTTGAACTGCCAGAGTCTGAAAAGCATAATATAAATTGTGTATTTTGGTGGCTAGACCCAATTTTTACTTACAGTTTCATACTTTTGGGGTAGCTAGAGGTGTGTGATAAGTAATGACTGTAGATACTTGGGATGACACAATGTTATTGTTATATATCCCTCCGCAACATATTAAAACTTCTCCAAGGCAATTAGACTATTACTATCATATCAATACTACATACTATCTTATTTCAACCCAGAGGGATAGGTGGTTAGACACTAAAGTTAGAGAAACAGATGCCACGCAAATTTACAATTTCATAACACTAGACTCTGACTTTATTATCCTACACAACTCTTCCAATTCATAAAAAAAAAAACTCTTAAAGACTACGCAAACTGATTAAAATTGACATTTGGAACATACATGGTCTTCAAGATAAAAACAAAAAGAATTTACTTATGCACCTTATATACCAAAATAAATCCAGTATTGTCTATATTCAAGCACACACATGACAAATGACTAGTGGAACAAAGACAGAGACAAAAACTGGATTAAGCAAATTATAACAGCTGGAAATAATACAGCATGTAAAGGAGCCACAATCATAATTAAAAAAATCTTTCCTGGGAAAAATCTTAAACTTTAAATCAGATATAAATAGCAACTGGTGCTCTTTTACTAGCTCCTACCCCCAAATCAATAAACCTATAATATTTCTCAATGTATATGGACCATGTTTAAATCAACATCACTTTCCATATGATATCTATAACTTGCTAATTAAATTCTCAAATTATTTCTATATCATAGGTGGAGATTGGAATATCCCTGTTAATCCCTCTAAAGATGGATCTCACAAAAATAGAGGACAATCATTTCAAACTACCCTAGCCTTAGAAGAATGAATTAATAATTTCAATTTAATAGATCCCTGCTTACTATAATAACATGACAAATCAACAAATAAATGCACATACTTCTCTTCATCACATAAGATATGGTCCAGAACTGATTTCTTTCTGATCTCTGAACCCTTATCTAGGGCGAGTATATAATACAAAGTAGATGTCAGATCAATATCTGACCACTCAAAAGTCTCAATTAGTATTAACACTTCCATAATAAAAAACACAAACTATAATTACTCAAGCTGGACATTCAATGTCAACTTAACAAAAAAAAGAAGTACTACAAGAAATTAATTACATCCTAACACAACTAGAACAACACATAAACATAAATGATATGCCCTATGACATACAATGGGCTGCTACAAAGATGGTAATTCAAGGTATAATTATACAGAAAGCATCGATTTTCAAAAGACAAGAAAAAGAGGAAACATTCTAACTGTAAAAACAACTAAAAGAAGTAGAAGCAAAACTCCAAATCAAACACTCTCCTGTACTAGAAGAGAATATGCTAAACTTACAAAAAAACTATAAACCCTGCACCTGTAAACCCAGTCTTTCACTAAACTCAGACTACTATACAGTTAAGCTGAATAGACCCAAATACCTTTCAAAACTATAGCCAGTCTAATAAGTATCAAGAATGGACCTCCTAAAATAACAGAAATACATTATAAGGGTAAAATATTACATAACGACTCAGACATAATATATTCTTTTGTAGAGATATACAATAACATTTACAACTACCAGGAACAAGTCCTTCCAGACCTGTATGACAAATTTACAAAAGATTTAAAATTCCCATTATTAAATGAAAAACAGCAAAATTTTCTATTGAACCCACTCACATCAGAAGAAATTAAACTCACTATTAACAAGTTGAAAATAAACAAAGCCTGTAATCTTGACAGTTTTACATCCTAATTTTACAAATAATTCAATTTACAAATTTCTAGTATTTTGCCTAGAGTATACAGCTATTAAAATAATGAACGGAACCAAACAAGGCTGCTCTCTATCCACTTATCTCTTCAATGTTTACTTAGAACTGCTTCTACTTTCTATAACTCAAAAAAGTATCATCTTATACCAAAAATCCATAACATCGACTTAAAGTTTACTGCATTTGTTGATTATCTATTTGCTGAATATCTATTTCAAACTTCCTAACAAAGACTTAGACAAAATTTTAAAATCAATGGAAAACTTCAAACAAACTATGAAATTAACCCCCCAAAATCATATATTCCCTATAAATCCTTATGGCTATAAAGAATCATACTTCCGTATAACTAAACTCACAGTAAACTACTCATTAAAATATCTAGGTATTAACTTTGTATACACACATAAAGACCTGATGAAAGCTAATCT
This sequence comes from Protopterus annectens, assembly GCF_019279795.1. Classification (NCBI taxonomy): domain Eukaryota; kingdom Metazoa; phylum Chordata; order Ceratodontiformes; family Protopteridae; genus Protopterus; species Protopterus annectens. Next base: position 1,249,345,578 of record NC_056731.1, read on the forward strand.
ACAAAAAAATCATGGGAAAATGTCAGACAGGACATATAGTATCTAGACGAAAGAATATAAACCTTTTTCCCTTATCGAAATCTGCCATCAATAAAATGAATGTTTTACCCAGAATCCTATACCAGTTAAATGCCATAAATTTAAATATCCCAAAAATCTTATTTTGCAAAATGGAATCAGTCCTCTTAAACTTCATATGTTACCCAAAGAATACAACAATTTGATATGATAAACTCATACTACCAAAGGAAAAATGTGGTATAGGACTACCTGACTTTAAACTACATTATGATATTATCTGTGCTACCCAAGTTATTCAAATCTCTAACCAAGACCCAGTTAGCCAAATCTGGTGCCCACTCTGGATCATAATCTGGTATAATCAAATAAGTTCCCTCAATACTAAACCAAAAGCCTTCCTCTATATTAATCTAAAGAATAACTGCTCAGTAAAAATCCATCCCATGATCAAGAACAAAATAAATATATTTCAGAATCTAATAACATCACTCCACCTAGAAAATACACGTGAAATCTTACAACCTATAAACCTTAATCCAAATTTGAAATATAGTAACGAAATGATAGATCTCACAAATTATCCCTAAATCAAAGATATAATGTTCTGGCAAAGACACCATCTAAATAATTTAAACTTAAGTGATTTAAGAACCCATCTAGGTGTATCACACAAATATGATACTATGCTTAGACAAATTAAATTACTTATGAACGCCAAGTTTTCTAACATAAAAACTGAGGAACGAGACATTAAAGTAACCCAATCAATCCTTAAAATTCTATCCTAAAAAACAAAAATGATCTCCAATGCTTATACACTAATATCTGCAATTAAATTTCAATCTTCACTTCTTTACTCCAAATACTGGGATGAAAAAAACAATGATATCTCTATACATACATACATACAAATGTTTCAAGCATGGGCATTAAAGCCCTTCTAGCTTGCCAATATGCCAAAACACTTGTTCCCATAATAAATGTCCAGGCTGTTCTTAAAAATATCTAAACTAGTACTTGCTTTAATGTAATTTGGTAGTCTGTTCCAAGCATCAACTACTCTATCAGAGAACCAATTAGTACACTTCTCATTCCTATAGAATCTTCTGCATAGGTTATCTGATGCTTCTTTAGTACTTTTTGATAACCCCAACATTCCCAGAGGTAGTTGTCCCTAAATGCCCTATATTCCTGAATAAGATCTCCTCTTAAATATCTGTAAGATACACTGTACAAGTTCAGATATTTTAGTCTTTCATAATAACTTAGATTTTCACATCCATGGATGCCCATAGTATATTTTCACTATACTCTTTCCAGTTTATTCGTGCTTGTTTTCCTATAGGGTTTCCATATTGTTATTCCATACTCAAGTTTGGGTCTAATGTAACTAACAAACAATGACTTCATTATGTTTGATTTCCTAGACTTTATAAATCTTTTTATACAACCTATAGTTCTATAACTATCATTAGCCAATTGGCTGATATGATTAGAAAAACTCATAGCTGAATCTACCCATATACCCAGGTCCTTAAATGAGTCTACAGTTTCAATCACTGTGTGCTGTATCAAATATTCACCTTTCAGATTATGCCTCCCACATCTCATATGCTTAGTTTTTGATGTATTTCTCAACATAGTATTCTCCTGTGCCCAAATGGTCAATTTAGTCAAATTATTTTGCAGACATGCCTTATCTGTAACACTTGTAATCAGTTTACCCAATTTCAGGTCATCAACATATAGACTGCAAAACACCTCAGATGAAAAAGTAAAGTCTGAAAGATACAATCTAAGCAAGGAAGGGCCTAGAACAGAACCCTGTGACACCTTGTCTGTAACCAAGAATTTTACCTGTCCAGTTGGTGTGTGATACTTGCCATGTCCTATTTGTAAGCCATGCAGCTATCCATCTTATCAACAGTACATCAATACCTAGTTGTACTAATTTATTGATCAGTGTTTTGTGCATGACCCTGTCAATTGCCGAAGTTAAATCTATATAAATAACATCACAGCACAATTTTTCATTCACAGCTACTATATTGTTATAGAACATCATGTTACAGGTGGTAATAGATCTATTTTCAACATATGCATGCTGATATATGGTTTCAAGTCCCAACCTATCCAGTTCTGACAATAAGTTATCCAGTATTACCTTCTGCATTATTTTTCCACAACATGAAAGTAGACTTATGGGTCTTTATGATTCTGGATTTTATAGACCAGAAATCCCAAGCAGCAAAAAAATACACTAAATTTAACTCCATTTAAAAATCTAATATATAAGCAGCTCGTGGTCAATAATAATGCATTCTGAATTCCTGCTATTGTAAAGAAATTGGTTATAAAAAAATGTTAACATGCCCCTTCTGACCACAGGAGAGTGTTGATTTATTACATATCTTCAGGCGATATAAGAAAGTTTATAAACTATGGTGTTTAAAGTAAAACTAGAAAAAAACACACAACACCAAATTTTGGCATGCACAAACATGGTATAATTACAATCTGTGTGCTAATTAAACATTTTATTGCAAAAAAAATGGTTAGATAAATCCAAAATCACCTGGGAAATCTGTAATGTAATGGCAATAACACTTATATCCTCTCATACATTGGTAACTTAAAACCCCAATAAAATGCCATACATTCAAGCTTACTTGAGTTAGCTTCCAGACACTACACTAAAATATTACATTGTAACTAATATTTCTTAACAGAATTGTAGATGAAGACCAATCTAAAGAAAAAAAAAAAAGAAAAAAAATTCAGACTTTATATATACAACTCACAACCATCAACCCCAAAAAATCTCACTCTCTCTCTCTCTCTCTCTCTCTCTCGTTGGAGAACACCAGTACATTAATACACTGTAAATTCTATTCTTTATATTCAAATGTCAGTTTTTTTCTCAAAACATTATAGTGGTTATTGGTATTTATATATACCTTGTTCATAATTACTCATAATGTATATAGCTGATGTTTTTCATATTTCAATTTTATTGTTTTTTGATTCGCTTGTATTTTTAAGTTACCCATAAATCAATAAACATTAAATTGGAAAAAAAAGAATAGCTGCAGCAGCCCTTAGTATTATGTCAGTTAAAAATTCAAAGTCTTTACTCCAATGTTGTTGAATTATTGACAGAAAATCAGAATGTAGGTTGTATGCATACTTTATACATTTCTTGAGTAGGACCACCATGTGATATTAGCTGCTCTAAATGACATTCACCTGCTTAGGGTGAAATTAGCAGGATATAAAACTCCTGCTGCAGTGTGCAGTATTGCACTCTGTACACTGACGCTGACATGCCCTGTACTTGAACCCAAGGATATCTGTACCCCAGTCCAATACCTAACTGCTGTCACCAAAGGAGTACTCAAGCAAAGACCTCTAACTAGAGGGAATTAGTAGAGTGCAGCTCCACTTACTGGGTTTGCATGATGCTCAGAAGTTCTCACCAGTGTTGAATGAATGCATCTGGTTTTCATTTTTGGATGTCTAGCTCATGTCTGGTACATGGGTGGTCTGCTGACACAAATAAGGACTGCATAATGCTTGCCCTTTGTGATAAGTGGTGCACTGCACACACACACACACACACACACACACACACACACACGCACACACACACACACACACACACACACACACACACACACACACACACACACACACACACAAAAGATCCAGTAAAATAACAACAACGTTACCTGACATACACCCCTGATGTCATCAACAAGGGAAATAAACACCCTGTAGGAGCTTACATGGAGTAAACAGCTCTACATGGTTCCTGTTATTTGTGATTCAACAAATCCACTACTTTTTTTACATCATTTGGATAATGACCATGCTGACAGTCTGGAAACTACATGGATAGTAGCCGTGTAAGCTGAACAACAGCACGGGAACATGGAGTTAAAGACACATTGCAGGGTATTACTGTACCTGTTGTGGCACTGTACCATATACATCTTTTAAATTATGTTTCTAGTATTATTTATTTATTTGACATTTGTTAACTGGGATGGTCCAACTGAGCAAAACCCTTTTTCAGTGGAGGCCCAGGGAGAAAATCTCCACCAAAAAAATAACAGTAAGTATACCATGAGATGCAGTAAAATACAAATATGTATAAATTTAACAACATCAGCAGTAATAATATCATCAGCAGTAATAATAATATTATATAACTATAAGTAAGGAGTAAGGAGATAGATAGAGATGATAACAGAGATAGAAAAGAAAGGCAGTAGGAAGGAAGCAGAGCTAGAGTAGGGAGGAGTTCAAGCTGGATGATTAGAGAGTCAAGACAAGGAACTATTAAGATACAGTTTCAGTGTTTTCTTAAAATCATGAACATTGGTGATATTTCTCAAGGGCATAGGAAGTTTATTCCAATGGGACGCAACAGAAGAGCTGAAGAGATACTGTCCAATAGATTTAGTAGGTTTATAAATTTGAAGTAGATGTTGATCAGAACTTCTGAGAGATTGAGGGGGGGTGTAAAGAGAGGCAAGTTCTGGGAGACTAGGGCAGTTGTGGGATTTATTCCATATAAGATGAATAACTTGAAGTTGAAAAAATAAGAGTTTGTTAGGAAACTCTAACCAGTTAAGTGATTTCAGAGCTAGGCAATGATGAGATTTGAAAGACAGGTTGGCAGCAAATCTGGATACTTTATTATGGTAGATTCTAATTTGGAAAGAAGAAAAGACTGTAGATTAGTTAGAATTTGTGAGCCATAAAAGAGATTAAGAAGAAGGAAGGCATGGGCGAGTGAGATTCTAGCATTAAGGGTGAGGAACCTTTTATTTCTATACAATAAGCCAAGCTTTTGGTGAGTTTTCTTAATACAGTGATTCACATGTAAGTCAAACTTGAGCCACTCATCTATGGTCACAGCAAGGAGCTTACAATGAGTTTCAGGGGAAAGGAAAGTATTATTTAGTGAGGAAATGGTAAATGATGATTTAAGATGGTAGAGGGATTGTGGGAGGAAGAGGAGGAGTTTTGTTTTCTTGGGGTTAAGAATGAGTTGATTGTTAGATATCCAGGATTCAGTAAGGTTAAAGGATTTTTGTGTGATAGATAGTAGATCTGTAGGGTTCTCTGAAACAGAGATAATAGTGGAGTCATCAGCAAACTGAATGAGGGAGGACAAGGGACAAGATTGGTGTAGATGGTTGGTAAAGATAATAAAAAGAAGGGGACCTAGAAGTGAGCCTTGTGGAATGCCCATATTAACAGAGAGAAAAGGAGAGAGAGAGTAGATAGCCATTTCACAGATTGCATCCTGTCAGTAAGGTAGCTGTTGAACCAAGAGATAGTAGAAGTGGAGAAGCTGAGATGGGCTAACTTGGAGAGGAGGACAGAGTTTGAGACAGTGTTAAAGGCTTTAGAAAGGTCTAAAAAGAGGCAGGACACAAGTTTATTGCTATCTCTAGCTAGACAGATAGAGTTGATAAAAGAGATGATAGCAGTGGTTGTACTGTTACTGGTTGTTTGTGGTTATGTTGTTACTGTTGTAATGTATTCATTTTCAAATGTTTTGTGCATAGTGGTTCACTGTGCAAAATCGTGCTAAACTGAAAATTCTAAAATTTATAGTGATCTGACACACCCCTAATTCTCTTGGACATCCTCAGCCATTAAATGCATGTTTTTAGCTTTTAATTGGCATCCTGTCTATATTTCACAACTTCTACATGCTTTTACTTCTGTGTAGGCTCCTGTATGTGGAACATTTCCATGTACACTTCCAACACTGACACAGAGCCTACACGGTTGTGTGTAGGCTTGTTGGATCACTCTACAGTGTTGCATTGGTTCATTGGTACAAAATTCAGCTACTTATGCTGAAATTTGCTTCCCAAGAAACGTTCTATTAATGAGTGTGAATGTGAGTGATTGCACACAGCTACACAGACTTTGCTGAATCTAAAACTCACTGCGCCCATGTTCATGTTGCAGCATGCTGCGAACATGGAAAAAATGACTGTGTAAGTTTTCTTGAATTTGCACCACTACGGCATACAGTGACATAAAATCTGTATATAATAGAGAGGTGGACAGAATTTGAAGGAGATGGATAAAAGTCAGAAATACAGAAAACAAATGAAAAGCAAAGTGGGGTTAAGTTAGGAAATGTAATTGAGAAGGAGTGGTAGAATGGTTATTGTATAGAAGGAGGCTGAGATTATAAAGGGTAGGTAGTATGAACAATGACAAAAGAAGTTGAATTAGAAGTAGTAGCAGAAACAGAACAAAAAGGAAAAGAACAGTACATTATGAAGGAAATGGTATGGTAAAATAGGGTTTAGTAGTATGGCAAACAGCAGATGTGTAAGATTGGGAGAGATGAGCTGGCCTGTCTGGAAGAGGAACAAAGCATCTGCAAGTGATGCTGCTGATATGGGATTGATAAGTGACCATGGGGACTAGAGGGCCAGAAGTAGCCTGAGTGGGTAACAGCCAGCTCTTCAATCTCAGTTTGAGAATGTAGGCTTTTTAGAACCATAAATCTAACAAAAGCTCGGGAGTAGGAATGGTGCCACATGGGCATTTGTATGCATTGATTGGAGGGCAGATGTCAATTCTCACATGCTTATATAAAAGTAAATAAAATATAAAAATACAAAAATTAACAAAATGCTAATGCTCAAATGCTTGTATTATTGCAGGTCCACTCCTCTAGACGAACATTGTAGGTCACGTAAAAAATACCCATGGCTAGAAGTAGAAAATACTGTGTAAGGATGTCTTGATCTCCTCTCACTCTCCTGAAGATGGATAACTGCTTCATCCACTGTGAACTCAAGACTGGTAGCGCCATACTGGGTGTCCAGGTGGGCAAGACAGTCACCCTAGACAGGAGACTTATAAAAAAGTGAGGTTCACATAAATAGCTGATGGCCATTCCAGCCATGGGGTCCAAAACTAAAAAACATAACAAGATCAGGTGACATGATATCTAAGCATGAGGGCATTGTAAATATGATTTGCATAGCTACACAAAGTAGTTGTTAGATACAGTTTAAAAAAAAAAACTCTTTATGTGATAGAGTTGAAAATTTGCCTTTGATAGTGAAGCAAGTAGCTAAAATGTTAAGTAACCCAAAAATAATAACTACAATTCATAAGTTAAAGCCTTTAAAATGCATCTGAAAGTTAAAGTCTGCCCACTGAAGGCCATAAGTAGCAGCACCATAATGACTGGTATGTTTTAGTTCTTACAGAGACACATGATGCTTTGTATGAAGATTTCTGGTAATCAATCTTTGAGGTAAAAAAATGAGGAAAAGAGGATAGTATTTAGAATAAAGGACCTTTTGAAGAATGGAGGACAGTTGTGCTTTATGCAAAGACACTCAAAGGCTGAGAGGTAGGCAGTGGTGAGTGCAAGCTGTCACATTCATACAAATTCTTGATAACTCATGATATAATGCTTCTCACTGACCAAAGGCAGAGGGACATTTGTAATATGAACACCACTACATATTCACTCTGGGAGAAGTGTAGCGTGGCAAGTTAATATCAGCCATGATATACTTCAGATTAAGGCTCCATTGGTTTACTATTACAAGGTCAAACGGCACTCCTTCGACTGTCGTATAGTCGACAACGGAAGGTCGTAAATGTCGAATGTCGAAGTCAAAACATCAATCTAGGAACGGTGTTAACATGGGTTGAGGTAGGTGTTCGTATTATTCTGAACTACAAACATCTCCCCTACCTCGACCCCTAGATTGTTTTTTTGAGTTTGTGATTATCAGTTTCGACCTTCCGTTGTCGACTATACGACAGTAGAAGGAGTGCCGTTTGACCTTGTAATAGTAAACCGGCTCCATTACCCATAACCCCTGCTGTCACATTATTTTGCAGCAGTGTATATATATATATATATATATATATATATATATATATATATATATATATATAGATATATATATATATATATATATATATATATATATATATATATATATATATAAACTTTTATAACTAGCTAAATAAAATAGCACCCACAAATATTTACAGCCTTGCAGCCACAAGGTAGAACCTACAGCAGTACACATTGCACAGCGGTTATTTTAATTTCTAGTGATACTCGTTACAACACTGATAAGATGGACTCTGACAAATATTCCAAGATGTCAGTAGCACTAATTTGTAAGAAATGTAAACCAAATGGATTCCGTTTATTATTGTGAATAATGGCTTAATAAACATATTTTGTGCATTTGAAGTTCAGCCCACCAGACATGGATAGTCTTCTAGGGACTGCATATGTGTGACATGCAGGAAAAGGATCAGCCAGTTTGTCTCTGAATGGTCTTCAAATTAACTGAAAATCAAGGAGCTTAGAGCTGAAGATGAAACACGTAGTAACTTTGAAGCTGAAGAAGGAGTGAAGGAGCATTAACAAGGGAATAAGGAGTCACTTTTCCCTTTATCATGCTATTTGGGTACTAGAGAAGAAAAATCATCTCTAGAGGCCAAAGTCAGCACTAAGTTATTTCCTTAGCATAAACAAAGTGTTGTCTTTGATAGTTTTATTCAGACATCTGAAATATTGTGCAATCAGAGTCAACCTGACTAAGGACAATGAACCTCTTCAAATACATAAAACTATGCCTGATATTAGTTATATCAGAAGCTGATTGTACTGACGGCAATAAAGCAAGTCCTTTGAAAATATTTTAAACGCACACTTGAAACATGCAGAAGAAATGTAAAGAACATAGCAGAAAATCTGAAGTTAATATCAATGATTTCCTTGTATGGGACAGTCACCTTTTGATTTGGACTGGGAGGGGCATAAGAAGACAAGCAGATGGTAGTTATTGGTGACATCCCAGCAGATGTCCTGATAGGAAACTACTTTGATGATGCCACACCTTGTGTACATAGAGTTAGATGCAGCCAAGCTTATACATCCAGCATATGGAGAATGTAATAATAGCAAGTCTGAATAAAGTCACAGGCTTCCAACTTAATATTCTTTTCCTGAATGGGATGGGTTAGAAGGCAGCACTGAGGCTAAATTTGAGCCACAACTGTCAAACATTTTCAACATCAAATGAAGTCAGTAGTAAGGACCATGATGACAGAGCTGTGACAGGCCCAGCTATCAGAGGTCATCTTACAAAATATGAAGCTGGTAGCCAAAGAGGGGTCATACTCTCAATGACAGAAGGGGTCTGTATACTGGGTGCTGCAGGGAGAAGTAGTACAGCTATGGGCTGTCAAAAGGGCCTAATTCTGGGGAGTAATGGCCATAGTCCATGTATTCCTTTTTAGGCAATATAGACATACAATATATAAACAGGAGGCTTATATATTTTTTCTTTTTTGTTTTATTGGCCGGGTATTGCATAAGACATGACAGAGTATTATAAGACAGTTGAGCTGTGCCAAAAAATGGGCAGTCAACATCATCATCATCATCACCACCCTTTTCCCATTTACCATTTTTCTGCATGGGGTCAGTGTGTTGTGTTGACTGTCTCCATCTCTCTAGATTCAATGCCAAATTCCTGCCTTCCTCAACACTCATGGCTGACTGTCACAGATCTTCTGTCACACAATCCATCCACTTCTGTGATGGATGCCCTCATTTCCTCTTGCCTTTAACCGGTCTGTCCCAAATCTTCTTCACCAGATTGTCTTCTGCTTTACTGAATATTTGCCTGAACAACCATGATCTTTTCTCACAGTGTGTATCCTACTACCCATCTCATTCACTTCATTTCCATCACCTCTAGCTTCCTCATCTGTTCTGCCTTTATTGCCCTGGTTTCTGTACCATGCAGTAGAGCTGGTCAACTACTGTTCCGTACACCTTACTTTTCAGTTCTTTGGCATTCTTCTCTCATGCACCAGAAATAACACTCTATGCCAGTTGGCTACAGCCCCCCTGATTCTAACTTTGACCTCTTCAGTCAGACTTGCCTTGTCCTCAGCCATCCCTCCAAGATACTTGAAGCTTTTAACCTGTTCCACTATCTACCCTTCTTTCTCAATTTTCGGCTTTTTCTGATTTCCACAATTTGCTGCCATGACAACTGTCTTATCTGTACTCAGTTTTCATCCAATGTGCCCTCAGGTTTATATTCTATTCCCCTATCCTTTGCTGAAGTTCCTGCTTAGAGTCTGCCTGAAATGCCACATTGTCTGCATACAGCTACTTTGTTGATCTGTCCAATCCAACCTGTTTGCTAATGTAATCCAGCATCAGTATGAACAGCAGTGGGCTCAGAGATGAATCCTAATGTATACCTACTCCCACTAGGAACCCCATTCTGAGACTAAACACTGTTCATATTTGAGTCATTGGCTCCTTGTACATAGCCTGCACTATGTTTTACCAATGTTTTTGGGACTTTGAACCATTGCAGGACTGCCCAAATCAGCTTTCTTGAGACCTTGTCACATGCTTTCTCCAAGTCTAGAAATGTTCTGGTAACTTTCGATGTTATTGAAAAAAAGATTCACTGGGTAACATTGGCTAATGTATGGCCTGTTAGTACTCAAAATATCACTAGCAAGATGTATAAGTTAGTGGGTGTGGATAACCTGCTATAAATACTGAAGCGGTGGCTTTGTCCTCTGATGAGGCAGAAGAGGTGAGAAATGTTTTGTTAGAATTTTTCAGCAAGGTACTTTATTTAACCTGAGAAATGCTGGTGGATAGAGGGGCTAACTTTATGTTAAACCTACCAACATGTCTGTGGAAGTGCTGTGGGGTAAAGCAGTTAAAATTACCTCCTACTATTCGGAAGCAAATAGTCTGGTGGAAAGTTTAACCCTAATCTGAAGGCCACAATGTGGGCATTCATAAGCTATTTTAAGCAGGTGTGGTACCAATTCTTGGCTAATCTCATCCTCCATACAAGGTGGTGTTCCAAGAATCAATGGGTTTTCACCATTTGAGCTAGTTTAATGTGACAGGTGAGTGGGCCACTAGACTTAATTCATGATATATGAGATGGTGAAGATAATTTCCAAGTCATGTCTGTTGTGGGAAATTTACTGATTTTCAGGAATATGCTTGCAGAGCTCACAGAGGTTATACAGGAACATGTGACTCACTTAATGACATTAAAAGGTTTGTAAGAGCACAAGAGGTCATTGTAAGATGAAAGGTAATGGTGCTTACTACTGTTTGACAAAATAAGCTTCACGTAGCATGAGGGGGACATTTTTGCTCTCTTAAGGAAAATAGGTCATGGTAGTTATGTGATGCAGTTGCCAGATAAGAGGCAAAAATGCATACTTTACCATGTTAACATGATAAAGCATGTCATGGTAGAGAATCAATGCACAATATTTGCAGTAGGCTACAGAAGGAAGTGAGAGATGTCTTGTAGTAGACATTCTCATTGGAGCATGGTCTGATACTTCAGTGACTGTGGCTGTGTTTTCACAAACGTTAATCCAGATCCAGGTTCTGGAAATCTAAACAATATTACAATAGTTTGGGGACACATTCACTGGTAAGCCAAGGTGTACAAACTCATGGAATACAACTTAGACACAGGGACCCAAAAGCTAGTGAAAAAAGCAGTGTTCATATTACTGTAAAGATAAAACTGCTAGAAATGACAAAATGGCTTTACACTTCATAAAGTGTACAAGATTTTCCAACCAAGGGTCTGGTCAATCTGATTATATAAATGCATGTTTTACTCAAGCTATGTTTTCTTTGAGTCTCTTAAGAACATTTGCTTGTGGTATAGAAGCAAGGAAAAATGTCAGGTGATACAAGCTGTCTCAAATTTAAAAGCAATAGTTTTGTTTCATCAGATGTGTTCAATCTGAAAATGATTTATTTTAATAATATAAATTATTTTAAGGTTGATTATTTACTACTTCCTTCAGGAGATGCTTTATACCTTCATGGAGCACAACAGTTTTCTGCAGCTTGCTTCAAAAGAAAACATGGATTATATATGTGTTATATATGTTTCTAAACCCAGTAATGTGCATTGTACCAGTGCTACTGCTATCCTTCCTCCTTCGTTTTATCTGAGCTATTCTTTTTATCTTTCTTTCATTCTTATGGTAGCAGCATGTTTTTAACAGCTTTAGTAAGCATTGCCTTTATAAAAAAATAAAACTGGCAAGGTACATATGAGGAATTGGTGTTGAAAAATCTGCCTAACCACCTAGAACTGAACTTCCCAAAGACTGACATTGACTAGAAACTCACCCACGGCCTGCATTGCACTACAGACCTCCCATAACACAGGAATCCATGACTCTCAAAAGGATTTTATATAGCTAGGCTTTTAAGCTATCGACTCTGTTGACTTTCCTAGTCTTTAATATAGTGATTGCTTCTCAAATTTATGTAGTCAAAATAGGGGCATTTGATGTCTCTAAGGATGTCTTATCTATTGTGGGTCAGCTTATCTTTTGATATAAGTTCTCCCAATTAGCTATGGAAGAAATTCCTCCATAGGAGTAAAGTTGTTCATAAAATTGGATCATTCCATGTGATGATTTGTGTTAGACACCTTGTTTGTCTGCCAATTCTCACATGACAAGGGCTTGTATACACTCCTTTTGCCTAGCTAACAAAAGTTCTGGTAAACAAATTAGTCTAGCCCAATGCAGTTCCCTGACTCACTCCCATTTCTAATGCTGGATAGCATGAAAGACACTACCTGCCAACTTTTTAAGTTGTATGACTTCTGGGATAAAAGTTTATCTTCCTTGTCCATTTGTGCTAACTGCTGTGCAGCCTGAATCAGATAGTCTGTTACCAGCTTCTGCAAATACCTTATCCTCCTATATCTGAAATCAACTGCAAAGATTTCTTGATCCCTTTTAAATTATTCCCGCTTGTCTAGGGCATTGTGACTTTGGGTCTTACTTTGCTGCCAAAACTGAGGTTCCTAGTCTTTTAACTCCTTTACTGAGTATTAATGTGTAAGTTGTAAGCAATCAAGGAATTTTTTATTGGGAAGTGGGGGGGGGGGGGGTTGACTGTCTTCACTACAGCACTATGGTCAGAAAAAGCATTGGCCTGAATCTCCACATGACCATCCTTTTCAATCATGGTCTGGATGACCAGAAGGAAATATAGATGGCTAACTGATCCAAGTTTAGTTACATAATAAGTAAAATTATCATCATTTAATCTCCACAAGTCTATTGAAAATAGATTTTTCATCCAGTCTATAATCAATCCCCTATGTTTCCTCAGTCTAGTGCAAGCTATAGGGAGGTTGTCCAAATCCTCTTCTAGTATGACATTAAAATGGCCCTCAGTTACAAACGGTAAATGTGACCCTCCCATATCTGGCAGGGCTGTACGAAAGGTTAGAAAAGGGGTAATGACATCTTGGTTAGGGTTGTAGAAATTATGTATTAACATTTCATGCTGTCAGTTTAACACAACAACTACAACCCATCTGTGTATTTTCTATGTTTTTGTGTCACGTTATTGTGTTAAATAAAAATCAGAATTCAATACACAGGAGGTTCAGATTCAAAAGTTTACTAGTGTACACCAGGAGGCAAAAAACCATACAAGTACAGAATTTTGTCTGACATGATGCAGGAAGTACAGAATATTTTATAGTGTTTGCATTCAAGTTATGCCCACCTTACTGACGTGGTTAGTCACAGGGCATCTACATCACTTTTACTAACAGTATTCTATTCATCTAATAATGCTGATGCAGTACATTTAAAAAAAAACTTTTCCTTTAGATACAATACGGCCTTGCTATCCAGCTGGCCAGTCATAATGTCTTCCTGTAAAGTTACTTCTTAAAGGTCTCATATCAGTTCGAATACAATAGCAGATTCAGTTTTTAAATTCACCTCTTTGTTCACTGTTTCACTTTCCCACCAGCTGTGTTTTTATCTTACAGGGACAAGTTGCTACATCAGGAAAGGAAGATTTAATTATTTACAAGGACAAGTTATCTTATCGGGAAGAAGCGGAAGATTTACACATTTAATTTCCTGACCCAGCAGATAATCACTTATGAAAAGCATAACATTAAGCTTGCTGAGCTGGCAGCTGCCAGGGTCAGGGGTCAAAGCACACTGCAGTTTCAGAAGCTACTTGCATTTACACATGAATTTATCCCTTCTGTTATATGATTAATAGAATAAAATGCATTATAAACTACCTTGCTTTTAAACTAGCATTTCACATATATTTAAATATATATTTTTCTAACATTTTCCCCTTATTAATACTTTTTATTCTATTTTGAAGTATGCATAGTGTCATTTCATCTCCTAGCCTTTCCCACTCAGGATTTTCAGCTAGGTGAGTCATTTAATCTATACTTCAGAAAAAGCGTCATCTGAAATCAATCTTTCAATTTCAATATCTTGGTAGAAAGTTTCAGTAACAGATACATCAACAAAATCTTTGATTAATCTTTTCATGCAGGGAATTCCACAGCAAACACATGCTCCTATTAGGAGTATACCCACACAAATAGCAATTAGAATGTTCATTAGGATGGAACCCCACCCCCCCAAACAGACTCTGGAAAAAGTCCGTCAGTGGGTTTGGGCCTGGTTCAGTCATGGCTGATACTTGCTGAATTACCTCTAGGTGATTATTTATCTCGTGGCGATTGTCAGGGATGAAAGCACAGCATTCTTCTTCTTTGATAAGCGCGCATGTACCACCTCTCGCCGATAGGGTGAAGTCAAGAGCCATCCGATTTTGTAGCACAACAGTTCTCATTGCATTCAGTTCCTCAGTCACCAATTCTAGGGCGGAAAAAGTTGCATTACTCATTACTTCGAGAAGTTTCGACAACTTCCTCAGCTCCCAGATTGATTTTACTGATCCATAGGCTGGTAGTATTCCTGCCCAGGATATAACACTGTAACCCAAGTCCATATGAGTCAATTCACTTTTGTCTTTTACTCAATTATGGTCTTTCCAACCAGCTTCGATCTTCCCAACTGGATTCACAGGCTTCTTAACTGGACCTTCAGATTTTTCGAGCTGTTTCCCTTCCATTTTGTATCTTACCCAAAGGTAATTCTGCAGTATGTCTTATTGCAGGAACCAAGTAACCCAAAAGACAACTGCCGGACCAATTCTCAGGTAACCATTTATATGCCTTTTTCCCACAAATAAAATAACAGTTTTCTACTTTAGTACTAATACGCATCAGCCCTGCATGAAACATTTTTTGATCTATAACTGACAATTGTTTAAACAAAACTGGATTTTTTTGAATGTCACTCATAGTCGTTTTCAATGAGTTCAAATACGAGTCATAATTAGTATTGCAAAAAGTATTGCCATTACCATTCTTAATATAACATCAGTAAGATATGGTTATATTATAATTGCTCCAGCCCACCTGGAGGGTGTCATTTTTATAGAAATATACAACTCCTTTTTGTGTGACAGGTAAAAATAAAGCTATTTTGTACTGTGATCTCCCAAGTCTCATTTATCCCCAAAGGGACAGCAGACATTATCAGTCCTCCATATGCTGTTGGTATAGCTGTACAAACCCAGCAATTTGAAATGTTCATAGTCTCTGCATACACACGTTTCATGGCCAGGTATGTGTTAAAATTTGGATGCCAGTCTATAGACGTTTCATCACGCCTTCCCACTTTCACTTGTGTGGTTGTGTGTAGGATGAACCACAGCAAGAGAAAAATTGTCACAATTACAGTTAATAAATGTACACACAACAAAATGATTATGCAACATCTCTGGGGTTGATCTAAACTTCTATTCGCTTTGTTTTTGGCCATCTCGGTCTGGTTGTGTATCAGTCTCAAAGTTTTTATCAAGTTGAAAGTTCTTTACCGGTTTACAATGCGTCAAATGAACCCAGGACGTCCTCTCAGCTACTCTAACTGCAGTAGGCGTTGCCAACAGAACCTGGTACGGACCTTCCCGCTTTGGACTTGCCCAGTTTTTCCTTTTCGTCACTTTCAGCCACACCCAACTTCCAGGGCCCACGACTGTTTCCACCGGTCTGGTCTGTTCCTTATCTGAAAAAGATTTAAACTGCAAAACAGATTTATTCCTTAACAATATCTTCATATATTCTGCTAACGAACTGTCAGCCTCCTGCTCTGCAGGCATGAGAGCTTTCCACTGAGGCACATAATATGCTCTCCCAAAAACCATTTCAAAGGGAGTCAAACCCTTTACATTTGAAACTGTTCTCATACTCAGCAGTGCTAAAGGCAGACAGTATATCCAATTCTTTTGGGTCTCCTCTACTAGCTTCCTAAGTTTACTTTTATGGGTACCATTGTACCTTTCCACCAGTCCTGCTGACTGTGGGTGGTAGGCACAATGGTTCTTTAAGGAGATACCAAAAAATCTCCCAAGCTGGTGAATCGTCTGATTCACAAAATGTGTGCCATTGTCACTATAAATCCTCTCCGGAATGCCAAATCTAGGGATTACTTCTTTTATCAGGGCTTTTGCCACTGTTGCTGCATCCGGGTTTTTGGTTGGAAAAGCTTCTACCCATTTAGAAAACATGTCTACAATAACTAAACAAAACTTCTTCCCTTCACATTTATTCAATTCTATGAAATCCATACAAATAGTATGGAACGGGTATGGTGGTATAGGAAAACTTCCTTGCTTGGTTTTAAATGCTCCTTGTGCATGGTGCTTGTTACAAGTATGACAAGCTGCACAAAAATTTTGTGTAGTTTATGTATCCATATGTTTGGAATATTCGATTTACTAACTGTACCATCCCCCCTGTTGAGACATGGCTCTGCCCATGGCTCAACAAAGCTGCATATCTAAATAAATTAGACGGCAATATTGTTTTTTTCTCTTTGGAAATGTACAGTCCATTCTCAAGAATTGCACCTCGTTTTACCCATTTTTGTTTTTCTGCTTTTGTAGTAAGCGTCTGCATTGTTTTTAACATGTCTAAATCTAAAATCTCAGAGGGTTGTAATTCCTCATTTAAAAGTAAGGTTTCTGAGTCTGAGGCTGCTTGCTTTGCAGCTGCATCAGCTCGTGCATTGCCTTTTGAAATCTTATCCTGTTGTTTTGTATGAGCTACACATTTAGAAATAGCTACTTTGGTAGGTAACTGCATAGATTCTAATAGCTCCAAAATAAATTGCGCATGATTAATAGATTTTCCACTGGATGTTATCATTCCTCTATTTTTCCATTGTTGTGCAAATACATGTACTGTAGAAAAAGCATACTGACTGTCAGTATATATGTTTACACACTTGTTTTTTGCTAAAGTACATGCTCTCGTCAAAGCTATCAACTCTGCTGCTTGTGCAGATAAGTTGTGTGGTAAGGATTGAGCTTCTAAAATTTCAGTGTCTGTAACTACTGCATATCCCACCAGATTCTTCCCTGTAGGACCCCTTCTGCATGAGCCGTCCACGTAATATGTCACCTCGGCATTATCCAAGGGCATATCTGTAAGATCTTGTCTAGGTAAAGCTAACTGTTCAATTTCCTGCAGGCAGCTGTGTGGTGTGCCCTCCACAGGAGTTGGAAGTAATGTTGATGGATTCAATGTCGTACATCGTTCAATTGTCATATGAGGTTGGCTCAGCAGTATAGTCATACATGAAAGATGTCTAGCAGGAGAAAGGTATGCCACTTTCTCTTGCAGTAAAATTATTGCAACTGCATGAGGCACTCTCAATGTGAGAGGGTGGAATAACACCACTGAGGCCGGAGCCTGTACTGCCATTGCGGCTGCAACTACTGCTTGTACACAGTGAGGCAAAGATCACACCACTGGGTCTAACTGTGATGAATAGTAAGCTATGGGGCGTTGCTTGTCCCCATGTCGTTGCATCAATACTGACGACATGTACCCTTGCTTACAATCTACGGTCTGAAAGAACCGTTTGTGATAATTTGGAAGTCCTAAAACTAATGAAGAAGCTATCAACTGCTTCAACCTGCAGAAAGCCGTTTCTGCTTCTGTTGTCCATTGTAAAATGTTTTGTGCTGCCATTGGTGTCTTATACATCAAGTCAGTCAGTGGAGCAGATTCCAATGCATAATTTGGTATCCAGCTCTGACAAAAATTAGTTGTACCTAAGAAAGACATCATTTCTTTCTTGGTTGTTGGTTTGGGTGCTTGCAAAATCGCTGTTTTTCTTTCCTCATCTAGTATTCTACCTTCATTGGATATTACATATCCCAAGTATCTAACTTGTTTTCTCCAAAGTTGTAACTTATTTTTGTTTACTTTGTGTCCTTGTATTGCTAAAAATTTCAATAATGCTACAGTATCCTCCCTGCACTGCTGCTGGGTGGGGGCTGCTAGCAAGATGTCATCTACATAAAGTAGAATTTGACTACCTCCCGATGGGGTAAATCCTGCCAGGTTGCTAGCCATTTCTTGTGCAAAAATTGTTGGGCTCTCACAATATCCCTGTGGTAGTCGAGTATACGTATACCTTTTACCCTGAAATGTAAATGCAAACCAATATTGACTATCAGGATGTATAGGTATTGAAAAGAAAGCATTGCTAATATCTATCACAGAGAAATACTTCTGTTGCCATTCTAAATCATTTAACAAAGTATGTGGGTCTGGCACCATAGGTGTTCTAGGTATTACTGCATTATTTACAGCTTGTAAATCTTGTACCATCCACCATTCCCCGTTTGCTTTTTTAACAGGAAATAGGGGTGTATTACATGGTGAATCAGGAGATTCTACCAGTACTCCTTTGAGTAATACTGCTATTATAGGCTTAATTCCTATTTCTGCATCCTTTCTCAAAGGGTATTGTCTTTTCTGTGGTCTAAAAGCTGACTTTGGGGTAATTGTAACTGGTCCTGCTGTTCGAATAAGTCGTACATCTGACTTGCCTGTTGACCAAAGAGTCGTTGGAATTTCACATAAGGTCTTTTCTTTTTCTTCTAATAAAAATGCTAATCAGCTGTCCTTGCTAGATTGCAAGTGTACAGCTGGATGTGTCTGTGTCAACCAATTCAGTTTTTGTTTTTGTATCCCTTGTTCTGACAGTTCTAAATCAGTCTGTTTCTCCCATCTTGTTACTTTTTCTCCTAAGTCTGCCCATTTAACACTTTTATTCTTTGTCAAGCTGACATGTGGCAACCGATTTGATCTATACAATGCAAGGAATTCTTGAGGTATTGAACAGCTAACTACACTGTTCCCCTCTGTATCCCAGTACAAAGTACGCAAAACCAATCTAGTTGCACGATTTCTAAACAGTTCTTGCTCATACTCTCTATCAGGTCCTGGTGTGGTACAGTAGTATAGAGGACAGTGTAACAAATGCTGTCGATCAGTGTCAAGGGAGGGGGCTTTACTGATGGCTACGTTCATCATTTCCTCGGTTACTGCCCCTGGACCAGTCGTGACTAGGTCCTGGCTGTACCAGTAAAAAGTTTCACCCTCCGATCGCACTACAAAGGCATCCATTTGTCTCTGTGCCTCCATCCCTTGTACAGTTGGAACTACTGCTATGCCAAATATCTGCATAAGGTCCCTGCCCAATAGGTTTACTGGACACTTTGCAGAAACAACTATTTTACTTCTCTGGGTCATACTTGAAACAGGGTCAGTTATTGCTATATCATGGGAGAGTGGCTCCCTGTATAGCTGTCCGTTTGCTGCTTTTACTAATATATAATCAGGTGATTCGGAATGTTCGGGTAACTTGGAGGGGTGTATCAAAGTCCGTGATGCTCCTAAGTCACACAGGAATTTGACTTCCCTTCCCTCCACCAGAAGTGTCACTTCCGGTTTTGTATCTGCTAGGTAGAGCTCCAGGCTCAACAATGCTAAATCTAAAATTTAATTTCCATTTTCGTCTAAGTCAATTTGTACTTCCTCTACTCCTTCTACTACATTGGCATTTGTCTTTTCTATTCTAGCTGTTACTGGTGATTCCTGACTTTCATATGATGTATCCTCACTATCATATAGTCAGTCTTCATCCCCTTTATCTTCCATCGTTGCTTTCTTATTTTGTTTACAGTCCCTAGCTAGATGCCCTTTCTTTCTGCAGTTGAAACATTCACCTCTCTTTTTCCTCTCTTCAAAATCTTCTGATCGTTTGTCAGACTGTTTGTTTCCCTGGGCATTCTTCTTGTCCTTTTTACCTGACTGTAATACAAATACTTCAGCTCCGTCTTCAGCAGTGAAGACTTGTGCCTTCTTTTTCTTTTTACTATTAAAATGTCTCTCAGCATGTCTAGCGTATTCGAGTAAGGCTTGTAGCCTCCCTGTTCAATGATCTATCATATGCTTCGTAATGAAGCTACTAATAGGTGCAATGCAACCTTTCAAAAATGCATTTTTTAATTGTTGTTCATATGGGGAATCAGTTGTTTGGTTCTCAGGAACCGACATACCGCTATGATTATTAAAGCATTCTAATAATCTAGCATAATATCCATCTATTTTCTCATTTTCCTGTTGTATGTCTGCTCTAGGTTTCCATTTCTCAGGGATTCGGTCTGTCAGACCTTTCACTCTGTTGTCTAACTCTGCGTCACTATGTGGGAGTGGCCTAAGTTCTGCATTACGAGAATTCCAGGTGCCACAAATCATGTGCCAATCTGGACCTATAATTTGTCTTACTACTTTTTCTACTTCTTCCCCATTCAAGTGGTAACTTAACCTCATGTCTTGTAAATCTTCTAAAAATTTTGTAAAATTAACTTTTGGATGGGGGATTCCCTCAGTAGCCTTCCGGATATCTTCCGGTGTCCATGGTCTATATACTAAGAGTGTTGGACCCTGCCCTTCCTGTCCTGCCTGAGGATTTGGAAATTCTATAAGTGGGCATATTTCTTCCTCACTCTCATCCTGTAGATTTCTCTCTATCTGGTATGATTCTGTGTCCCTATATGTTTTACGTGTTCGAGACCTAGTCTCAATAGGATCTCTAACAAATGGTTGTGGTCTTACTGAAACTTCAGGATAACGCGGAGGCAGACCAGCCTGTCCACTCGCTTCATATCCTGAAAAGGGTAAGGGAGGGGGCAAGGGAGGAGGAGGAGGAGCTGTAGCTATTACCAAGTTATTATCCTCTTTGTCTAAAAATAATGTTTTTGAATTTTTAAGCTTCTTTTCTCTACGATTTGCTTCCTTAATCCACCTGTGTGCTTGAGGTATGCCTAGTTGGCGTTGCTTTTTTGCCTGACCTCCTGCATCAGATTTAAGCTGTTTAAGGAGTTTAACTAGTGTAAGTTTATCTAGTTTACCATCAAATTCATATTTGTTAACCCATTTCGTATAATACCTAACATTATCAGCACGCTGTAATTGCATGTATTTTGCGTCTTCGGTTACGAGCGGATCTTGCGAGGTTTTAGTGCACTGATTACCCATGTCAAGGAAAATGTTACGTAACCCTTTTTTTATCACGTGATGTCAAATTCTGAGTTCCTGTTTACAGTTTATCTAGAATAACGGTCTGCCTGATTCTGTTACCCTGATCTATGACCAAATATACAATACTTCCTTTTGTCCCTGATCTGCAAAACAAATCTTGACAAAGCACACTGCAGTTTCAGAAACTACTTGCATTTACACATGAATTTATCCCTTCTGTTATATGATTAATAGAATAAAATGCATTATAAACTACCTTGCTTTTAAACTAGCATTTCAGATATATTTAAATACATATTTTTCTAACATATTGCCAGCTGAATGTATGTCTAACTAAAGTAAGCACTGCCTTGGAAACCTTATGAGTACTGGAGTGAATGAACCTAGCATTCCATGTGTGCAAACATTAGGCAGTTATTCCCCTATTTAAATTGTTTTCCTACATAAATAAGACATTTATCTGTGAGCACATAAGATATTTCATCAAACAGACTACTTTTAATTTAGAGTTTAAACATTTAACATTTCAGGAAATAGACTTGGTTGACCTCATCTGCACAATCACTAAAATGGCACTGTGCTGTTAAATGCACTAAACACTAGAGAATGGAATCCAGGACAGGAAGATTTAGCTCAAGTGTGGGTTTGCACAGTGGAACAGGGTACTCTTGCTAAGGAGATCTAAGCAGTAGACAAGCCATTAGACCATCCAGCCTGGGAATCAAATGTACTGTCACTACCCGCAAGAGGAGCTGGTGTGGAACTGGTATAATGTACATAATGATTTCTGACACACAAGTAAAGCAATTACTAAAAGTTCATAATTTCTAAAGGTATATTCCACTTTTGTGTATTGCAACCTTATAAAATATAGCAGTAACACAATGGTGTCCCACAACCACTCACATTAAATGCCAGGAAAATTGTTTCTATGCACCCAATGATAACATGCCAGTCGAGTGATAATGAGTTAACATTCAAAAACGTGTATAGCCACAGTTTTCACCCACCACTAAAACTCAGGAAGTCGCACCTCAGTTTGAAAACAATGTAAAGAATCAAGTCATGACAATAACCTTACAAATAGTCTACAGATTATAACAGTGAAAGACCAACACAAAAGTACACTAGAGCATTGTTATGCTACACTTATCTGAGCTACAATAATCGCGCTGGGGTGTCCCTTATAAGGAAAAGACACAGCCAACAACCTGTATCCAGAAAACTGCAGTACTGAAAAGCTGACCTTTTCCAATGTTTATAATTCGTCAGGACTTTGGCACACTTGCCATTGCACTAGCTGGACTAGTGCAGCTGTTTCCTGCTCTAGTTCCAGCACATCAAGCATTCTACGTATGAGATCTGGTTCAGTAAAGCATATTTCTGTTTCCTGACCCTCAAAAGGGAGACTGGCAAAAGGAAGGAAGTGTGTTTGAGTGGAGAGCTATAGCATCCACAGGTTCTTTCAGTGGGTACTTGTGTGGTGTCACTCTACCTTTTTATGGCAGTAATATGTTTTTAACATCTTTATTGAACATTACCATTTTTAAAAAGTGACATAGGCACATATAGAGTAATTGATGTTGGAAAATGTGGGTAACCACCAAGGAGTGAACTTCCCAGAGGAACTGTTGCTTTTTTCTGTCTGTTTTCAGTTATCTGGGACTTTTAAATCTGGTTTAGGAATCCTATCTAGCAGAGGAAGCAACATCATGATACTTGGATTACTGGCTTATTGGATTGTATTTACATTCTGAAGCCTCAATCAGCAACCATAAGTAGATGGAAATAACATCTACAGATACAATTAGAGTTTTTCTGTCATTAGACTATCATGGATTCACTTCAGAAGCTTGAAATACTGAAATCCCGAATTTCAGTATCTTGAGCCCCAAGAAGTCGAATCCACAAAACCGCGAAATTCAAAACCTCGAATACCGGAGGTTTTGAATTTCGTGGTACTACTCCACACACACACCATTCTCCCCACAAAGACACACAATCTCTTTACTACATGAAAGCAGGGGAGCAAGCCCCCTGCACCCCCCATGTGGGGGGCTGCGCCCTCCACACCCCCCTACTTAAATATTCTCACTCCAAAGTCGCACTACATACCAACATACACAAAACTCCACCACACAAGCTACATTCGCCTCGCGCACACACATCACAGCAAGAAAACACACTGACACACAGCACAGCCCCTACCCAAATCCCTTAACACACAAACACACACACAGACAGACAAACACACACACACGCACACACACACACACACACACACACACACACACACACACACACACACACACACACACACACACACACACACACACACACACTCTTGCCTGAACACAAAACCACAGTGAAAGTATTCGAGGTTTTGAATTTCACACTTCTGAACTTTCGCTGTTCTTTGGATTCGATTTCTTGGGGCTCGAGATACTGAAATTCGAGATTTCAGTACTTTGAGCTTCTAAAGTGAATCCACTATCACATATGAAATTACTTTGTTTTCCCTTCTCTGTAGGTTCATTGGGGTATACTAGGCTTACAGCCACTGGGGTCTTTATAAGCCTCTTCATGCAAACCAACTGAATCCCACAAGTTATTGTGCCTGAGTTGTTTTTTTAAGGGATGTATGTTAATCAGGGTATGATTTGATTACTGCCTTTGCCCATAAGAGGCATAGGAGTCAAACCAGGGGTGAACTTTCAATTTCCCATCCACTGCTCCCGGTTGGGCTTGAATAGGGTTACAGATGGGCTATGCTTCGCATGGATGGAAAGCCTATTCCAGAGTATGGGGTTTCTCTGATATATGTACCTGTCCCTCCAATATGTCCTATTTAAGTCACAGGAAAAGTTTAAATCCTTAGATTTAGCAGATCTGGGCTGTTCATTTTGCAGATATGCAAAAGGTCAGTTAGAGTGGGATCCAAGGATACCTTGTTTGTCAGGCATAAATTGGCTGTCAGCTGTCTGTAGGAAGCAGAGGATAGCAATAGGGTTATGATTCTATCTGCATAAGACATTATATTTATGCCTTGTTTTCTATATGTGAGGAACCTCTATGGACATTCCAGTTATTGCATGAATCTCATCAGGTATGTACAGAAAGGGGCATTATACTCGATGATGTGTCTGATAATGGCTGAGTAAAGTGCCACAATAACTTTACTGGACCTAGTTGCTATGCCCTTACTTATAAACTGAATGAAACAGAATGACTTTCTTAAAAATTTAGACAATTGTTGATCAAAAGCTAAGTCACTATTTACATGAGTCCCAAATTCCTGGCTTCTGTATCTGCTTTTAGGGATGTTTTATCAATGAGATAGTTTTCCTGGGTGTCCAACTTCCCAAAAGATACTATTATGCAGTTCTTGGGATTCAGTTTTAAGCTGTGGCTTTGGCACCAGTCATTTGTGTTACACCTTCTTGTAAGATGTTAGTATCTTGGGGGAGGAGTATATGATTGCTCTTAGCTTGCAATCATTTGTTAACATGTTAAGTAATAGGCCATTTTCATTGACCTTGACTTCTAAAAAATATATGTCAGAGAGGGATGGACTCAGAAAAGAGCCCTGGGAAAGTCAGTGGTGACCAACCTCTTTGTGGAGGTGATCTCTCTAATCCTAACTCACTGGGTCCTGTCTGTGAGCCAGCTTGCCATCCAGCAAGTTACACAGAGGCTTATGTCTAAATCTGGGTATAATGTTGGATTCCACCAGGATGGTTTGTTTATGGAGTTAGTTTTGTGCTTACTTCTTTTTACAGCCTGTTTGCAGTCATTGACATGGTTGTACAGAGCTTATGTGATAAATTCTGCATAGGATACTGTGTTATTTAGGTTTGGCAGGACTTGAAATTCTGAAAGGTTATCACTTTGTAAAACATAGTTTGCCTTGCAGTATGTTCTAACTCTTACAGGGTTTGTTTGGGTAATATAATTCATTCTTATTTTGAAGATGACTGCTTTGCAGTCTGACCTTACAAAAGAGGACATAATACTGGGTGGGGTACAGCGTTCTCTCACATTTGTGATTACCAATATGTTTGTTGTTATCACTGCTAGGCATATGCATTAACTGGATCAGAGTGTTTGTGTTTACAAAGTCTAGGAATCTCTGCATCTGCAAATACGGGGTAATGTAGGCTTCCTAGCTTACAGATGGAAACAGCTGTTCTATGTGTGATGACAGCATTTTTAAAATAAGAGTTTTTTCATTTGTTATTTTTGACAACTTGTTTGTCTTGGTTTTCTAGTATATAATATCCTCACTGCATTGGTATGACATTTGCTATCAGTTCATTATAAGACACTGACTGGACATCTGATGTAATGTAAAGTTAGTTGGTTTATTAAGAGTGAACAGCAACTGAGATCTTTGTATCAGATTAGTAGTAGTAGCTTATCATGAATACAGTTAGAGTACTGTCACTGGAAAGTTATCAATACCCCCTCCTGGGAAATATATTGGATGTATAGAATATTAAAAACAGTTTAGTTAGTGCTAAGTTGGCACCGGAAACCAATGGGCTCAGACAGAGGTGGGTGAAATCCAGGGTTGACAGTGATAATGACCCTTCTGTGAAGCTGAAAGTCTATAGCTTATGTGATTATGAGAGGTGTTGATCATAACTCAAGGTAGTAGTGTGCATTTGCATCAGCCATAACTCAAGGTAGTAGTGTGCATTTGCATCAGCCATAACTCAAGGTAATAGTGTGCATTTGCATCAGCCATAACTCAAGGTAGTAGTGTGCATTTGCATCAGCCATAACTCAAGGTAATAGTGTGCATTTGCATCAGCCATAACTCAAGGTAGTAGTGTGCATTTGCATCAGCCATAACTCAAGGTAGTAGTGTGCATTTGCATCAGCCATAACTCAAGGTAGTAGTGTGCATTTGCATCAGCCATAACTCAAGGTAGTAGTGTGCATTTGCATCAGCCATAACTCAAGGTAGTAGTGTGCATTTGCATCAGCCATAACTCAAGGTAGTAGTGTGCATTTGCATCAGCCATAACTCAAGGTAGTAGTGTGCATTTGCATCAGCCATAACTCAAGGTAGTAGTGTGCATTTGCATCAGCCATAACTCAAGGTAGTAGTGTGCATTTGCATCAGCATCTTAAGTTTAGTCATTCTCTAACATAGATGCATGAGTGGTAGTGGGATTTGGGATACATAAGCCCTATTCTATCATCACATTGGTGGCAGTAGTACAAAACTGGGATCTGTAACGACTGTCAGATCTGTAACAACTGTTGTCCACAAATCAGTGCAGTAATGTGGTGTTAAGCTGCAAAACCCTTTTCTCCTTGTATCATAGTGTTAACTTTCTGAAAATGCTTATTTCAGAGCACTTTAACCAGGGATATAACAGGACAAATCATGAAGCAATCATCAACATAATGATTGAGGTGGACATTGCAGCTAATGGACTACAACAGCTTTGCAAAACAGAGTACAGGACAGGGCTGAAGACAGATCTCTGTGTGACACTAGAAGGGAGACTATATGAAGATTGGCCAGTCGTTTGACAAGATACTTTTAATAGTTTATGTAGCTAATGAACTAGACAATGTATTCTGCATAAACATATGAAGAAAACAGCCATTAAAAGAGAACATTGTGGTCCACACTGGGATATAGGAACATAGGAACTCTGGTATGCAAGTGATCACATGGACCATATGATGCCTGGTCATATACAGCTTTAAGAGGATACAATTAAACGTCCTCAGCAATCTTGTCTGAAAGTATTTAAAATTCGAGAAAAAGAGCACCAGTTTCCTCTTTAAGTTATTCTCCTTTCTGCCAGAGTTAGTGACCAAAGGAGGGCTGTTTCAACCTCATGGTTATGACAGAATACCTGTTGAAACTGATTAGAAATCTCTTCATTAGTAAATGTTTATTTCATATCTTCTTCTAGTAGCATTAATAAGCTAAAGGGGATGAGTATAGCTGTTTGAATTATAGCTAGAGAATGTAATAAAGAAGTTATCTTCATACAGGGGTAGGATAATGACATGTCCATATTCAATTCAAGTAATATGCAGTTATAGTCCAAAGGAATAGAATGGATATTGTATAAGCAAGGGATCTGAAGCCATTTAAGGAAACTAGTGGGACTGGATAAGCAGTCAGAATCAATGGATTGTGGGTCCTTCCAAAGAAAGAGGCATGACTGATTATGGAGGTTTAGTGCAGAAAGTTTGGTATGATTAGGCTAAATTTATGAAAGGATGGGGTGCAGTTTTTAATTATGAAAGGAATTCAGTTTTTCACATGTAAGAGCAGTTCTCTAATAAGTGGCACATGATAGACCAGCAGAATGAGGAAGTCAACAATTTTCCAAAGGATAGAAGGGTTTTTATGCCAGTCCAAAATTATTTTAAGATACTGTTAGAAATCTGGGGATATTGTAAAGGTAGGCTCCCTTAGATTTAATAAATAGGAATTGCACAGATTTGTAAGATAATCCAATACTTTTTGTATGATGCATTTTGTTCAGAGAATAGTTTTTATAGAGTAAACTGCTGTGGATGAGATTTCTTCCTAGGATTACCCATGTTTGAAGACATGTTCTTAGAGATATGAATGAGTTATTGATGGATTAGTGGGAAAACTGAATTACTAATCTCTCTCATCCAGTGATGGGAAGAATAGTGTTAGTTTCAAGTCAGTGTTGTCAGATGTTTATTTATTGTAAGGAAATATTTATGATTGCATGTCTGTATGACTATGGCCGATTAAGATTTTGTCAGTATTCCATAAAGCAGAAGTGGATGAACTCAAAATATTATAGAGGATAGCTAGTGTTGTATTAACTGCATGCCAATATCATTAAGTATGGATTTAGCTATCAATTTATCAATTATTATTTATAAAAACAGTAAATTTATGGATTCCATTAAGATTTGTTGTTAGCTGAATGATTCAGTGCAAGTTTAAGAAGTGATGTGAATAAAGTATTGGGGAAGGGCTTAGCCTGCCATATGCCATGCACGTCACTGTGTAAACTTTCTTTTTTTACAGTGGGATGTGCTAAAATTTAAATGCTAAAAATCATGGCAACATTTACCTCTCTGAATTAATCTGGCAACCAACTAAATTCCTACTTTAATGTATATTTTCTGAAATATTACTGTAAGCAAACCAACTAGAGTTCTACTTTTATATATATATATATATATATATTCTGTATATATTTCTGTAATCACTATGTGTAACACTGTTTCTACTTTTATACCAATTAATGTTTATTTTTTTTTTCCTGTATCAATGTTCTTGCTGAAGCTTTTCTCCCCAGGCCTCCACTGAAAATGGGCTGGTTTATGCCCAGAGGACTTTCCCGGTAAACAAATGCAATAAAATAAAATAAATAAATTTTATATATATATATATATATATATATATATATATATATATATATATATATATATATTGTTAAATGGCTTTTTTAGAATGCTTTTTCCCTCTAGCCTTTCATTTCATTATATTTTCTACAATACTAAAGAGATATTTAGCATAAGCACATGCACTTATGAAGATTATGCTTGAGGTAAGGGGACAGAGGAAATCAGTGTATAAGTTGAACTAGCAGTGTGAAAACCACTGTTTATACCCATTCAGCTGGACTCAGTCTATACAAATGATTAGTTGCAACATTAAGTTAGTAGGTAGTCTATGCTGGTAGTCTTCTATCTGTTATCTGTTGAGAAGTGAACATGGATGGGATAGACATGCAATGCTATATTTTTAAATGCTTAGGTTTATCTTTATGGAAGTAACCAGGGCTTCTCCATCCTCACTGCAAAGCAATTGTACCCAGTTAACAGTATGAGAAAGTTTTTTTAATAGTATATGGCTACAACATTATCAACTTTATATGTTCTGTCATCCAGAGTCAGCAGGTGGAATTTCAGCATTTGTGGAACTTTGGTGAAGTTTGCTTTAGATAATAAAAAGAGGGAAATAGCAATAGATCAGGATGTGTCTATTTCTAATTTTATTTTAGAAGCAAGCTTTGACAACTACATTCAACGTATTGTGAAAGAACTAAATGGTATGGTTGTTAAGGATGAGGATTTATGGCATTGGAAGAATACATTGTTCCTGCTTTTTCAATGTTAGTAATACAGTGGTTCTCTTTACATAATGGTACTAAACAGATTGAGATTAATTACTGTGATATAATAATTTATGTTCAGGTGTTTTGTTAGTAGCATTTATAACAGATGTATGAGAAATATTTTTGAATGAACTTTCATGTAATGTGCAAAAAGAATTAAGGTGGTGTTTATTTCTTGTCATATGTGTTGGGGATTTAAGGAGTTATATGTGGGCATAATGGCAGAATAAGAATGAATTAGAATAAAGGATAACAGGGTGAGTATATCATAAGCATGGCACTGAATTCACAATCATTTGCCATGGCTGAGTAAGTGGATAAAGTTGGAGATAGAGAAATCTGTGATTTATAAGATGCTAAACTCTTGGTGGGGGGAGGATCATATATCAGTACTTCTCTAAAGTGTTAATAGATTTTTAGACTGGTCAGCGAATAATGTAGCAACTAATCTTCTTTTGGCTGTTCCCATTAGGGGTCACCACAGTGGATCATCTGTTTCCATTTCTTCCTGTCCACTGTATCTTGCTCTGTCACACCAACCACCTGCATGTCCTCTCTCACCACATCCATAAACCTTATTTTAGGCCTTCCTCTTTTCCAGTTACCTGGTAGCTTCATCCTTAGCATCTTTTTCCCAATATACTCAGCATCCCTCCTCAGCACATGTTCAAACCAACATAATCTTGCCTCTCTGGCTTTGTCTCCAAACCTTCCAACTTGGGCTGACCCTCTGATATACTTATTTCTAAACCTGTCCACCCTTGTTACCCCAGTGCAAATCTCAACATCTTTAACTCTGCCACATCCAGCTCTGACATCTGCCTTTTTTTCAATGCCACTGTCTCCAACCCATATAACATAGCTGGTCTCACTACCCTCTTGTAGACCTTCCCTTTCACTCTTACTGGTACTCGTCTGTCACACATCACTCCTGACACTCTTCTCCACCCACTCCATCCTGCCTGTACTCTCTTCTTCACCTATCTTCCACACTCACCATTACTCTGAACTATTGATCCCAAGTATTTAAACTCAACCACCTTCACTACCTTTACTCCTTGCATCCTCACCATTCCTCTATCCTCTCTCTCATTCACACACATATATTCTATCTTAGTCCTGCTGACCTTCATTCCTCTTCTCTCTGGAGCATATCTCCATCTCTCCAGGGTCTCCTGCACCTGTTCCATACTCTCACTACAGATCACAATGTCATCTGCAAACATCATAGTCCATGGGGACTCCTGTCTGATCTCGTCTGTAAACCTGTCCATCACCACTGCAAATATGAAAGGGCTCAGAGATGATCCTTGATGCAATCCCACCTCCACCTTAAACGCATCCGTCACTCCCACAGCAGACCTCACCGCTGTCACACTACCCTCATGCATATCCTGTACCACTCTTACATGCTTCTCTGACACTCCCGACTTCCTTATACAATACCACAACTCCTCTCTAGGCACCCTGTCATATGCTTTCTCTAAATCTACAAAAGCACAATGCAACTCCTTCTGACCTTCTCTGTACTTCTCTATCAACACTCTCAGAGCAAACATCGCATCTGTAGTGCTCTTTCCCAGCATGAAACCATACTGCTGATCACTAATCATCACATCCCTATTTAGCCTAGCTTCCACTACTCTTTCCCATAACTTCATGCTGTGACTGATCAGTTTAATTCCTCTGAAGTTACTACAGCTCTGCACATCACCCTTATTCTTAAAAATCGGTACCAAAACACTTTTTCTCCATTCCTCAGGCATCCTCTCACTTTCCAAGATTTCATTAAACAATCTGGTTAGAAACTCCACTGCCATTTCACCTAAACACCTCCATGCTCCCACAGGTATGCCATCTGGACCAACTGCCTTTCTATTCTTCATCCTCTTCATAGCTATCCTTACTTCCTCCTTGCTAATCCATTGCACTTCATGATTCACTATCCCCACATCATCCAACCTTCTCTCCCTCTCATTCTCTTCATTCATCAACCCCTCAAAGTACTCTTTCCATCTTCTCAACACACTCTCCTTGCATGTGAGTATGTTTCCCTCATTATCCTTTATCACCTTTACCTGCTGCACATCTTTCCTAGCTTGGTCCCTCTTGTGTGTGTGTATGGAGGACATCACTTAGTTAACAGCAGAGTTGTTGACATAGTTGGTTTGACAAAACAGCTCGGTATTGTGCGATCCTGGAGTTGGGATATATAAATAGCAGGGAGTGTGGAGGACACAACCTCCCACATGTGGAAGGGTAAAAGTATGGGTTGCATGCTCCATAGTTATGTTTCAGAGCATGTGCATGTGCATGTCAATGTATTCTTTATGATTACTTTGTGTCAACAGTAATGAACAAGAATGACATCAGCATTTAGGTGTTTAGACATTTCTAAGTAAACACACTCAATATAGGTTCATAGGTAGATACTAGGCTATCTGCCCGAAGGTGTTTATAAGCCTAGCCAAAATGTGTTGGCTTTTGCCTCCCCCTTAGATTAGTTTCCCGAGCCTTTGTCCAGCAGAGCCATTGAAGTGATCCCTGGGGTAAACTTTGTTTCCCGTCCACTCGTTAAGTTACATGCATAAAATATATGGACATCTGTGTCTGTGTGGATCTACTTAATTTGGTCAAACCACACTTTGCATGTCAATTCACTGTTAAACACGTGTCAAGAATTAATCTCAGTGCATGCAAACTTAATAAAAAAAAAAAGTATCATTTTTTTTTGCAAGGTGACAAGTCCCTGTCTGTTAGTTGACCATTTGAATCACAAGGATTTGAAAATATAAAACTTCAAATTATGCAGTTTATGAGAAAAACAAAACAAACTATATATATATATATATATATATATATATATATATATATATATATATATATAGTACATACGGCTAAGCAAACTTGTTAGTGAGGAATATTCTTTTCACCTTGAATGCCAGTGCCTCAAGGACTTCTTCCTGGGAAGGCACTACCCAGAGTATCTAGTCTCCAGAGTCATGGGAGCGGTAATCACAAGGAGAGAAACCTTTACCCACCCATCCTTAAACACGGATTCCACCCAAAAGCTCAGGCACCTGAGGACATCACTCCAAGATTTCCCCTGCCCATCTCTCTAGACGCCAGCAGCATCAAACACATCCTCATTAAAAACTGGGCACTCATAGTGGAGCACCGAGAGCTAGCCATAATCCTTGAAATCCAGCCCAAAATTCTGCTACAAAAAGAGCTTGTCCCTCAAAGCCACTTTCAATTCAGAAAAGAGGCTGCACACTCCCTATATGCAACCCCAGGCATGTACCAGTGTGGGAAATGCCATTGGTGCGATTTTGCCATTCAAACTCCCATGGTATGTTTCACCATCCCACATGTCGTTTTTCACATAAAAGACCATTTAAACTGTGAGACCCCCCCAATGTAGTTTACATTGCAGAGTCTTCTCAATGTGAAGCATTCTACATTGGAAAAAACACAAGACTATTTAAATCCGGATAAAAGACCATGTGAGAGCAATCAGGAAGTGAGACACTTACAACGCACTAGCCAGGCATAGTAGGATCTTCCCCCAGTTCTCCGGATTCCAATTTGGAGCAATTGAAAAAGTCACAGATCCCCTAGGGATTACCAACCCCCTTTGGAACACAGACAATTTACTATTAGTTAAAGAGTTAAAATGGCAGATACAATTGTGAGCAAACACAACTCCAGGACTACATGAAAACCTGAGCATTTCCAGTGTTCTTAAATGGATCAAGTAACTACTTAACCCATCACCCACTCGCCACACCAATTAAACAATAAGCCTAGCTTCATTATATGTTATTTTCTGATGAAGTTCAACTGAAAACTTTACAATGAACAAAAGTGCTGAAAGTGTGATCTAAATGAATAAAAGTCTGACCAAAACACAGAGAATAGTCTAGTGTCTATGTTCCTTCCAAAATAGCAAAACCTTCTTAAGTTATTTTGTATATATATATATATATATATATATATATATATATATATATATATATATATATATATATATATATAATATATATGTACAAACCACAAATCAGTGTGCTTGGACCAATCAGATTACACCAGCCAAAGCCCTGCTCACAAATGATGATTCTTAATAAATCCACCATAAATCTTCCGTCAATAAATAATCCAATAAAGAGTGAATAACGAGCAATAACTACAAAGTTTTATTGTAAGAGGGCCATTTTACTTCTAAGTTCAAAAACATATTTAGGAAGTACCATTTGAGCCAAGCAGACCAGTTTCACCCACTGGCATCATCAGTGTTATACAGGAAAACTAATCTCCTTCATTTTAGATCTTCCAAATTTAAAGCAACAGCATCAAAAAACACTCTACTTAATATCATCCAGAAATGACCATCCATCTAAGGTAAAACCATTACAAATAAGGGTAATCAATGTAAAATCAATACAAATAAACATATATATGTAAATATGAATATAGATGCATTTACTGCACTACTTTCTTATGTTCACTCAAAATTATAATAAAGTATCCTAAAAATGTGTCTGATAATAAATCCCTTACCAATATCCATTCAATTCCATCTTGTACATTGCACCTAAATTAATAATCCATAACCTTTCCTTCTCATCTAATGTTGATGTTTACATAAATAAGACATAGTCCTACCCCTAACTGAATCCAATGCAACCAAAATCAAATGTGCAGAGACATGTTCAAGTTTATATAAATAATATTGTCAGTTTGTTAGGACATTACGTGATATAAGGCACCAGCTCAAACACAACTGGCTTTGTATTAAGTGGTACCAAGACAGGTTTCCTTTTTCTTACTATTGTGTATGTCACAGTTATTTAGACAAAGTGATGCCTACACTGGAAGGATCTTTCCATGGCAAAAAAAAAATCATTGGATTGTATTTGGTGTTTTGTTTAGTTTTGAAATCATAAATTAGTGTGAAATGGAAGGAACAGATAATATCAGATCTAACATATTTAAAGAGGGAAGAGTGTGAGGAGTGTAGGAGAGTTTAAATTCAATAAAAATATTAAGTTTGTATTATTTACTGTGTTTTTAATGAGATAACACTCAATAGGTTATATAGTATTAAATGAGTCCTGATCAGTTGTATCACTCAATATAAACTATATAAACTCTTCCATTTCTCCCCCACCTTTCCTCCCTGTCTCTCTCTCTCTCTCTCTCTATATATATATATATATATATATATATATATATGTGTGTGTGTGTGTGCCAAGCAGACCAGTTTCACCCACTGGCATCATCAGTGTTATACAGGAAAACTAATCTCCTTCATTTTAGATCTTCCAAATTTAAAGCAACAGCATCAAAAAACACTCTACTTAATATCATCCAGAAATGACCATCCATCTAAGGTAAAACCATTACAAATAAGGGTAATCAATGTAAAATCAATACAAATAAACATATATATGTAAATATGAATATAGATGCATTTACTGCACTACTTTCTTATGTTCACTCAAAATTATAATAAAGTATCCTAAAAATGTGTCTGATAATAAATCCCTTACCAATATCCATTCAATTCCATCTTGTACATTGCACCTAAATTAATAATCCATAACCTTTCCTTCTCATCTAATGTTGATGTTTACATAAATAAGACATAGTCCTACCCCTAACTGAATCCAATGCAACCAAAATCAAATGTGCAGAGACATGTTCAAGTTTATGTTTATATAGTGCACTTCTTTTTTTTTTTTTTTTTTTTTTTCAAAACAGGTTTATTGTTTTAACATATAAGAGAAATATCATAACAATTTTATACAAGTAATTAAAAATAGGTATTATTATAATATTCAACAAAACAACTAAAGTATTTACAAAGACATCCACTACAATCAGATCAATTAATTAAACTAAAATACCATGCTATTGAAATTAACATTTTTTTAACAACTTTTGTAAATTATCCCATACAATAAAATAAGATGTTTTTCTATTTGTTCTAGTCCTAATTGTGTTTATTTCCATATGGCACACTATATTCATAACATTTTTAAATTCATTGAACGAAGGAGGTGTATCTGAAATCCAATTTCTAGTTATTATTTTCCTAGCCACTGCTAGAATAGACCATAACAAGGGAAGCTTAACCTTTTTAACACTTTGAGGTACAGGTGTGTTGAATAATATAAGAGATTTAGAAATAATGAAATTATCTGTAAAAAGAGCCTGCAAAAATTAATTAATTGACTTCCAGTATTCTTTCAATTTTATACAGTCATAAAACATATGAGCCCAGTCAGCATTAATTTCTACATTACATCTCTTACATAGATTATCTTTATTATTTATTTTATTCATCATCAAAGGTGTATAAAAAGATCTATGTAAAAATTTCCATGTATAAAGTCTCCAGACAATGGAAGACGTAGTTCTATAAGCAGATTCCAATATATATTGTTTATCTTGTTGATTTGGTGGGTCCCCATTAATAGAAGTGAAATAATTCCAGTATGAATCTACACTGTAAAAAGTTTCTTGTCTGATAACTTTATGTATGTATGAAAGTTTACCTTTATCAGAAACTTTATGTTATAAATTTAATATCAAGTAATCAATCAGTGTTGGAATAGATTTTTTAACAGTTATAGACATTAAATCTATTTTATTAATGAGATGTTGTCTAAAGGTCTGAACCTCTAACCAGCAAGTTTCTCTTAGATCAAATTCTTGTTTTAAGAAATCTAGATTTTAACTTTATTATCAGATATCAACTGATACCAGTACTTTAGATCATTATCTATAGCTAAATGAGTTCCTTCAGAAGTAGATGACAAAAGCATACCCTGAGTATACATTATAGGAAATACAACAAAATTCCATTCCCTATACTTAGGGTGCATGAATATAAAGTTATGATAACTAATAATAATATTTAATGGGTAACAAACCATATGTTTAGGTGTAATAGGTGAAGTACAAAATTCCTTTAGTAACCATAACATGGAGTTATTTACAATCATATTTTTATGTGTTAAGGAGATTTTCATGAAGTGTATACTAATTAGCTCCCAATAATCTTTCCATTTTGTGACATATGACTGATCTATTAATAAAGTAATAACTTTTACAATAGAAGAGATAGTATATAAATTAAAGTCTGGAAAAGAAATACCCCCTTGAGACCAGCTAATAGTATGTTTCTTTAATGCAATCCTAGGTCTATTAGGTGCCCATAAGAAATTTAACATTAGTGTGTTCAGTTTCTTGATAATTATTTTTGTAGGTGGAAGTATTATTGATTGTATTAAGTATAAAATCTTGGGGAATATTATCATTTTAATAATTGTAAGTCTCTCCTCCATAGTAAAAACATATTATTCCAGGTATTAAAAAGATTTTGTATATTAAGAAAACAGGTATTATAATTATTATATATAATAGATTTAATATCTTTAGATAGTATTATACCTAAATAAGTTATCTGACCTGAATTGGGTACATATTTAGTAAAATCACTAATGAGAATATTTTTTCGTGTATATATAGGTAGTATTTTAGTTTTTTCTTCATTGAATATTAAACCAGAAATACTTTTAAAATTCATCATGTTATCAAATAGAGACTGTATAGAAGAATTAGATCCTGCTGATGTAATTAGAACATCATCTGCAAAAGTTGAATTTTGGATGTTGTATTTTCATCTATTTCAAAACCCTCTATGTCAGTACTGTTTCTGATCAAATTAGCCCAAGGCTCCATTTCTAAAGTGAATAATAGTGGAGAAAGTGGACATCCTTGTTTTGTACCTTTAAGAATGGGTATTTTTTGTGAAACATATGTTCCTACCTTAATATAAGCCAATGTTCCTTTGTATAAATGTTCAATTAGATTTACAAATGCATCCGAGAAGTTTGTGCACTTCATTAAGGTAAACAGATAGTCCCAACTTACTGAATCAAATGCTGAACTTATATCAAGACTAATAAGTGTTAAATCTTTCTTTTTCCTATTTGCAAAATCTATTAATGTTAAAGTTCTTCTTATATTATCAAAAGTATTTCTATTTACAATGAAGCCTGTCTGATCTATATCTATAATGCCGGGAATGATTGTGTTCAATCTATCAGCAAAGATATTCATAAACATTTTATAATCAACATTAAGTAATGAGATGGGCTGATATGAAGAACATCTAGTTGGATCTTTATTAGGTTTTAAAATTGGCAAAATAAATGTATATTGCCAAGATGGAGGGGTTATTAACTCAGTTTGGGCCAAAATAAAAACCTTATGTATTAATGAATATGTATTTTTAGAAAGGATTTTATATATCTCTGGTATAATACCATCATTACCCGGTGCTTTGTTTGATTTAAGCTTATTTATTTGTGTAATAACTTCTGAATATGAAATACTCTTGTCCAATAGTTTAATCTGTTGTTTATTAAGCTTTTTATTCATATTTGTGGTTATAAACTCCTTTATTTTATCTTTAGGTTCCATGTTAATATTATTATGGTTAATTTTGTGAAAGTGATTTCTAAATTCATCTAGTATTTCTGGTATACTAGAAACATTCTTCTTTTTCCTTAGAGATAAGATTTCTTTGATATGGTTTTGTTTATTCAACCTTTTTGTTTTATTTTTAAGTCTATGTAAGTATTTGGGGCTTATTGAATAAGACAAAAACTTGTATTCTCTAAAGTTATTTTAACTTTATGAGTTAAAATTTCTTTGTATTTCTCATTTAGTTTGTTTATTTCTTCAATAACTTTCTTGTCCATAATATTTTCTTTATTATTATGTTTATAAGAGTCTAATTTACTTTGAATATCTAACAATTCCTTATCCCAAGATTTCCTTTTATTATTATACCATCTGATACTTTGTCCATATAGATATGATTTTAAGGCATCCCAAACATAAACAATGGAGACTTCAGG
>NC_056731.1:1249386525-1249511525 GCF_019279795.1 Protopterus annectens
TCACAATGCATTATACAGGTTGTTACAGACTCTATGTAAGTGAAATCAAACCCAAAATTATTAATAAGTAACAAAACTCAACATTTTTGTCCCAACTCAACTCCTATGTGAATCTTATTATTTACTGTGTCTATATGATCAAAAGTATTTCTATATATTAATAAAGAAAAGAAAAAGAGAGTAGAAAGTAAAAGGGTGTAAGGCAGAAATAAAAAAAAATGTAAGAGAAAGCTATAAGAAGTATATACAATAGAATATTACTTACTGTTTATATTAATAGAGTTAAAAATAAAACAAATTATTTACAATTATTTAGTTCTAATTATTATTAGTTAATGCATGACAGATTATTTACAAACAAGCATAAGCAGTGTAATCAAGAAAGTATAATTAGATAGTGTCGTTCCTGTATCTGTGATGTGTCAGTGTGATATCTAGGTCAAAGGTGAGACTAGCTGCTTTCAGCTTCTCTGTGAGAATTCTGAGAGTTGAAGCTTTTGAAGTAGCTCATGGACACTGTGCATGAGACAGCCCACATCCCAGATTGTCTCTCTTAACATTTTGGCGGGAAACTTATTAAAAACTAGTGACAAACATTCATTTAGCAGTGTAAATGCATCTAAACATGACAAAACCTTCACAATGCATTCTACAGGTTATTACAGACTCTATGTAAGTGAAATCAAGCCCAAAATTATTAATAAGTAACAAAACTCAACATTTTTGTCCCAACTCAACTCCTATGCAAATCTTATTATTTACTGTGTCTATATGATCAAAAGCATTTCTATATATTAATAAAGAAAAGAAAAGAGAGTAGAAAGTAAAAGGGTGTAAGGCAGAAATAAAAAAATGTAAGAGAAAGCTATAAGAAGTATATACAATAGAATGTTACTTACTGTTTATATTAATAGAGTTAAAAATAAAACATATTATTTACTATTATTTAGTTCTAATTATTATTAGTTAAAGCATGACAGATTATTTACAAACAAGCATAAGCAGTGTAATCAAGAAAGTATAATTAGGAATAGCATTTGAAGAACATATAAACTTTTAAAGGGAAAAAAAATGTATCAAATTACTGACCTTATTTTTCCTCTTCAGAAAGAGAAACAAGTTAAATCACAGCTTGCCATTAAATCTCCAGATATTTTGACTAGTTATGAAACAAAACATTTCTTTGCACACAGAGAATAACTTTGATTAAATCTTTTTCAAAATATTTGTTGCTTCTTGGAAATGCAGGAACTATATTTAAAAGATTAATAATAAAATAAAATGATGAGAGAGAAATAAACATAGTACAAATCATTTGTTTTTTTACTCTCTTCTTCTTCTCTGAAGTCTTCCACGAAGTTTCAGTTGCCAGTCTCTTTAACGAAGGACTAGCCCATTCCATTTCTTCTATTTTTTCCAAAATCTTATTTTTTTTAATAAACAGTAAAGCAGAGTCTAAGTCATCGAAAATTTTAGGACCATCAGGAAGGAAGATTTTAAGCTTGGCAGGAAACAGAAGGTATGTTTTAAACTGTGCTTTTTTTAAGCTCCCTTATTAGTGGCAGAAAAACTTTTCTTTTAGCTAATACCATGGAAGAATAGTCATTGTCAAAATGCACAGTTGTTTCATTAATCTTAACAGGAGCTTTAACCCAAGCAGATTTAAGAACCATCTCTTTATCAAAAGATGATAGAAATCTAACTATAACTGATCTAGGATAGTTTTTGTTAGAGTTAGTATTAGCTATAGATCTATGTGCTCTTTCGATACCAAAAGAGAGTGCTTCTGGTAAATCTAAAGTTTTAGGGAGCCATGTTGTTAAAAAAGAAGTAATATTGTTACCTTCAATATTTTCTGGCAGTCCAAAAATCCTAATGTTATTGCGCCTAGATCTATTTTCCAGGTCATCCAGCTTTGTTTGTAAATGTGTATTTTGTTTCAGCAGAAACTCAATGTTGATTTCCTCTTCTTGTATTCTATTTTCCATGTCATTCACAGCTTCTTCTATGCCTGTCATCTGGATCTTCTGTTGTTGCAGGTCCATATGTAACAAGTCTATTTGTTTTGTAGTTTTTCTATGAAAGTGTCTATTTTAGTATCCATTTTATCCATCTTAGCAGTAAGTTGCTGGACTATAATTATCAGAGACTGAAGTTCTTTCTTGATGCTGGAGTCTTGAGAATTTGTCTTACTGGAACTCATTTCAGACTGATAAACTGACAGGAAAATTTCCAAAGTAATTTCTGACAGGAATATTATTAAGATTTCCTTTCTTTTTTAGATATAGTTCAAGAACTATATAAAACAAACATATTTAGAAAGAAAATTACTTCAAAAATTAATTTTTTAAGTAATTAATTCCTGTCAATGTAATGAAATTGGTGGAGCTGAAGAAATCTGCTGCTATCCTGTGTTCATCATTGGCCACGCCCCCTATATAGTGCACTTCTGAGGCGTTTACATTTAATATTACTAAGATGCACTGCTATTCTATTTTTTAAATCCCTAGATGTCTGTCCTGCTCCTACATAGAATACCCCACAGTGGCAAACAGCCATATAGATCACCTATTTTGTACTACATGTAATGAAATGTCTACTATGAAAATCCTTGGTGGTATTAGCTGAGGTAAAGGACTTTATTTTAACTGGATTGGATTTGGTGAAATGTACAAGGTGGGATTGAATGAATATTGGTAGGGGATTTATTGTTATGACACTTTTTTAGGATAGCTAATTTATTATGATTTTGAGTGAACATAGGAAAGTAATGCAATAAATGCATCTATATTCAGTATTTAATAACATATATATGTTAATTTGTATTGATTTTATGCTTTGATTACCCCTGTTTGTGATGGTTGCACCTTAGATAGATGGTCACTTCTGGATGATATTAAGCAGAGTGTTTTTTGACACTGTTGCTTTAAATTTGGAAGATTTAAAGTGAAGGGGAGGAGTGTTTCTGTATAGCACTAATGGCGTCAATGGGCAAAACTGGTCTCATTGGCTCTAATAGTGCTTCCTGAATGTGTTTTTGAACTTAGACGTAAAATGGCACTGTTGTACTAAAAAATTGTGATTATTGCTCATTATTCCTTTTTATTGGATTATTTATTGTTAACAGATTTATGGTAGATTTGTTAAGATTACACACACACACACACACACACACACATATATATATATATATATATATATATATATATGGTCATATATGATCACATAAAACTTATCAAGCTGCACATCATTGATACGCAAAGTATTATCTTCTTATCCTTTAAGCTGTTCCCATTAGGGGATGACGCAGCAGAACATAGTTCTACAGAATGAGTGGCAGTAGAGTTTTACTGTATCAGTTTGCCAGCCCGGTGATCAACCTTCCTTAGAAGGCACACACATGCACACACTCTCACCTAGGGCTAATTTAGACTGCCCAATTCACCTGAAGCATGTCTTGGGAATGTTGGTGGAAACTGGAGCACCCAGAGGAAACCCATGCAAACACAGGGTGGAGATGCAGATTCCACACAGAAGGTACCCCGGCTGAGAATCAAACTGGATAACCTCTTGTTTGAGGAAACAATGCTAACTGCTGCACCACTGTGCCACCCCTCACAAAGCATTATGCTCTCATCAAAATATGACCATGGTAAAATCTCTTCAAAGCACCACATCCTAAAGAAAGAAATTTACCTCCTTTTAAGCGGTCTAGTGTAATGCATGTACAGATTTGTCGTCTTGTGCTACTAACAGTAATACCTCAACAAGTAATTTCCTAAAGTAATTACATCCTCCCTGTTTCATGGAAAGCCTGTCAGAGATAAGTGGCAGTCAATGTTCTTCATTAAATTTCAGCACCCCAGTATCTGGTTAGCCGTTCTGGGTTTAGTGGTGGATACAAAAAGATGGCTTTACTCTTATTCCAACGTTTGAATGAGATGAATAGTTTCCATCTCACTACTCCTTAGCGGCTTACATTCCTTCCTCTTTGGCATGCTCCAAACTAATTTAGAAGTAGCTATCAATGGCAGAGGCTTCATTTGGAAGTCTGCCTACATTTCAGGATCATTCCTAGAGGCCTGCATATCTTAAAGATGCCAAAGGACACTATGCATTTTTCTGACTTACTGCGTAGATCGTAAGAGCTCAATCTAGAACTGAGCTTTAACTATATATGCTTACTTATTGAATATTTTAAACCGACTGAGGTTGCCTTAGTAGCTGAAATTGAAAGCCTCCTTAAAGAGATTAGGCCCAGGTTCAGAACAGAGATATATTCATTAAAGTTAGATGACATTTTCACTAATGTTTCCATGTATGAAAATAGACTTAAACAGCTGAAAAGTAAGACATTAGAGCACGATTACAGTGACCTTGTACATTGCCACATTTTTGTTTGGCCACATACCTCTGTGGGTGTTACTGTGAATAAGAATCATGCTGATGTTGTGTTCTGTTACTAATGATATGAATTTATATCATGAAGTTAACACTGTTGGTATGAGAACAGCAACTGTTTTATCCAGTGGTTTGCAATCTGATAAAGGCAGGTCTTGTGATATAACCACTAGTGACCAACCTTCTGCCTTACGACCATCAAAGAATGTGACATGTGAAGGAATGCTGACAAATGTGAATGAGCTTGGAGCAAGACCAAAGGAAAAACTCTCTTGCTGTTTGTTGTATCTTTCTTTTCTGTTATTACCACTGCCTATCAAGTGCATGGAGAAGCCCCAGAGAAGGCATCTACCAGCAGAGACAAGAAGAAGTGGAAATTGTCCATGGAGCACAATATTTCAGCAGCAAGAGAGAAGCGAGCTACATTGAAGCATTAGTGGTGGATTACCCTCTGTAGGATTAACTCAGATGCAATTGAAGGTTTTGAATAAGGGCCTCTCTTTCATTCCCTCCTGTCCTTCTAAAGGATGTGATGCATTATTGCAATTAAGACTTTACGCACAGAATGTGATGTTGAAAACTGTTTTTCTGATGAACCCTGAGATGATTAAGAATGGTTTCAAGAGACCTAGTGCTTTTTGTCCCACTCTCACTGCTTCTGTTGATTCATTTTTTGAAGATGTGTGACCAAGATTTATATACCGTATTTAATAATAAGGAAACATCCAGGTTTTACTATATGACTAAAGATGAACTGACTGAACATAGAAACAATGACTTAATACAGATATGCCTTGCCGATAAAGGTGGGGCCATTATGGTTTTGGATTGACAGGTCTATGTGAATAAGATACAGGATATGTTCTCTGACATCAATGTGTATTTGACTATTACCACCTCTGCTGTCAACAGAATGATTAGCTACAGTATGTACGTAATGAGCTGTATGATATGTTAATGAATAGGTTAATAGGCCATGATTTGTATTTATATTTAATGACTGAGAAACCTTTATTTGCTATTATTCATGGCCTTCTGAGGTCCACAAGAATATATGAGATCCTCTACTATGACCAATAGTGTCTTGTATATGCTGGTTAACTGAAGCTCATCAATATTTGTTGAGCATAAGCTTAGACCAATTGTCAGCAGTGCCCCTTCTGTTTTAAGAGATACACATTTTCTTGAAACTGTGTATGATTGTGCAACACAGTCTGATGTGTCTAGATGTTTTTTGGTTAGTTAAGATGTATGCATACTTTTCACTGTTATTCCCAATTTAGAAGGTGTATAATTTGTCAGATTGTTTCTTCACAAACATAGCCACTATTCAAATGATATGATTTACTTGATTTGTTCTTTTCTAGATTTGGTGTTAGAGAATAATGCATTTATCTTTGGTGATTGTATTTTTCTACAGAAGATTGGTGTGGCTATGAGCACCCCATGTGCAAATAGCTACACCAGTCTTCTTATGGCACATTGGGAAGCAAATTTTGTTCATGGAGATCATAGATTTTCAACTCATTTGAAGTACTTTAGTTTAAGTGCTTTGTGAATGACATTTTTTTACTGTGGGATGGATCTGTTAAGTTATTGGAGCAGTTCATACAATACCATAAGAGTTCTACTAGTTTTCGGAAGTTTAGTAAACATGTAGCTTTTGATGTTATAGATTTTTTTTAAATGTAC
Source organism: Protopterus annectens (assembly GCF_019279795.1). Taxonomy (NCBI): domain Eukaryota; kingdom Metazoa; phylum Chordata; order Ceratodontiformes; family Protopteridae; genus Protopterus; species Protopterus annectens. The sequence continues at coordinate 1,249,392,619 of NC_056731.1, forward strand.
GCCTGATTAAAACAAAAGATGAAATATTTGAGACTAGGTTATATAGTTAAGAATGCTGGGGTAATAGTCTTTTATATCAAACTAGTATGCATCCTACGCACATTTACAGTAGTATGGCCAGAAGTCAAGCATTGGGATTGTCTAAGTTGCACACAGATGATAACAGGTTTGATGAAGATTTCCTCCATTTCCTTGATGGATTTGTGGATAGAGGATATTCCTGACATGAGATGGCCTCATTGGTTGGTGATATACATGAAGCATGCCAACATATAGCTAGACCATATTATTCTAGTCAATCTCCAAGGAGAGTGAATAATAATTGTAAAGATATTAAGACTAGTGTTGTTTTGACTTATACGAATACTATAAGAAAGATATGTGAAATCATATGTAAAAACTGGCCAATTCTTTTATCAGGTGATAAGATTAAAACTATAGTTGGTCTTACCCCCAGTTTTTGTTTTAAAAATAGTCTTTCCTTGAAATTCCAGTTTTGTTAAGGATCCAAGAAACTACAATACAATAACTTCTCTGGGAAAGTGGGGAATGTATCCCTGTGGGTCTTGTATGGTTTGTGGCCATATATCTCAATTAAGGACATTTGTACATCCTTCTAATGGTTATGGGTTTACACCTCAATTTTATGTAGATTGTACCAGCAGTAACATGATCTATTTAGCTCATTGCAATCAATGTATGTGTTTTTATGTTGGGAAAACCAACCATACTCAGAGAGTGTGGTTCAGAACACATTAGATATAGCAGAAATAGAGATGTGCACTTAATCGACATGTGGCAAATAATGTTGACCTTAGAGGTGGTGATATTGTTAATAAGGCAGAGGTGGCTAAACTAAGATGGATTACTAATCTGCAAGCACAGAGGGTTCCGCTCTTGAATGTGAGTGTACCTTTAAAACCTCTGTTGAGAACGCATACATTACCACACTAATTTAGTAATTGCTTAATTGCTTGATTGTTTTAACATTTTTACTCTGGTTTTATCTGGATTTTAGGGTATATAATGAGCATTGTATTTTTGTCTTTGTCTGAAGCAGTGCATTTTATCAGCACAAATGTGCTTATACTTAATAAACTTTTTTTTATTTTAGTGGCTGTGTTTGGCTGGTGTATATCTATATCTATATCTATATATATATATATATATATATATATATATATATATATTTTTTTTTTTTTCTTAATTTAGAATTTTCTGAAGAAAGCAAAGCAGCTGCTGATACTTGTAGAGTAATGAGATATATATTTTTTATTGAAAAGCAAGTATCTTTTGTAACATTAACCATCAGTACTACAAAGTACAAGCATATGAAAATCAACTGAAATGCTTAAACATTTACAAGTTACCTGTCCCTCATGTGGTTGAGGCAGTAATTAAAAAACATATGAGAGTTTACTTAATACAAGACCACGTCGTGTTAGACATTACCAGCTGTATTTAAAGTTACTCTGTAAAGCTTTCTTACATTGACTTGTGACATCATCTTAAAGTAAGCCAAGAAGAATCATGGGGTAACCATATTAAGTGTACAGTGTTGCATGTCTTAAATATGTAATGTAAACAAAATATTTTTGTTTAGCATTATACTGTGTAGTATCTGGTGCATTTTCTAGATAAGAAAAATAAGTACTATATGTAGATAACATATGACAGTATAATGCACAGATCTCAATATGTAATGCATTATCTATTTTAAAGCTTAGGCCAGGCTATACATGTGCCTTTTCCCCATATATTTTACCCCTATTGCCTGCAGTCATCAAACACATTCCACTTAACCTCAATCTCACTCTTCCCTCTGTCCTACTATCTATATGCACAGGAAACAAAGTTGAGATCTAGAACCTTTGATATGAATATATCACTTTAGGGATTTGAGTAATGTTTTTGCTACTAATCCTATACCTAAAATTTCTTGATGGGTACTACACAGAAACATGGCTTAAAATAATTCCAGGTCAGTGTGACATGTGTAAGCTTAGACACAGTGCACCATCTCTAGATACAGCTTGAAGCTCTGCTTGAAAGGCCAATCATCTATCCCTATGGCTCATTTTTAGGGTGATTTTAGTTATGCTGTTTATTTCACAGATATGGCATGTATTACCCCAGGTGTGTGTATGGCCCATTAGGTGAGTGATTCACATACTATATATGTAGATTCATTACTACTTCTTTAACTTAACTGTTCTCCATGCACATTTATAATGCTTGCACATGCTTCATGGAACATGCAATTTGCTTAACTGTCCTAAGCCCATTTTTATACAAGTATGTGTTTCAGGAAACATACGGTGTATACAAAACAGTGACACTGAATAACACATAGTTCACTCATTAACATGTAAATACTAATGGCAATACTTTGCTTTAGAACAGTCATATGCAGTGCTGTCATGTGCAGAGCCTGTATATGATATGATATTTTAGGATGGAGAGACTGCATGTGTGACTGACGTGATGATATCACTGGGACAAAAAAAAGTATCCTGCATACCTTTGCTGCTGGAACATCAGAAGGCTGTGGGTTTTATTCTCACATCTGTTGTTTGTATTAGATTCCCAGGGCAGCAAAAGGGAGGTTTTGTACTCATAAATGTGCCATCCTTCATGTGAGATGCTAAACCAAGGTCCCATCTGTCTGAGTGATGGCTCAGCTGGATGCAAACATATCCTATGGCACTTATTAGAAAAGAGTAGGGACTTTATTTATTGATACATGTACAACCATTTCAATTCAATGTTCTATACATAATTATACTATTTTATGAAGATATGAACATAAACACCTTCATTGAATTATCACTAGTGACATAGGCACATTTACATTTATATAAAAATAATCAAATTGTATTAACAAACATTATACTTCACATATATTGCTATATATTATATAACCTCAATGTTACTTTAATTATTCAGCTCCTGCCGCTTTTTTAAAAAAGAAACATCTTTACTAAACCATCACTTGTGACATAAGCAATCATACATTTATATAAATGAAAACAAACCACACTGACACAATCCTAGTTGCAAGCATTTTACATCACAAACAATATTGTCACACTCCCAGTTGCAAACATTATACATCACTTATAATATACCCAATCATGTTCAGTCAAATGTTACATAGCTCATTCAAGTTCTGCCTTCTTGTAAACCTCATTCCTCCCCGGTATGTATTATCACAATTCTATTTTTCTCCTATGTACATTCATCTTTATACTACTCATCATCCTCCCCCCTATGTTACACAATCCTTATTTATTTAATTCACCACATTTCATGCATTTCAAATGTTTCTTATGTAACAGTCCTTCATATTTCATGTTCTATGCTACTCATTCAGCACTAAGCAAAATCGTATCCAAACCATCAAATTATTTATTATTTTCATATAATCCATATACAATCATGTTCATGTTTATATTTCAGATGATTTCTCCCGAAGGATCTTTCCCATAATAGCCAAACTTCCCATATTCTTGAGCATTTCAAAAAAGTTCTATAGTTTCTTCTACAACACAAACTTTACATTTCCTGTCTTCTATTTACTCATATTGTATAGATGTTTTAACTTGCAACTTCTAAATTGTTAATCTCCACAAGAAAAAAAAATATGTATCTACATGGGTTCACTTTGGAATCTCGAAATACTGAAATGTCGAATTTCAGCATCTCGAGACCAAATTGTCGAATCTGCAGTTGTGCAAAACTGCAGAATACCGAATCTGAAAATTTCAAACCCGCAGTAGTGATGGTGCGTTAGGTAAGTGTAATTTTTTTAAGGGTTTTGGAGAGGATTTGTGTGTACATGAGTGTGCTGGGGAGTTTTAGGTGTGGGTTAGGATAGGTAGGTAAGAGTGTGAGTGTGTGAGTGTTGAGAATGCTGGTGTTTGTATGTATGTGATGTGTGTTTGTGCAAGGGGGATGTAGAATGTGTGGTGATGGGTTTTCTGTCTTTCGGTTTTTAGTACGACCTTGGAGTTAGTATATATAAGCAGCAGGGAGTGGGGGGTGCAGGGTGGCTTGCCCCCCTGCTTATTGGAACGGTAGGTGTGTTTGTTTTGTTGTGTTCGTGTGTGTTGTTTCAACTTGTTGCAGTGTCGGGAGGTAGGATTATTTGTGTTTGTTTGTGTGGTGTAGTGTTTTTTTGACATTCGTGGTTTTGAATTTTCCGGTTTTGGGGTTTCAGATTTGTGAGTTTTCGGATTTATAGTCTCGAGATACTGAAATTTAATATTTCAGTATTTCGGATTTATAAAGTGAATCCATCTACATATATTTATATAAATAGATATACAGTTTATTCTTAAATCCTCTCGGTCTTTTGATAATGGTTCCTTGAAATTTAACAACCGCATTCATACAATGCCCAGTTTCAGCTATTGCTTTTCAGATCCAAGCTTCTCCATTAGTAACTCAAACTAAATTCTCAGCAAAACCTCCTTTTCTATATCTATCTACATGTTATCTATCTATTATCTATCTATGCGTGTCTCTGTCTGCCTGTCTGTCTATTTATCTACATCTTTACTTGTTGTTTGTCTTTTGGCTTTTCCCGGTTAGGGGTCTCCACAGCGGAACTCCGGTCCGCTAATGATTGGCAGTTGGTTTTTATGGTGTCGAGTTGTCAGCCCGACACTCAACCTTCAATGAAGGCATGCCCATTCAACTCATGTCTTTTGAATGCCCACTCAACCGTGGGGAGGACATGCAGACTCCACACAGAAGGCACTCCCAACCTAAGCCGAGAATCGAACGGGAGAACCTCTTGCTAACTGCCTCATCATTCACAGTTCCTCAGCCTCACTCTCTTACTTTCCACTGTTCTTACCTTTATTTAATCTTCACACAGATTTATCCTGCATTTCAGATTATGCCTCAGGTCTAACAGAAATAAGTTCTTCAACACTCTTCCTAGAATGGACACCTAAAGCTTCTCATTGCTCATTTTTCCCTCTTCTGACTTCTTCCACTTTACTCTCTCCTTTCTATCTGATAGTCAACTTGTTGTCCAAAGGTTAAGTGTTGACACCATCAGACCACATAAACTTTTGCAATAACTTCTACTTAGCAACATGTGAAATACATTGGCAAATCTGGAAATTCCATTAATCCACCCACTGTTTTCCATATATCCATAATACCAAGTGCTCACCCAGCAAACCGATATTGCTCTTGAGTAAACTTCCCTTACAACAAATTGTCTGCAACACATTAAATAGCACTACTATAGCACCCAAAAAACAAGCCACCCTGGTGGAATAAGAAAATCAATATCCTGTATAGCAGAAGGAAGAAAATTATGGCAAAAATTTGGAGGTGCAGCACCAAGCAAGATAAAAGCACACACATCAAACTAATCAAATAACTCAGAGGACAAACAAAGTCTACCAAAGCCAACTTTGAGGTAAAGTTGGCATCCCAAGCTAAGGACAATCACAAATCATTCTTTGGCTATGTCTGCAACCTCAAAAGCAATACACAATTGAGTGCAGAGCTCATTGTAAATGGAGCCACCTATACTGAGGCAGAAGATATAGCAAACTACTGGCTGATAAATTCAGCTCCAACTTTACCCCTCTCTCTCCCCCTCAACCTTCCCTCAGGAAATACTATCAAATATAACCCCCCCTACTATCACAAAGGAAGAGGTCCTTAATGCTCTCTCTAAGACCAAGAACACTACATCAATAGGCCTAGACAATATCCCTAGCTGAAACATCACCTATCAGGCTCTCTGGAATTACTATTTAACTGTAGCCTCCAAACAGGCTCCATGCCTCATGAATGGAGAATGACAACAGTTGGCCCTCTGCATAAAGGTGGGACATCTACATACCCTGGAAACCACAGACCCATAAGTTTCACTAGTCTTGTATGTAAAACCATGGGAAGAATTATCACGGAAATGATCAGTAGAGATATAGTAAACCTCCAGACACTGGACCCAACCCCGTTTGATTTCATCAAAAGCAGATGATGCCTACTCAACCAGGTGGACTTCTTTGAGGAGGTCACCAAAGCAAGGGATGAGGGAAAAATTGTTCACGCTGCCTACCTTAACTGGCCAAGGCATTTGACACAATTCCCCACTTAGGCATTTTTGACAAACTCAATAGGTTAGGTGCAAACTTTTATGGAACCCAGTGGATAACCAACTGGCTCACAGACAAGACCCAGGAAGTTAGACTTGGTGACTCCATCTCTACAAAGACACCAGTCACAAGTGCAGTCCCTTAAGGATCAGTCCTTCAACTGCTCCTTTTTGGCATTTACTTCTAAAAAGTCAAGGCCAATGTCAGTGGTCTCTGACTGAGTAAATTTGCAGATGATTGTAAATTAGGAGCTGTCACTGAATCCCACACTGACACAAATGTTCTCCAGCAGGGGCTGACAGAGGCAAACAACTGGTGCCACAGACATAGACTAATGCCAAGAAATGCATAATAGTATCCTTTGGGAAGTCATCCATCCCTGATAACTATCATATTAACAACACGCCCCTTAGACTTGACCCAGTAGTCAGGGACTTAAGGACACACGTAGATTGTAATCTAGAGTTAATCTAGCCTTTGATCATTATGTGTCTACAGTACTGGGGAAATCATCCTATGTAGCGCAACTTAGAAACAAAGGTATGGCATCTAAGTCAAAGGAAGTCATTGTTCCACTGTTTTCATCATTCATCAGACCTATCATTGAGTACAATGGCCCCTTTAGTATGCACCTAATTAGGCATATCCAACAGCTGAAACATCCACAGAGGTTCCTCACTAAAAGAATACAGGGCATAAGTAAAATGTCCTATGCAGACTGCCTGAAGGCCCTATACCCTGTATTATGTCTCCTGCAGGCTTTTAAGGGGAGATCTATGCCTGGCATACAGGGCATTAGACCCCACCCACACTGATGGAACTTCTGAATATACACAAAACAAACAGCACCAGAATTACTATTCTAAAGACTTACACCTTGCCAGTGATATAAATAGGACCTGCTGGAGAGACAGGCATGCATCCCAAAGACTACACTGTCTATGGAACAGGGTCTCCATCCATGTGAAGCAGTTCCTCCCTATCCCAATTCAAGTGCAACTTGGATAATTGGACATGAAACAGGAAATTCATCCCTGACTTGGTACTTATGTCTCTAATGGTTGCAGGGAATCTGTAAATGGTTCATCTCCCAAGCCCCTGCTTAAACTTATGAAGGGTATCAGAACTTGTCAGACATTTGGAATGGATGGCTAAGCTTAAAACGACCCTTGCAGTTGTTAGCCTAGTAAACACCTATGAACCTATGAACCTCTATCTAACTTAGTCTATTGACAAACCACACTGGCCATCCAAGGGGCCATCTGTATAACCCAGTCCACAACCTGCAGTAGCTTACCCAAATACAGGTCTGGACAACATGGATATGTAATTTCCAAATGTCTCCATAGCCATGTTGGTAGATATGGGCATCCTGACCCAATGTGGCATTTGTCTCATGTTCACAGACAAACATGTAATCCTTAAAGAAACAAACACCGTATAAGACAGATGCACATACACAATTTCACTGGAGGCACAAATCTCACATACAAAGAAAGTTGTCAAGAACATACACACCACATTCACCAAACAGAGTGTCCACCATACACATAGAATTACCTATGGTGAGACACTAAAAAGCAATCTTTCCAAACCTCTAAGAGCACCTAAGCCTATAAACAACATTGCCTATCATCAGCAATTTCTGAAGCACTCACCAAATGCAACATTAAACACCACATATATGTCTACACACAATGGAGTCCCAAGAGCAAAGCCCATAAATCAAGTCAATATATTACCCAGGACTCTTGTCACACAGGATTCCATTTTATGACACACAGATGCCTCACTCACTAGCTTGAACAAGGAGAAGATAATGGCTAGTTGCTTATCTGAAACCAGGATCCACCAAGATACACATGCACTCAAAGTCACTACACAACAGGTAGCAGTATGATTCTATAGTAGTACATGTGGTTGGTAATGACCTGATACATACTACACCGGATCATATGAAGAGAAACATTGTTGATCTCTCTGAATACGTGCCTCAGGCAGATATGCACCTTGCACTGAGGAGCATTTTATCTTCACGAAAGTTGATGCCAGTATGAACAAAAGATTATTGACTTCCATAAGTGGCTTAGTTTCTCGTGTCATTCTAGGGTGATTCAATATTTGCCAGGATGAGAGAACATGGTTAGCAAACCACATTACTTTGCAAACAATGTCCCCTCCAGGCTTTGAGTATTGGCTAAAATCTTCATCCATCTCTTTAGAGCCTTTTTTTAGAAAAAGACAGATTGACAAACCTACTGACATAGCAAATAAACCAAAAGAAACCTAAAGTTGCTACTGCTCAATGCAAGAATCCTTAACAAGAAACTCCACACCCTACAAGCTCTCCTCACTCTGTAGAATACAGACATCTGTGCCATTACTGAGATGTGGTTTGAATCTGCAGAAAGTACCCCAGCACTGCAAGGCCTGTGCCTTCCACACATTTAGACAATCAGCAACACAGACAGGGACAAAAGGTGGAGGACTCTCAATCTATATTAGCAAAAAGCATAACTCTATGTTGGTTAAACAGGGCAATGTCCTGGAATTTATACACATGCAAATCCACACACAGTCCCATGCCATGTCCTAGTAAGTTATAGGTCACCCTGATGTCCCTAGAATCCCATAACTCATACATAGACCTACCGAAGGCACTCACCCTTAAACATGATACCCTGTTCATGGGAGACTTTAACTACCCCTCTATAAACTGAGAAACGTACACCGCCTCATACTCACAGGCACAAGTGTCCCTGGACTTTATTAAGACAAATAGCTTTGGCCAGATATTCAGTGGTTCCAACATACTGGACCTGGTACTCATTTCCCCCCATGTCACATCTTCACTGGTGAGGTTGGACCACAAAGCTGCCTCCTGTGTAATAGTTAGCAACTATTCCAAAGCAAAGCACATCCTGTTAAGAGAGACTTTGACAAAATTCAGTGCTCTTCTCAACTCTGCAATTCACAGCAACCTATGCAGCATTGTTAACAGAGACCCTGTACAACCATGTAAATGGTTGTATAAAGACAGCTGTACCTACAGGAAGTAAGCCAAAAACAAACTCTAAAAACAAACCACACTGACAGAATCCTAACCTTAATATGGTATATAACAAAAGAAAAAAAAGCCATGAGTAGTTACACTACTATCGAAGGGATTTACCTTTCTCCCCACTTATAAGACTGATATAAGTGAGGTTTTAATAGACCTTAGACTGTTTCTGAGGAAAGTGAATCTTTCTAATATGTTTAAGGATCAAAAGGGGAATGAGGCCATTATGTTTAAGAAGAAGAGTATGTGCAACCCTCCCCTACATCCATTATTAGCAAATTTTGAGAATTAGTTGAGCATGACATCAGGGCATACTTAAACAAGAGGAAAAGAACTTCATTTAACCTCCAGCAATATGAGAGGATAGTTCTTAATGAGCTTAAGGCTAACAAGGAAGTTTGAATTATGAAGCCTGACAAGGGTGGAGGGGTAGTCATAATAAATTCCTAGGTGTATCCAGGTAAAAATGTTGGAATTGGTTAATAGTAACTCCAGATACATGCAAGTATCCAAAAATAAAATAAATGTAGCCTACAGGAAATTTGACTTGGTCTTGGAAGACAACTTGTTGCAGCAGACTATTGACAAGAATCATTTTGAGTTTTTAAGCAACCCTAAGCCATTTATACCCTCATCTTTGGGATACCCAGTGTCCACAAAAGTTTTAATGATCCACCCCTCAGACCTATTGTAGCAGTTTCAGGCTCAAAACATAACCCTATAGTGGTAAATGTAGATAGGAAACTAAAAGTTATACTACCTTTAACCCATCATCTTTTGGTGGATTCATGGGATATTTTGGCTAAAATCTCAGATCAATTTTATGACCCTGGTGTGTTTGTTACAATTAATATCCAAGATTTGTTTTCAGTGATCCCTCATTCAACTGGTCTTGAATGGGTGCCTGAAGTCATTACTAGAAACAAGTATTTATCTAACACTGAGTTGTGGTTAGTTATGGAAATGTTAGAACTAGTGTTAGACAATAATTTTGTTTTCTATAAAGGCGAGTAGTATAAACCGATTAGTGGCATTGCCATGGGAGTGACGTCTGCTTCCTTGTTTGCAAACTTGGTTTTACTGAACTGGAAGCAGAATTATGCATTCAGTTCAACTTATTACTCTAAAATGTTAGTGTACTTACACTTTTTGAATGATGATTTTGTTCTTTAGAGAGGTACAAGGGATGAATTGGATGATTTTATTACCTATATAAACCAAACCACTGAATTTTGGAGATTCACTTACAATGTTGGGACAGGGGAAACAAATTTCTTGGATGGGAAATTAACGAAGGATTTGGTTAACCACAAATTTAAATCCAATGTTTACTGGATTATTATTAATTCCTATCTACATTATACAAGTAATCTTCCCTTCCATCAGAAGAGAAGTATTATTAAAGGCAAAATGGTGCACATCACCCATATGACATCTAATGTAGAAGACTTACAACAGGAACATAATTTTGTGGCCCAGATGTTTATGGAGTGGGGCTATCCAGATCCCATGGTTTATAATGTGAGAGGAAATTAAAAGGAATTGGGTTACCAAATATATTCCATTGCTTGGTTCCTCTGATTTAGTCGATAGGCCTAATACAGAGGGCAATGACAGTCACATTATACAGGACCTGCAGCCATTTGGTGGTGGGGGTATTTTCCCAAGTGGATCAAAAGAGGATTACACAAGGTCCTTGACCATTAAGTATGGTTCTGACACCAAGGAAATTAAAATAATTATACAGAAATACTGGCATATTTTCCCCACAATGTCTAACAGACCTGATGTTTTCTCCAGGCCCCCACTTTTTGGCTACAAGAGAGGGTCCTACATTAAAAACTTACTTGAAGGGACTTCTAAGAAGTAGAATGACAGGAACTCACCTGGGAAAGTGGGGACCTACAAGTGTGGGATGTACAACCAATGCAAATATATGGCCCACAGAGAAGAAATCCAGATAAGTACTATACAGACTCCTCCTAATAGCTAAGAACTATTTTAATTGTACATCTAAAGAGGTGGTGTACTTAGCATTCTGTCAAGTGTATTCAGTCTACTATGTGTGGAAAATGGAGAGGCTATTAAAAACTAGGGTCAATGAACATCATTACGACATTTCCCACTGCATGGAAACCAATGTATTTTTAGAAGCATTTGAAAGGATGTCTTGGTGGAGGAGTTTTATTTTGGTGTTAGAACAGGTTGAATCAAGCCCAAGGGTTGGACCATGGGATACCCTACCTGAGTAAGTGAATTGTTACGGCAACTGAGGTTAAACACAAGGACACCCCCAGGGCTAAATAGGCAGCTTTCACTAGGTCCTGTATTAAAAATAGAGCTGCTAAATTATGATGAAAATGTGTACAAGCAAATGTTTGAAATTATTTTATAAACAAGTACAAAGTGTGTTTACATGCCGTTCCTATAGTATACATTTTAAAACATGTGCTTTAATTTATACTACCTTGTTGGAAAGTTTGCATCAATTTTAATAAGATTACTTTTGTATAAGGAGGAAAATGATGTAACTTTTAAGAGCACAAAATGATGCCATTTTTAAGAGCACAAAATTATGTAATTTTCAAAAGCAGGAAATGATGTTTTATGTCTGTATAATGTTTAGTATAAATTCCGTGGAAAACAGAGTGTTCTTATTCTGATGAAGTCTTCTAGTAAGACGAAAGTGCTAACTCTTGTAACTTTGTGGAATACAATTGGAGAAAACTACTAGTTTTGCCATTGCTGGTGGAGTTTCTTCTGGATTTTGAGCCAATTCCTGGTTTGTCTTGTTTACTCTTCCTTGACCAATTTACTTTCAACAAACACATATATAATAGCTAAGTATAGCATCCGCTCTATGTCACCCTTGGGCCATTCCTCCAACCTAACAAGTCTGGCAGTCCTAAACATTCAGTGAATCACCATTCTCTTAGGGATTTCAGCTGCCACTCCATCATCTGGAAAACCTATATTTCCACAAACATGTACGCCTACAGATTTCTGGACTTCATAAATACAGACTGACTGGATCAGCTCCCTACTGGTTTTTACTCCCTCCTTAGTTAAATCAGACTATACATAAGTCATATTTGCTATATGAATGAAGCTGGATACATCCTCCAGTAACTCAGTATTATGCTAAAGTTAATCTTCTAAAACTGAGTGATGGCTTAGCAAAGTTCAACATTCTCTTCCATCCTGACGACCTCTTCAAGAATGAGTCCTTCACTGCCAAATTCTATACACATGAAAATAGTTCCATAGAAGCATCTGTGCTCTTCTGAAATAAATGCAACACCAAATTAAGAAATAACCTCCTTTGATGTAACCCAAATGTAATCAGGCTCTACAACAAAAGGAAAAAGATCACAAACATAAAAATAAATGTACCACTTTAAATGCCAAAATCACTCTCGCCAATCCAGTCCTTGATCAAATCTACCAAAGCTGTTAATGAGGTAAAAATAGTCACATATGCAAAAGATAATCACAAAGGCTTCTTTAAATATGTTAAAAACCTCTGAAATAATGCTCAAAACTGTGAAGAGTTAATAGTAAATGATATCACATACTCTAAATCTGGGGACATAACCAATCTCCAATAGAAAAATTTAGGACTAACCTCCCCCCAACACACACACACAGACACATCCAAATCACATATCACCTTTCATATCCTCCTCAAATCTCCCAGGAACAAGTTCTCAAAGCACTATATGAGGCCAACAATACTGCTTCTATGGGGCCTGACATACCAAGATGCCTACCATTCAGCCTGAACTAACCTGTCAAACCCCTTATACAGGCCTATCAATATCAGCCTTCAATCAGGGTTTGTACTGGACAAGTGATGGACTGAAACAGTCATCCATGTGCACAAAGGTGGGGCATCAATTGACCCAGGCAAGTAAAGACCTATTAGACTGACCAGCCTCATGTGTAAGGCTATGGAAGGGGTCATTATAGAATTAACAAATAAGGACACAAGCAGTCTACAAACTCTTGACTAAAGCCAGATCAGTTTTGTAAATGGCAGATCCTACCTACTTAATGTGGCTGACTTCCTTGGAAAGGTTACCAAAGCATTGGATGAGAGAAACTCTGTACACACTGTATATATAGACCTCATAAAGCCATTCACTGAAGTCTCCCACTCAAACACAGTTGATAAACTCATCCAGCTAAATGTAACTCCCCATGCAGCTCCTTGGATAATAAACTCATCCAGCTAAAAGTAACTCCCCATGCATCTCCTTGGGTAATAAACTCATCCAGCTAAATGTAACTTCCCATGCATCTCCTTGGGTAATAAACTCATCCAGCTAAAATTAACTCCCCATGCATTTCCTTGGGTAATAAACTCATCCAGCTAAATGTAACTCCCCATGCAGCTCCTTGGATAATAAGCTCATCCAGCTAAATGTAAATCCTCATGCAGCTCCTTGGATAATAAACGTATCCATCTAAATGTAAATCCTCATGCAACTCATTAGATAACAATCTAACTTTCAAATACAAAATTAGTGTGGATGTATCTCCCTACTCCAAAAGACCTGTGACTAATGGTGTACCTCAGGTTTCAGTCTTGGGCCACTCTGTTGGTCAAACTATAGCTAAAGGCTTATGGCTGACTACGTCTGCAGATGACTATAAACTTGGTCCCATAAAAAATTTGTCAGAAAACAGCTTCCACCAGGAAGGTCATCCTTGCAAAAAAATAGCTAGTGTCAAAGCAACGGCCTAAAATGTAATGCAAAAAAATATCTTATGGAAAGTGTGACATTCCCTACAACTATTACATTAACAAAACACCCCTTGAAATTGACCCAATAGTGAGGGACCTGTGAACCCATGTCAACAATTAGCTGTCAGTCAATCCCCACATATCCACTGTTGTAGAGAAGCTGTCTTTTATTGCACATATTATTAGTAAGGACTTCACATTCTGGTCCAGAAAGGTGATCATTCTACTTTATTCTGTACTCACTAAGCCAGTCATTAAGTATAATGTCCCCACTGGTATGTATCTGTCCAAACATCTGACAAGACTGTAATAACTGCAACACTTTCTTATTAAGAAAATCAAGGGCATAAATCACAAAAGCTACACACTGACCATGTCAATGTCCTGTATCTCTTTGTTGTATTTTACAAGCTACTAAAGGACGATCTCTGCATTTCTTATACAGCATCTGCTGACCTCTTCCCTTCAGCTCTACTACACATCTACAAGTTTAACATTGTCATAGAAAACAACTCAAGAGATCTTAGGCTCATCTGCAACTTGAATAGAATATTCTACAAAGATAGACATCTTGGGTCTATATTACATCATCCAACTGCAACAAGTTTGAACGATGTAATACTGAACCTGAAAGTCTGAAACCTGAAAATAGCAAAGTCACAGCACATCGATTTTTTCCCAGGGAAAAAAATTGGTGGGCCGTTTTCGGGGCTTTGCTATTTCCTCCACTGTGTTGTGATCTTGGAGTTGGTATATTTAAGTAGGGGGGGGTGGGGGAGCCACAGCCCCCCACTTTAGGTTAAGTTTCAGGTTGCAGGTTCTTTTTTTTTTTTTGTTAGGGAACAGAGATGGTTTTTTTCCCTGAGAAAACAATCACTGCTCTTTGTGTTCGCTATTTTAGTGTTTCATATATTATGGTTCAATATTACATCGTTCGAACTTTTTGAAGTTTGACGATGTACTATAGACCCGACATCTCATAGAGGATAACACTTCTCTGGAATCATCTTCCTTTCCATGTAAAGCAAGGTATGTCTCTTACTCTATTCAAGCATACTCTGGATGAGTGGATACGAAACTACAGTTTTAACACTTGATCGGCACCCTTGTCTCTTACGGATAGGGGTAACATGCACATATCTGCCCGCCCCTGATTTATTTGTACTCATAATAGAAAAATTGTCTCCTGGTTTGATGACTGTTATTATTTTGTTTTATTTAGCATAAAGTTGGATCTCTGGAAGATGTCTTTTTTCTCTTCCCTCAAATAACAGGCACAGTCTGTGAACAGCGATATAACTGTTGGAAAAAGTAATTTGTTGTGAACTTATGGCATCAATAAAGAGTTAAGGAAATTATGTTACATCATTTTATGTTAAAGAAAAATATTATTGGTGATATCAGTTGTAAGGTGGTCTGCCCCCCCCCCTTTATAACTTTCTGCATCAGTTTATTATATCAATGAATGGCACAGATCAAGTGGGTGCTAACTTTCCCTATAGAAGAACAGCAAAATTCTTACAGGTGACTCAATATTATTATCTG
Organism: Protopterus annectens; assembly: GCF_019279795.1. Lineage (NCBI taxonomy): Eukaryota > Metazoa > Chordata > Ceratodontiformes > Protopteridae > Protopterus > Protopterus annectens. The sequence continues at coordinate 1,249,408,097 of NC_056731.1, forward strand.
GTGCCAAAAAGGCATTGTCTGTACGTGCACCATGTTGCTAAGGCCTGGATCACCGTTTCTCTATGGGTCCCTATCAGTTCAATGAAAAATCAGTTCAGAGAACAGCATTCTCAGTTCATTCACATCAAACATGCCATTCGTTGAACTGTTCATATTGAGATCATGGTACAGTGAGGATCGGGAAATTTGCCTTTTCCCCATTGTAGTGCAATCTCGCAGTTGGTATAAATAATTAGCGGGGGGGGGGGCTGTGCCCCCCCCACATGATGGGAATTTGATAAACATCATTTCCAATGAAATGCCATTCACTGAACCAACAGATAAATATAATTGTATAGACCCATCTCTATATATGACGTCAATACCCTCCTTCCCATCCTTCAAGGCCATTCTGAAAGGCTTTATGACCAAAAGCGGTCTCTGTTCTTTCTCAAAACTGGGATAAACTATATCTCTAAATGTGGATAAATACCTAGTCATACCTTACATCTTCTTACTCCCCCTTCTTCACTCACTTCCTTATTTCTATCAGTTTCTCTCCCCTGGCTTTCTCTCTAAATATACCCTAAGGCTGCTTTTCTCTCACTTTGATTTGCAATTCCTTTTTGTATTATACTATAAACTGGCTAACATTGCTCTAATTATTAAATCATTCTCACATAACTTGTATCTTTTCTTAACCAGTGCTTTCGTATTATGTTTAATTTAGCATAATTATTTAAACTGTATTTTTTTTTTTTGTATTATTTCTTAAAATGTTTGTAACACTTTGGAGCTTTTCTCCCCAGAACTCAGCTGACAATGGGCTCCTACCCAGTTGGACTTTTCTGGTAGTCAATTGTCAATAAATAAATAAATAACAATAAATAAATTAAACATTTTGGAGGATGCATTGACGTGAATAGTTAATTCTTTCACTCAGCCCAAGAGGTAAGCTACACAGAGCTATATGTGACTATCTTTGTGTATTTCATGTTGTTGTGCTCCTATCTCAAAAAACACGCTCAGAAAAAATTAATTGGAAAATACATGATTTATTCTTCTTTGCCTTTTAAAGATAAGATAGACTGTTCAGCTATATATTCTTATTTGTAGTAATGAAAACATTTAGTAAGTAATTGTTATTTATTTGAAGGTGTAGTCTCCATTCCGTTTTTTATACCATATGGGCTATGTGGAACTTGGATGTTTGGAAAAGAACTTTGCAAATTCTGGATGGTAATGGACTACACTACGTGTGCAGCTTCAGTTTTCACCATTGTGATTATCAGTTATGACCGACATCTCTCTGTCACTAAACCAGTAAGTATTACATGTAAATTTGTTTGGTATTACCACACATTTTGAGAAAATGCACAACAATACATCTTCAATAATTTTGCCAATGTATATAGGTTCACAGGTTCATAGATAGGTACTAGGCTATTGGCCCTAGGCCCTATATAAGCCTAGCCAAAAGGTACCCTGGCTTTCGCCACCCAAGAAAATTATTTTCCTGTGCCACTGTCGAGCAGAACCACAGAAGTGATCCCCGGGGTGAATTTCCTGTCTCCCATCCAATCATCAAGATTTTTCTTGAAGAGTGCTAATGAGGAGCTTTGTTTGATATAGATAGGTAGTTTGTTCCAGAGTATTGGAAGTCTCTGGGACAGGAATCTATCCCTCCAGCATGTTCTGTTTATTGTGGTGACAAGGTTTAGGTCCCTAGAGCATGTAGCTCGGAGGGATTGGGATTTCTTTAAGTGGAGCATGTCCAAAAGCTTTGGGTTTGAAATAGCTTTGTGTGTTAGGCAGAGATCGCCTCTGAGTAGGTGATATATTATACTTGGGATCAGATTATGTCCTCAAGTACTACTTTTTAATGAAATTTTATCCACGTTATACCTGCTGTCAGTATCATACTCAGTTAAATGTCGATGACATATGCTGCACTGCACCAATAATTACATCAGACAACAGAAGGTCAATAATCTGAGAATTAAGATGACGTCAGTTTATAGAAACAGCTCCTATTTCAGTTAAGATCTTAAGAGTTTCAACACTTTATACTGTCGTTATCTGTTTCTTACTTACAGAGGAAGTCAAAGAAAATTACCCACATGTTAATACTTCCTGACATCAGTAAAACAGCTTAAGTTAATTAAAATGCAATTATTAATCCATTTTAGGGGTGTTACATTATGTTTTCAGCAGTATGCATATTTCTGAAAAACTTTTTTTCTAATTCCATCAGGGGTGTATTTCACATTCCCCTTTTGGTATGTACTGTGATAAAAGTGTATTTACATGTTGTCTGAACTGTCATAAAAGGCCATATTCCAAAAGACTGGCACAGCACTGAGAAATACATTGAGTGTGGAGCAAGAACTTTCCCAAGCAAATGTATGAATAACATGCAGTGCAAAATAAGCATATAGGCAAGCAGTTTTCATTGAGCAGAACCATAAAATACAGAAGCGCTAAAAGTTCAACACAAAAATAAACATGAAACAGAGAATATGCATGATGCTAAAAGTAGCATACCAAAGAAATATTAAGTCACTATGGGAAAAAACATATGTAGGAAATATGACAGATATGTTACAGATGTAATCTATATAATAGAGATAATGCAGGAAGTTGCATGTCTCGAGAATTATGAGCCTTTAGCATGCAAGGATGTAAATATGCAAATATATAGTTATGTGCACTATCTGAAAGAGAGAGAGAGAGAGAGAGAGAAGAGCTATACAAAAAATAGATTCTGTCGGGTAGCAGATAACATTGAAATGTGGCATACAATTCCACATTGTCAGCATCTCGTTAATAGTATATTTAAAAAAGAAGTGTTGAATGGGACATATGAAGGGAGCACACACAATGTTTACAGCCAAATGAGTGGAGGAAATAGGACTGTAGAAGTTGGGTTAGGGTAAGGAGGAGGCATGCATGACTGAAGGAGGGAAAAGAAAATTAGAGGGATGGGTAGAAGGACATGGGTATGTTTTTTCTTTTTCTTTTTTCTTTTCTTTTTTGTTCTTGTTAAGAAAAGAAGGATTAGTTAGTTGGAAAATGGGAGAGTAGTAAAGGTTTGGGAATAACACAAAACACATAACATAAATGACACCACATAACAGGGTGGTAAAATAGAGAAGCGTTAGGAGGTGGCACACAGACAATAAACATACAAGCAAGGTTATGAGTGTCTGATACATATTTGTCATGCTGCAAAGTGACACTGTAGTCTGAGGAGAAATGTAACCAAGTGCACATTTCACTCAAAGAAACATGCACGATGTACACAACATCTTCATGAGTAGAACTGTACGAGTTTAGAAACATGAGGATGTGTGCAACAGTGAAGATACATTTTGTAGCACAGCAACCCAAAAGTGGTCAATGGAACTGCATAAAAATCCAGTCATGTGAAGAGAATACACACCTATAACATGACTATGCAACATGTCAGAATGCCATAGCTCTGGACAATGTAGACCTTGGGGAAGCATAACACACTGCTGTGATGCAATACACAGGAGTCAGGTGCATACTTGCAAAGTTAGTTGTAAAGAAAAGTTTCACATACATAGTGCATGTATCACTGTAGACCATATTAGTATAACTACCACAGTAATGCCATCATGAAAACTAGCATAGAGGCTCACTGCAGGAAAGGGTAGAAAACTTGTATGTGAAGCATTGTCATTAACTCAGGTGCATATGCTGTTATTACAATACTACATGAAAGTGAAATACATGTGTTCAGGGCATGCAAAACAGTGTGGAAAAGCAGCCTCATGCCACACCCTAACAGCATTGCTACTATCAGGTACATGTGCACTGTTGATGTGAAAAGAATGTTGGGCATGAGTGCACCTTGGCACAGATTGTAGAGAAATGCATACATGCATGGCATTACTGCACTCCTGTAGGTGTCACTAGAAACCACTGTCGATATACAGTGCACATCCAGTATAGATGAATACAACATATGTATCTGCAATAGGTAATGTCAAATGAGATGACTCCAAAGGACAACATATGCTTCAGCAAACTACTGTTGAATATGAATGACACTGTTAAACATCCTGCACTGGACAAAGAGCTGCCATGTCACAGGATTTAATAGGCATCTGATGTGTACAGAAACTTGTGCCATCACAAATATATTATTGAGGAATAATCTGTGGCACTGACAGGGAAATCACAACTGCCACATGGAGCAATATGTACAAATATGTACCTTGACAACAACAAATTGAAACTATGTGGCAACTATATGCAGGCTATCCTACATTACTTGGGAGAAACATAAATACTATATTTGTACTTCCAAGGCACACCCCTGGTTGGGTTAAAGCTCACAGATGAGCTCTGTTTCGATCTCCAGGAAGAAGTCACACGTAGCCTATGTCATGTCCTAAATAAAGTTCCCCATCATTATCTCCATCTGGGTATAAGACACATCCAAAATGACTATCTTCATCTAGTCCCTCATGGCAAAAGTTGTTGGTGGACTTTGACAGCACTGATCTGCTAGAACCACAGTGTGTGATGGTCCAGGCCGGTCATCATCTCCAGCTGCTTCCTTTTCCTCAGGCTGTAACTTTTCTGGCAGAGGCAGACATATCTCTATTGTCCTCCATTTACAGAGGACTGTCACATCATCTGGCCTCATATCTGTATACAAGACACATATGAACCAATGAACCAAAGTATAAGTCTCATGTCATATAGTCACATGGGGGGATGTCTCATACTCCTCCAGATGAAAGAACTTGGTGCACATTCAAAAATTTAATGAAGTGGGTAGGTCCAGTAATGCAGGTTACTGAACATTACCAGAAGCACAGATGTTACTACATGTTCAAAATAAGATCCAAGAACCCCATTTTTAGGACACATACCTTCTGACTAGCAATTTGCATATGTTACTCAGTCAGGTGCATAAAGGTATGCCCTACAACTTTTACAATCCTGTCCTGTTATGGTGTGTTATATCAAACCACCAACAAATGCAAATGCCAGATACAAGCTTGACTCACCTCACTATATAACAACTGATCTGAATAAAAATACACATGTGGAGCAGTGTCACATCTCTCTGTGACTTGTCAAATGCAGTAGGGCAATGACAAAGAGCACCAGCATTACTACAATCAGGTCAGAGTGTGCCTTAATATGTACACTGTAGAAATGACTCGTATCAAAATATGCACATCTTCTGCCAGCATGTGCACAGCTTAAAGTATTTTGATGACATGCATAAAAGCATTCATCAATTACAGTTCATTTAATTTGTCATTGCATTCCTCATGCTGAAGGTGCAAGGAAGTTTGCAACAGAGGAACATTATAATGTGATGCTTATTTTGTACATTCAAAATTTACTCATCTTTGGTCTAAGTTCGCACACACAAAATTATTTTTTCAGTAGGTATTGGGTAATGATTTACATAAAACTGTCAATCACTGTGGCTAACAAGCAACAGCATCCCTCTTTAGAGGAATGATTTCCCACTTACAATATTGTGTTACTACTTTCTCATCATGTATTAATTTCAGTGTGAGGTCTTTCACCAACAAGAACTACACTACCTGCAACTTGCCTGTAAGTCAGAAACTGCTACTAATGCCCTGAGCATGGAAAAACATCATATCATATTATATGGTACTTTAAATAGTGATGCATTGTGGGTTTGGTCTGTCAAGATGGCATAAGAGAGTGTCATCTGAAAGTAAACACCTGGGAGGGTATCCTTATCAATGATTTGAAATGCATAAACAGCATATTTGGCATCAAAAATCTCCATAACATGCTATTATATATGTTAATCATATATGCAGGTCCACATATTTGTTTCATACATTTGCTGCAGAATATGACAGATATACTTCACAGTGGAAAGCATACTATAAATAAACATATCACTCTCAGCTCTATAATTACTGCATATTATGTAGGATACCAAATACATCTCCTGTACTTAATTTGCCATTGTGAATTTACAATCTCTCTCCCCACTGTACAGTAAAATCGCTGTAAGATTACATAGGGCACAGTGTGGACCTCTTGCACATAGTATGTATAACTTGCTGTAGTAGACAGTAGCATGATCCCTACTACATCTGGCAAGTTATAAATAAACAAGACCACCCTTTGTGATGTCAGACCAGATACATATGGATTAAACCACTGTGTAACACATTACCTATGCAGTAACTGCATACACATATGTTATACAGTTGTTAATGTGGTAGCGCAAAACAATGGCACCACTGTAGAGCTATTACCTTACATGCAATACCAATGCTCCCGCAGATATAATACAAATAGCCATTGTGATTGGCATGTAACATCACATGACACATGATCATCATTTAAGTTGGTTACACAAAGGTAATGTACATATTTTCAACATTACAAATGTCTTTTTACATATGATCAGTTGTACTACATAATAGTGTGCAGAAAATACATAAGGTTATATATGGAGCTATGTTCAATGATGGGCGGACATACATATTTTGATATTGTCTTTTCATGTTATTGTGTTTATTGCCACTAAGTATGCTCATAACACTAGCATTATACAATTAGAAGCAATTTAACAGTTACCCAGAGTTAGAATCTTCCTGAAGGTGGAAAGTGTTGCAGCCTGAGGGTCCAGGTGTGAGCAGCTAAACTAATAAAAAAAAAAAAAAATGGTAACTACGCCAGTCTTAAAGTAAGTAGCATTTCGTGACTGTCCATCTGTGTTCCAAACCATAGAGGTAGGGTGAACATTGGCCTACTGGCAAGAGTCTTTAGGTTTTTCTTGCTGCTGCAAAGGAATTCTTAATGTTAGCAGAAATGAATCTCAGAAGATTGTCCAGGAGAAATGGTCTCCTGAGATTTGTTCTGCCTAGATCGAATATTCTTTTGCAACAGCAAGAAAGACTGGATGACTCATGCCAGTAGGCTAGTGCTCATCCCACCTCTATGGTGAGACCACAGACAGATGATTCATGCCACTAGGCCAATGCTGATGACTCATGCCAGTAGGCCAATTTTCATCCCACCTCTATGGTGAGACCATAGACAGATGGACACCAACTGCTACTTACCTTTATGTTTGGGTAGCATCTGTTTTTTTTATATTAATATCATACAATGGATAACAGTGGAATGATGAATCACTCATCAACAGAGGCCACAGAAATACCTCACAAAGAGAATCCATGACCTCCAACACCTGTCCTTTGAGGACAGGCTCAAATCACTTTCACTCTACTTGGTATTGTACAAGTTGCTCAGAGATGACCTGTGTCTCGCCTACAAGACAGTCTTGGACCCTGCCCTAGTAGAGATGCTCCATATCCATAAGTCTAACTCCTCGTGCATTACCCGCTTAAAAGGCCTGAATCTAATATGCAACATCAACAAAACCTGTTGGAAAAACAGGTTTGTCTCCCAGTGGCTCCCCCATCTCTGGAACAGATTTCCCATACACATCAAACAGAGTACCTTGCTGACCCTCTTCAAGTATAACCTTGATGAATGGATGGGAAACCACAAATCTGTGCCAGGGGTTCCACCTGTGTCCCTCAGTGACAGGGGTGACAAGTGGTGACTGAGGTTAATTTTTTGGGATAAACACTTGTCTAGGCTTGTAAGGGCCCCAAGGCCATTAGCCTAGTAACCTCCTATGAATCACTCCTGGCCTACATGTACATTATTGCTGAGACACATATGGAATACATAATATATTAGAAATAAATATGTATGGATAATGCCATAAAGATGTCTTTCACATGTATGGTCTTATACAACTAAATTGCACTGAAAGCATATAGTCATTTTAGTGATTACCAGTGAGGCAATATTGTATTTTTTACATAACAAAATAAGATATTGATACTCTTTTTCATCTAAAAATAAATTAATGGCAAATCACGTTAAGTACATCATCCCCAACAATGTAATTAAATATAGAAAAAGGCAAAGAATCATTGAATCCACACTGGGACTATTAAACCACACCATGTGCTACTGTTAGTCTTTGTGATCAACATTTTTAAGGCTCTAATTGCACACACTTATATGTGAGTGAGTTTTTGTGGTCTCCCTGACCCAGATTATTTTATTTTATTTATTCTATTTCTTCTTTGACAACCATGAATGTCCAACTCTGCCAATTGCCCATTTTCAGTGGAGACCCAAGGTGAAAAGCTCCATAACAGATTCAAAAACATTTTTAAAAATAGTTGACAACTAATTATATACAAGAGGAGAAAATCCTTCAAACAGATTTTTAAATATATTGCAATAGGTTGAGGAGAAAGGGTCAGAAAACACACATAAAAAAGTAATTATTTCCAAGGGAAGAAAAGCCCCACAACAGATAAAATACTTTAAAATAGATTGGGATGCAACTTACATAGAGGGGATAAGAGACCCCACAACAAATTGAAATACATTTACAGAATATTGCTAGGAGAAAGGATACTCTATGTTGAGAACATAATACACAGTTATTCAAAATATTGATTATATTTCCAATAATATATGGAGGTGAGAAATAACACAGTATTCTGATGTAAAATAGAGTAATAAATGTAGTAGGTCGGGGAGTAATGAGCAGGAGGGAAAATTAAGGACTTGAGAGAGTTGAGTAGTGGTAGAGCGATGAGAATGTTATGGAAGTACATTAGAGAGGAAATTAGTACTAAATTGTTCACATATTACAGACAGATATAGGTGTGCATGTGCATGTGTGTCTATAACTATATCTACTTCTAATCTCTCTCTCTCTCTCTCTATATATATATATATATATACGTATGCATACAGATATATACTATCTGTATATATTTGTATATATAGATATGGACCTATTTTTAAATCCTGAATTACCACAATCTCAAACGACATAATGGTCGAGAGATACGATTTTGAAAGATATGTTGGTTCATGGAAAGTTTGTTTGCCAGATATAAATATTAATCATACTATGGGGTTAAAAGGAACTATGAGCTGTATGAATTGCTCTGCATGTCATCATATTGTAAGCTCCTTTTAACTACATTAACAGAATTAGGTTTATACCGAGGGGAGCCTTTTCATGTAGTAGTAAAGGAGTGGTTTGCATTTTAAAATGCCCATGCAATTTCTTCTATGTAGGAGAGACAAAGCGAACTTTCAGAGTTAAGCTAATGGAACATATTAGAGATATCAGGAATATGAGGGAGGATAAAATTATTGCTTCACATTTTAAGGTTAAACGTGGTAGTAATTTTTTATTGCTACGAGGTAGTATTTTAGAACAGGTTACATTTTTGGATGACAGTGAAGTTTTACTTAAAGAAAAACTTTTATTTAAAGAGTCTGTGTATATTTTACAATACAACACTGGTTCTTTTGGAACTAAATGGTAAAATAAACTGGAAATGTTTGATTTAATTGCATTAATCAATTATTTGATTTAAGTATTGTATATTGGGTGTTTTTTTTTTCTTTTGTATATAAGGCTGTATTTCTCAATGTTTTTTATACTCCTTGAAGGTACATACACTGAGGTGCTAAAGGAAAATAAAATGGATTTATACCTGTGCCTTTTGTGGTCTCTATAGTCTCTACAGCTGGTGAATCTGTAACAGTTGTTGGTTAAGATTTTTTTCTTTTTTTTACGTTGTTATATATTTTGAACTATATGGCTACAGATCCTAATATGGATATTCCTGGGGTATTTTGTGAGACTTCCACCTCTGACGTGGGTGCAGTTGGTGATTTAGGGTCCCTGTCAGGGACTCAAAGGACAATTGAATGCTATTTATATGCTTCACAGTCTTTGTTGCATCTGGGAATGAAAATCATAATGCGAGTCAGAGTTTGAGACAGTTATTTGATCGCTGTGTGAAGGGTCGACCTAACCATACTTCCAATCCTTTCCTGTTAGTGGGACAGACTGCCAGTTCAGTACCTGTAGATAAAAGAGACTTGTGTGATAAATTCGAGCAGTTGTAATTAAGAGAAACAAGAGTCCATATTAATATCTTGGGCATACCACGCTGTATTGACTTAAATATTACAACAAGACGATTGAGCTTTATTAAAAGCCCAAGTGATCCATTTGATAGTAATTACCCCGTAGACAAACAATTTATGGAGTGCTGGATTGCAGCATTGCAGAAGTGCATGATAGAGTGGCTACATATTTTGCTGGAGAGGGATGACTTGAAATAAAAAAAGCTAAAGCAGGAGCTGACAACTTTGTCAGGGGACATCATTAGTTCCCTTGATTTTAATAATTTGAACAATTTACTTGAAAGAATTAATGGCAAACTGAGTGGATTAAAAACAGAACTTTTGGAGTTTAAAACCACTAAATTGCTTAGGGATATTGGAGACTATGAGAGTGGGTGGGCTTTTGTGGCCTCGTCCAATCAACACAAAGAGATCAACGACGGAAGCACAGAGATTTTAAAAAAACACTCTGTTTCATTTTTTTTCTCGGAGGGAGGGAGGGAGGGAGTCACAATGATGCACAGGACAGTGAGGATAGTGAATATCCTCCATTACCATCGGCAGAATGAATGGAAGAAGATCAAAGTCATTTTTGGAATGAGAATGGAACACCGCGTAGCCAAAAACAGGGCAGGAATGGTTCCAATGGAGCCTGCAACAGGAATAATTGAATAATTAATAATTGAATAATTCAATAGTAAGAAAAGTAAATGGCAATGATTCTAATGTAAATTATGTTGATATTGTTGTAAATTTATCAGGCTAAGAATTAACCTAGAAACAGTATGGCGTTTTCATAGGTTCATAGGTTCATAGGTAGGTACTAGGCTATTGGCCGAAGGGCCTAAGTAAGCCTAGCCAACAAGGTTCCCTGGCTTACGCCACCCAAGAAAGTTATTTTCCTGTGCCCCTGTCGAGCAGAGTCACAGAACTAATCCCTGGGGTGTATTTCCTATTTCCCATCCATCAAGATTTTTCTTGAAGAGTGCTAATGAGGAACTTTGCTTGACATAGATGGGTAGCTTTTTCCAGAGTATGGGAAGTCACTGGGGCAGGAATCTATCCCTACAGCATGTCCTGTTTATAGTGGTTACAAGGTTTAGGTCCCTAGAGCATGTGGCTTGGAGGGATTGGGATGTCTTTAGGTGTAGCATGTCCAACAGCTCTGGGTTTGACATAGCTTTATATGTTAGGCAGAGATCACCATGGAGTAGGCGATATACTATGGAGTAAAACTGAAGATTTTTTAGACAGTCAGTGTAGGGCATCTGTTTGAGGCCAGTAATCCTCTTTGTGAGGTACTTCTGTGGTCTTTCCTTTGTTCCCACAGTAATACCTAGAAACCATATTTTAAAGCAAGAAATATTTCATTTAGTTCACAAGTTACATCTGAAAATGTATTATGAAGATGTAGTTACTTCAATGCCTGTTTGCTCTGAATCTGCTTCATTGGATGAAAGTTTTTATTCTTGTTGCCAACACTGGGTTGAGCCTTTTAAATCTGCAGGGAGTAATGCATATTATATTATTAATCTTCATGTATTTCTAGTAAAAGCAAATGTATTCATCCCTTTTAAAATGAAAACATCTCTCATTTTAGTTCCATGGTCAATTTTGGAATTGAGAATGTGTGTAGTAATTTAGACAAAGATAGAAGTATTATTGAGTATAATTTAACTTTGAGTGAATGGAAGTCTTTCCAAAATCTTAAGAATAGAGCAGATCTGATAATTAAACCATCTAAGGACAACAAAATTGTAGTGATGAATGCAATGTAATATTACAAAATGTGTTCAGACCATTTGATGGATGTGGAAGTATATGAACTGAGTGAGAAGAAGCTGTATGAAAAAGCAATTTTGGAGTATCAGGGACTTTTAAATAAGGACGCCAGGTTGGGGTATTTTTCATGGGATGACATTTGAAAAAAAATTTTCAAGGGAAAGCTGTGGTTTGGCCACTTTTATTTTTGTCTTCCCAAACTACATAAAAATTTACGAAACCCTCCAGGCAGGCCCACAATCTCAGCATGTAAATATTTTCTACATAATATAGATGTTTTGTTGCAGTGCTTGCTTTTTCCTCCTGCCCAGAAGAGTCCATCATATTTACAGGACAGATTTGACTTTTTGAATAAAATTTCATTGGTGTCTTGGAATAGTGTATTGGATATCTCTGGACGTGAGGAGTTTGTACACCTCCATCAAACACAGGGATGGATTATGTTCCTTATTGTACTTCTTGGGTGATAATCAATTGGCTCATTATGTTTGGAATTGGTTGATTTTTGCTTGAAGAACAATTATTTTACTTTTAGTAACCAGATATATAGACAAAAACAGGATACAGCGATGGGGGGGAGGGCATCTTTTCCCTCCATGTATGTGAACCTTTTGATGGCGTACTTTGAAATACAGGTTCTATATATACATTGGTTTATCAAACAACATGTTAAGTATTATTTTCATGACATAGATGATCTCATTTTTATTTGTGAAGGAGGTTATGATAAAGATATAGAATTTGTGAATGATCTACAGGAAAATCCATTTAATCTCTCTTTTGACGGGTTGCAGTATGGTGTCAAAGTTTCATATTTAGATTTAAAACTTGAGGGCCTGAAGAATGGTACAATTTTTTTCTGGAGTTCACAGAAAATTTATAGGTGTAAGTCAGTTTCTCCATGCCTCTAGTTGCCATCCTCCACACATTATAACAGCATTACCTTATGGCAAATTTCTGAGGTTATCCAGAATTTGTAGTAGTTAGGAAAATTTGCAGTGGGAAATTAACCAAGGAAGTAAAATGTTCCTGAGAAGGGCATATAATCCTGAAGTTATTCAAGAAGCAAAAAATAAGGTTGTTAAAAGAAATAATGTGAGGATACTTGAGGATGACGTTATTTATGGGAAGCGCAGGACATCTGTGAAAAGTTGGGGAAAGGAAAGATATACTCTGTATGTGTTTATAATATAAAGAGTAATGAAATTATAGATATCATTACATACTACTGGAAGTTTTTACAAAAAGACAGAATTTTAAGCAATAATTTGCCTTCACAACTTTCTATTTCTTTCAAAAGAGGTACAAATTTGAAAGATATGTTGGTTCGTGGAAAGTTTGTTTTGCCAAATATGAATATTAATCATACTATAGGGTTCAAGGGAACTATCAGCTGTTGGAATTGCTCAGCATGTCATCATACTGAAAGCTCCTTTGACTACATTAATAGAATTAGGTTTACACTGAGGAGAACCTTTTCATGTAGTAGTAAAGGAATGGTTTACATCATAAAATGCCCATGCAATTTGTTCTATGTAGGAGAGACAAAGATAACTTTCAGAGTTAGAATAATGGAACATATTAGAGATATCAAGAATATAAGGGAGGATAAAATTATTGCTTCACATCTTAAGGTTAAACATGGTAGTAATTTTTTATTGCTACGCGGTAGTATTTTAGAACAGGTAAAATTTTTGGATGGCAATGAAGTTTTACTTAAAGAAAAACTTTTATATAAAGAGTCTGTATATTTTAAAATAAAACATGTTGGTTCCTATGGGATTACATGATGAAATAAACTGGAAATGTTTGATTTAATTGCATTAATCAGTTATATTGCTTTTTTTATACAAGGCTGTGTTTGTCAATGTTTTTTATACTCCTTGAAGGTGCATACACCATGGTGTTAAAGGAAAATAAAGTGGATTTATACCTGTGCTTTTTGTGGTCTCTATAGTCTCTACAGCTGGTGGATCTGTAACAGTTGCTGGTTAAATATTGTATTTTTTTACATAACATAAGATAGTGATACTCTTTTTCATCTAAAATAAATTAATGGCTAATCACTTTAAGTACATCATCCCCAACAATGTAATTAAATATAGAAAATGCAAAATAGCACTGAATCCACACTGGGACTATTAAGTCACACCATGTGCTACTGTCAGTCTTTGTGATCAACATTTTAAGGCTCTAATTGCACACACTTATATGTTAATGAGTTTTTGTGGTGCCCCTGACCTGGATTACTTTATTTTATTTATTTTATTTGTTCTTTGATAACCATGAATGTCCAACTCTGCCAATTCCTCATTTTCAGTGGAAGCCCAGGGTGAAAAGTTCCATAACAGATTCAAAAATATTTTAAAAAATAGCTGACAACTAATTATATACAAGAGGAGAAAATCTTTCCAACAGATTTTTAAATATATTGCAATAGGTTGAGGAGAAATCTTCAGAAAACACATAAAAAAGTAATTATGTCCAAGGGGAAAAAAGCCCCAGAACAGATAAAATACTTTAAAATAGATTGGGTGCAACTTACAAAGAGGGGATAAGAGACCCCACAACAAATTGAAATACGTTTACAGAAGATTGCTAGGAGAAATGATACCCTATGTTGAGAACATAATACACAGTTATTCAAATTATTGATTATATTTCTAATAATATATGGAGGTGAGAAATATATATATATATATATATATACGTATGCATACAGATATATACTATCTGTATATATATTTGTATATATAGATATGGACCTATTTTTAAATCCTGAATTACCACAATCTCAAACGACATAATGGTCAAGAGATACGATTTTGAAAGATATGTTGGTTCATGGAAAGTTTGTTTGCCAGATATGAATATTAATCATACTATGGGGTTAAAAGGAACTATGAGCTGTATGAATTGCTCTGCATGCCATCATATTGTAAGCTCCTTTTAACTACATTAACAGAATTAGGTTTATACTGAGGGGAGCCTTTTCATGTAGTAGTAAAGGAGTGGTTTGCATTTTAAAATGCCCATGCAATTTCTTCTATGTAGGAGAGACAAAGCGAACTTTCAGAGTTAAGCTAATGGAACATATTAGAGATATCAGGAATATGAGGGAGGATAAAATTATTGCTTCACATTTTAAGGTTAAACGTGGTAGTAATTTTTTATTGCTACGAGGTAGTATTTTAGAACAGGTTACATTTTTGGATGACAGTGAAGTTTTACTTAAAGAAAAACTTTTATTTAAAGAGTCTGTGTATATTTTACAATACAACACTGGTTCTTGTGGAACTAAATGGTAAAATAAACTGGAAATGTTTGATTTAATTGCATTAATCAATTATTTGATTTAAGTATTGTATATTGGGTGTTTTTTTTTCTTTTGGATATAAGGCTGTATTTCTCAATGTTTTTTATACTCCTTGAAGGTACATACACTGAGGTGCTAAAGGAAAATAAAATGGATTTATACCTGTGCTTTTTGTGGTCTCTATAGTCTCTACAGCTGGTGAATCTGTAACAGTTGTTGGTTAAGATTTTTTTCTTTTTTTTACGTTGTTATATATTTTGAACTTTATGGCTACAGATCCTAATATGGATATTCCTGGGGTATTTTGTGAGACTTCCACCTCTGACGTGGGTGCAGTTGGTGATTTAGGGTCCCTGTCAGGGACTCAAAGGACAATTGAATGCTATTTATATGCTTCACAGTCTTTGTTGCATCTGGGAATAAAAATCATAATGCGAGTCAGAGTTTGAGACAGTTATTTGATCGCTGTGTGAAGGGTCGACCTAACCGTACTTCCAATCCTTTCCTGTCAGTGGGACAGACTGCCAGTTCAGTACCTGTAGATAAAAGAGACTTGTGTGATAAATTCGAGCAGTTGTTATTAAGATAAACAAGAGTCCATATTAATATCTTGGGCATATCACGCTGCATTGACTTAAATATTACAACAAGAGGATTGAGCTTTATTAAAAGCCCAAGTAATCCATTTGATAGTAATTACCCCCTAGACAAACAATTTATGGAGTGCTGGATTGCAGCATTGCAGAAGTGCATGATAGAGTGGCTACATA
Organism: Protopterus annectens; assembly: GCF_019279795.1. Lineage (NCBI taxonomy): Eukaryota > Metazoa > Chordata > Ceratodontiformes > Protopteridae > Protopterus > Protopterus annectens. Next base: position 1,249,423,949 of record NC_056731.1, read on the forward strand.
TTTTGCTGGAGAGGGATGACTTGAAATAAAAAAAGCTAAAGCAGGAGCTGACAACTTTGTCAGGGGACATCATTAGTTCCCTTGATTTTAATAATTTGAACAATTTACTTGAAAGAATTAATGGCAAACTGAGTGGATTAAAAACAGAACTTTTGGAGTTTAAAACCACTAAATTGCTTAGGGATATTGGAGACTATGAGAGTGGGTGGGCTTTTGTGGCCTCGTCCAATCAACACAAAGAGATCAACGACGGAAGCACAGAGATTTTAAAAAAACACTCTGTTTCATTTTTTTTCTCGGAGGGAGGGAGGGAGTGAGTCACAATGATGCACAGGACAGTGAGGATAGTGAATATCCTCCATTACCATTGGCAGAATGAATGGAAGAAGATCAAAGTCATTTTTGGAATGAGAATGGAACACCGCGTAGCCAAAAACAGGGCAGGAATGGTTCCAATGGAGCCTGCAACAGGAATAATTGAATAATTAATAATTGAATAATTCAATAGTAAGAAAAGTAAATGGCAATGATTCTAATGTAAATTATGTTGATATTGTTGTAAATTTATCAGGCTAAGAATTAACCAAGCAACAGTATGGCGTTTTCATAGGTTCATAGGTTCATAGGTAGGTACTAGGCTATTGGCCCAAGGGCCTAAGTAAGCCTAGCCAACAAGGTTCCCTGGCTTACGCCACCCAAGAAAGTTATTTTCCTGTGCCCCTGTCGAGCAGAGTCACAGAACTGATCCCTGGGGTGTATTTCCTATTTCCCATCCATCAAGATTTTTCTTGAAGAGTGCTAATGAGGAACTTTGCTTGACATAGATGGGTAGCTTTTTCCAGAGTATGGGAAGTCACTGGGGCAGGAATCTATCCCTACAGCATGTCCTGTTTATAGTGGTTACAAGGTTTAGGTCCCTAGAGCATGTGGCTTGGAGGGATTGGGATGTCTTTAGGTGTAGCATGTCCAACAGCTCTGGGTTTGACATAGCTTTATATGTTAGGCAGAGATCACCATGGAGTAGGCGATATGCTATGGAGTAAAACTGAAGATTTTTTAGGCAGTCAGTGTAGGGCATCTGTTTGAGGCCAGTAATCCTCTTTGTGAGGTACTTCTGTGGTCTTTCCTTTGTTCCCACAGTAATACCTAGAAACCATATTTTAAAGCAAGAAATATTTCATTTAGTTCACAAGTTACATCTGAAAATGTATTATGAAGATGTAGTTACTTCAATGCCTGTTTGCTCTGAATCTCCTTCATTGGACGAAAGTTTTTATTCTTGTTGCCAACACTGGGTTGAGCCTTTTAAATCTGCAGGGAGTAATGCATATTATATTATTAATCTTCATGTATTTCTAGTAGAAGCAAATGTACTACATTAATTTACAGAAAGTATTATACTGTACATGGGAACCCCACTGGAATGCAATACCAAAGCCTGCCCTAATCACACCCCCTACCCAACTGTCTCGAACCGTAATGTATTGTTTTTTCACATTTTAACATGGGAGCTGCTCCTCCCTGCACCCCCCCCCCCCATGTGAGGGGTTCTCCCCTCACACCACCTACAAATTAAATATACAAACACCAAGATCACTCCACATTGAGTAAAAGTGTAAACACCCAAGATACGCCCATATATGAACGAGAACCACCCGTTCGGTTATGCTCATACACTGACACTATACGAAGCAGGAACTGCAAAAGGATTCCACGACATGTTTAAAAAAGAGACATTTTAAACCTAGAAAGGCAAAAAGACTTCCTTATAAGGCTTAACTTGAACATGCTTCAAATACTTATACTTTAAAACTGGTTCTTATACTTAAGAAATGTTAAAACAGATCTTTACAATCATAAACCTATAGAACTTTTAATCTGCTAACAACCTTTGAACACTTTGCTGTTGTGCTATAAATATGACAGGTATATCAAAACTGATGACTTCCTACTTTTAAATAACATAATTTCGTTTAAACAATGCTACAGCATTAACATAATGCTGGTATATACATTTTGATATTTTGAAAGTTATGATTTTAAACTTTCAATATTATAAACATTCGGGGTTTGTGGTCTCAATATTATGCAGTTCGAGACTGTGGTAATTCAGGATCTAGAAAATGCATATACATATATATATATATATATATATATATATATATACACACACACACACACACACACACACACACACACACACACACACACACACACACACACACACACACACACACACCACACGCACACACACACACACACACACACAAATGTCTCTCTTGTGTTCTCCACATATACACACACACACACACACACACACACACACACACACACACACACACACACACACACAGACACATGCCCACAAACAGCATCTGCTGTGCAGAGCTGAATGAATCCTGTGATCTTCAGTATCCTAGCTCTTTCTCAGCTAACTACATTGCATAGACCTTTTTATAAAGCCAGAAAATTGCCCATCTCTTAACAAGTTAATGTAACACTGCTCTCCCAATAAAATCTTAATAATCTCAGACTTTGGAACCACATCCCACTAACACTGAAATCCATTTAGAATTCAAACTCATTTAAAACATAACTAAAATGTCACCCATCAAATCAATGGATCTGCTCCTGCACATCTCCAGGATAAATGCTACTGTTAACTTCAGTCAAGTCATAACGTCAAACCATTTCCCTTCTTTCAGAATCCTAATGCCCCACAACCACTCTTCACTAAAGAATGAATACTTTTACTAGCATCTCCCAGTTACATACTTTGTTTTTTTATGTTGTTCATCTCCTCACCTCTGTATTTCTAATACAAACCTTATGATAGCCTTATAAATATAATGATCTCTGTACCTGCTTTTCATCTACCTCTTAACTACAGTATTAACATTTTCTGCCCTACCTACTTTCTTCCCTTACCCCCCCCTTCTTTGAGTTTCTAAGCACTAGCCACATGATCTATTATCTACCTGAAAACCCATTAATATATCTGTTCAAATGTTCAACATTCAACACCCATTAATTCATAAATACATTTTATAAAGTAAAAGCTGACTATTTTCATATGAATGTAATATAATAAACATACAGAATCTCTCAATTATTAAGTTCCCAATTGATGATGGTCCAGATTTCAGTCATTGTGAAGGTCCACTGGCATGCTCTCATCCTCCCTTCATGTGGAACATACACATGAAGCAGGTGCAGGGTCTCCTGAATGGCCCATTTGGTCACTTAGCTGCAACTCAGTCATGTCTCTGTTGACATTTTTCATAAAATGCAGTAGTAAGAATATTGGATGCAAAACGTATCATTGAGGTGTGAAGATAGAATGAACTAGTATAGAGCCAATGTGACTTTTTAAAACTGGAGCACTGGGAATGGATTAAGCTTATTGGTGGGTATTAGGGATGTCCTCTATAGAGGCTGATATTCTACATATACACCAAACTAAAGGCAGTTGCACCCAAGATCAGCTAGTTTATTGAGGAGCACATCAGTGTGATTCAAAAACATTCTTTGAAAATGAACCTCATTAATTATGTTGGGTGCAAATGGTACTTAAGCCATTCTGTTCAAGTATTCCTTTTTTGCTATCTTAAAAACCTATGAACCTTGTCTAGGTATGTTTCTTGATGATTTTATTGCAGTTGTAGGCATGGTATACATATTCATAAATTTCATTAATGCAGAGTGCCTTGTATTCTGACTTAATTTGTAGGTATTGCACAATTTACTGAATTGTGCTGTATTTATGCTGTTCTTCCTTATACTACAATTTGTAGTATATATCTATCTATCTATCTATCTATCTATCTATCTATCTATCTATCTATCTATCTATCAATATTAATGAGGCATTATGACATATATGTCAGTATTGTGTACAAACATTTGGTAATAACTTATTGTGAGGTGCATTGCCTTTTCACCCATTCTTAATAATGACTTGAACATGTACATCTATGTATATATTATACAGCATTATAGCAGCTTACTGAATACACTTTACAAAAAAATAATTAATCATTGCTGATCATGTTTTGTTCATATTTTTGTAGCCTCATATAGTTCACTCAAAGTTATGGGCATCTGTATTTTTCCATATCTTTTCAGTGGGTGCCCTGAATTATTACTTGGATATTAGTGGCATATATGGATAAACATATTAGTGCAGTGTTAAAATATAAGAGGTATCATTCGTGTGTGTGTGTGTGTGTGTGTGTGTGTGTGTGTGTGTGTGCAGAATAGTTTATTATGTATTACCCATGAGTTTCAGATTTACTGCCTGTCCTCCCTTTAATTACTATATAACATGCAGATGACTACATGACCTGATACATTCATGACTGACACAGTTAATGATCTATATGCCTTACTTAGTAAACCCCTGTCAAATTACAGTAATGTAGGTGTAGTGGTTACATTGAAGGGTTTGCAGGTTGTCACCGTTACATGTCATGTGTTCTTCTAGTGATGGAACATATCAAAGACAGTAATCCTGTAAGTAGTAATTCTATAATGTTTACCACATGGGGTATGTTGCCATGAAGTATCATAGCTATGCATATCCAATGCAGGAATAGTTGACATTATCTTACAAATAAACACTGCACCCATGTACCACAACTGGTGTTCATAACCCTTTCCTTTAAATTTCTTTGAGTTTAAGAAATAAAATAACTTAACTTGAACAGCACAAGCATATAATAATACAACAATGAATTCAACAAGGGAAAAAGCAAGAGAATAGAAAAATGACAAATTAAAATATAAACAACTGTTAAAACAACTATGTACAACCTATATGTAAGAGTGCAACATACAATATGGTGTTCATAATTCTGACATGCGCTTTTGTGTGTTATAGATTAATTGATTACACTCCAGGAATAAAAATTTCTTTTGAGAAATTGGGATTATAGGTTCATAGGTTCATAGGTTCATACTAGGCTATCTGCCCTAGGGCATTTATAAGCCTAGCCAGGGTGTGCTTGGCTTTCACCACCCATTTTAAATTAATTTTGCTATGCCCTTTTTCGAGGTTAGTATACTGTGCCTCTGTCTAACACTGATACAGAAGTGATACCTGGGGTAAACCTACGATCTCCCATCCACTCATCAGGATTCCTCTTGAAGAGAGTCAATGAGGGACTCTGCCTAACCTGGACTGGGATTTTATTCCAGAGTGAAGGGAGCCTCTGGGTTATGAATCTGTCCCTCCAGCATGTCCTATTTATTTCACTGCTGAGGTTCAAGTCTCTCGAGCGCGTAGCTCGATGAGATTTGGATTTTCTGAGGTGCAGCATGCCCATTAATTCTGGGTTGGACATGGCTTTATTCATCAGGCACAGATCACCTCTGAGCAGGTGGTATGCCACTGAGTAGAGCTGGAGTTTCTTTAACCGGGCAGCATATGGCATCTGTTTGAGCCATTTGATCCGCTTGTTGAGGTACTTTTGGGGTCTTTCCAGTTGCTGCAGGTGTCTGGTAAGGTTCATCCCAAAAGGGGCATTGTACTCACTTATGGGCCTGATGAGGGATGAGTAAAGAGGCACGGTGACCTCCCCTGATCTAGATGTGAATCCCTTCATGATTAGGTGGGCTATATAAAATGTTTTTCTAACCACTTTGGCCACGTGGTTGTCAAATGAGAGATTGCTATCAACTTGGGTCCCCAGGTCCCTAATTACTTCTTCCGTACTTAATGGATTACCACCTATGTGGTAATTTGTGGACACTTTGCTTTTGCCAAAGGGGATGACTATACACTTTTTGGCATTTAGCTTGAGGCCATGGCTCTGGCACCAGTTGTCTGTTTCTATGAGGCCCTTTTGTAGGATGCTTGTGTCGGCTAGAGAGTCGATTATGGTGCCCAGTTTGCAGTCATCTGCAAACTTGGTCAGCCACAGTCCTTCCGTGTTATGGCCTGTACCTCCGAGAAATATATACCGAACAAGAGAGGTCCAGGACTGAGCCTTGTGGAACGCCACTTGTAACTGGTTTGGAGTCTGACATGGCTCCAGCAATTCTAACCATGTGGGTTCTGTCCTTGAGCCAGTTTGCAACCCATGTAGTGACATAGGGGTTTATATTTAAGCTGGTGAGCTTATCTATAATGCCCGAGTGGGGTATTGTATCGAAGGCTTTTGCGAGGTCCAGGTAGGCTGTGTGGACCACCTTCCCCTCGTCAATGGCCTTGGTGACTGTTTCAAAGAAATCAACCAGGTTTAAGAGGCAGGATCTGCCCTTAACAAAGCTGAACTGGGTAGGATCCAGTGTCTGTAGGTCCCCAATATCTTTATTTATGAGGTCCATGATGATCCTTTCCATAGCTTTGCAGACCAAGCTAGTCAGGCTTATGGGGCAATAGTTTCCAGGATCCGTTGAAGCACCATCTTTGTGGAGAGGGACCACTGTTGCTGTACGCCACTCTTTGGGTACATATCCTGTAGTAAGGCTGAGACTGAACAGTAGTTTTATGTTTGGGTTTAGCTCTTCTTGGAGTTCATGTAGGATGCAGCCCAGGACACTGTCTGGTCCCATTGATGCTGTGTTTTTTGCTTTGGAGAGGGCAGCTCTTACCTTAGCATCTGAGATGTCAGGGGGGCAGCACTCTGCTGGGATAGATATTTGCCCTTTTGGCGGGGAGTGGGGGGAGAAGTTTGTGCTGAATCTGTCAGCTAGGATGTTGGCAATGTCTGTGGGTTTGGTGTATTTTTTTGTCATTTTGGACTAATTCTGAGCATATCTGGGAATTACCACCCAGGTTCCTAACATAACTAAAGAAAGCCTTGTGATTATCCTTAGTGTCCTGTGAAATTTTTCTCTCGAAGCTGGCCTTAGACGATTTTATGAGTGCACATAGTTTTTTGCTAATACTGATCAGAGATGCCTTCCCTTTTTGGGATTTTGCTCTATCATGTAGTAGCTTCCTCCTTCTATTGTATAGTTTGTTTATGGCTGGGGTCCACCAGACAGGACGTCTGCCTTTGGAGGATTGGGTCTTGGTTTTATTTGGGATTGCGTGATCCATGCATTCCTGAAGGTGTTCATAGAATGCATTTATAAAGGATTCTGCGGTCTGGGCAGTATTTTCCACAGGCCTGGGGGCTTTAAAGGATTCCACCTCGGTTTTGAGGAGTGTGAAATTTGCTTTAGAGAAGTTTTTCACTGTAGTTTTCAGGGCTGGGGTGGAGTCCAGATGTGAATATCCAGTGAGATTAGTTTATGGTCTGATCTTACCAGTGAGGGATACACTTCTGGTCTGGAGCATAGAGTCCCCATGTTGGTGATGATCAGGTCCAGTATGTTTTCCCCTCTTGTGGGAGTGGTAACAAGTTGTTCCATAGCATTTGAGTTTATAAATTCTAGGAACCTTTGGGTTAGGGTGTTGGAGCTAGAGTAATGTTCCCAGTCTATGTTTGGGTAGTTGAAGTCGCCCAATATAATGGTGTTTGGAGAGACCTTCATATTTTCCAGTGTTCTCAGGAAGGCCAAGTGGGGTTCCTGGGTTTGGGAGGGTGGTCTGTAGCAGGCTATAAACTGGAAGGCAGTTTTACCCACTGTTAATTGCACATGGATAGTCTCTGATGCTTCGTGCTGTGCCACCAACCTGGAGGTGTGGGTATCTTTGACGAATATTGATACTCCCCCTCCTTTTGTGGTTTGGTCCAAGTTTTGGGGCCGAAAAGCATGGTATGAGGTATAACCTGGTAGTGCTGGGGTGCTCTCGGGAGCCTTGAACCAGGTTTCTGTTAGTGCACAGATATCGATGTTCTCCATGCTAAGGAGAGTTTCGAGTGTGTGCATCTTGAGGTTTAGACTTCTGGCGTTGAGTAGCATTACTCTTAGTTTCTTATCCCTTGTAATACCTATGGAGGTGGGTTTGTCTTTTGAGCCTTGCCTAAAAAAGGCACTATGGAGGTAGCAAGAGTCTTTGCCAATATCCAAAAGCCCAGGGGGACAGGTGCAAGCCGTCCCTAGCGAAGCATCGTGGCTTGTCGAGCATGTCATCCCAGGCTGACAGGCATTGGATCCCCTTTGAATGACGCCAATACTTAAGCCAATTGTTGAAATTGATCATCTTGTCTTCATATTGTGGCATCATTCTTGGTGAGGGTAAGATGCTACTCAAGGTCAGGGTCATACTGGCCTGGGCTACATGCTCAGAGAGCTCCTTTATGTCTCTTTTCATGTAGTCCAGGGAGGTACATCTCAGGTCATTCACACCAGCATGGACAATGACTGAGTCATATTTGTACTTGCCTTGGAGTGACCTGAGTGCTTGTGTTATGTGGCGGATCCTAGCACCCGACAGGCAGTTCACTGTGACCTTCTCCTTGTTCAGCCTGGTGAGTGGGATGTCAGTGTGCCTGATGATAGAGTCACATATTACAAGTGTATCAGGTGTGTTGTTTAGCCTTAAGGGCTGTGACTGTTTGGCACACTGGCTTTGTGAGCTATGTGTTGCATGTGTTTTGTTTTGGGGTAGCGGTTGCTTGGGTGTCTGCTTTGGAGGTCTCTGCTGCTTAGGCAGATTTTTATTTAGAGCCTCCGAGTATGTTTTTGTGTGTTTATGTGTTTGGTTTGCTGTCATGGCAGGTCTATGTGAGACTGTATTTGTAGTGAGTTTGGTTTCCTTCTCCTCCTGACTGGTTTCGCCAGTTCTGAGTTGAGAGAGCTTAGCCTCCAGTTTGGCTATATGGTTGCATCTCTCACATGTGTTGGAATTTGTTGGGAGGAGGAGAGGGTTGTCTGTGTACATGAGGCAGTTGTAACATTGCCTCAAGATTCCCAGATTCACCAGCTGGACCAGAGAGGAGATTGACAACTGACCTTTGGACATGCTAGAATAGTATTGGGAATTCCTGTATAATTGAAAAAAAAGGGCCAATGGGGAACAAGGTACTCAAGGAGAATTTGTGAGGGTGTAGTGCTTTTAATATTTTAGTGGTGACTTATATAATTGCTTTAGTGAGCAAGTGCTAGGTAACCTAAATGCAATGTGTTACAGGTAACTTCAATGCAAAAATGACAAACAGTAACTTTCTTTCAAGTGAAACAAGGAAATAAGTACAGTAAGCAATGCAGATATCACTAGGGATCCACAGAAGCGCTGAAAAGCCACGTTTTAGGTGGAATTAGTGTTTCAGGGAAATAACAAGCAAACAAAGAACAAGCATACAAATAAAGCTAGATTCAGCAGGCCTGGATTATCATGGATGTCCTATGACAGCATGGCAAAAACCTACTGAGAAGGAAAGGTGATACAGTGTGACGGTATCAGGTGTGTAATGGCATTGCCATTATGGTCAATGTTGTAATTGGATAGAATGGGACTCCATGTGAATGTCATAGCTGGAGTTCTGATATGGTCCTGCATGTTGTTAAGTGTGCGAAATGCTTAAGACAGCAGTGCAATGCCAGAGATGGAAGCCCTACAATTTATCCATCAAATGAAACAAAGTTGTTTTTTTGCATAACGCCACCACCTCTGTCTTAGTTACTGAATTCTGTCTGGTTGTCTGGAGGTCACTTAGCTTAGACTCCCTGGTATGTTCTTTATTACACTCCCACATTTTATGTTTTAGTGGTTATATGTATCATATATAAACAACAGTCAGGGTAAGCAAGTTGTCATACAATGATAACACACTATAAGTGTTCCCTGTCTGTCATAGTAGTATATTTCTACATATCACATAGTGTCTGCATGCTCATATTTTCTGTGGTTCAGAACTTGAAGACAGTGCATGGCCACAGCTAGGACAGCCAGGTATTTGTTGCATTACCTCTCTGTAGCCTGTAAGAGTAGACATAGCATTTAGTTTGTTAAGTTACATTATATAAAAGTGGTCATATGTGTCACACATTAACATCAGTTGCACATTATGTGCTCCACAGCTCAACACAGCTGTCAGAGTTATCAACTGCCTTTCAATGATGACACATTGGGTAAGTTTTTACCTATCTATCATAGTGGTATACCACTATATATTTTGTACTATTTAGATACTCAAATGTCCTATGTTCTAGGTCAGTCACACAGTACAGGTCCACAACCACAGATGTGATGACCAGGTATAAAAAAATGACATTGCTTTTGATTACAGTGTTGTATGTTGCATAAGACATTTTGACAGATGTCCTCTTATGTGCATATGTGTAATGTTTTCTTCTATTTTTATTTCTGTGCTTGCAGCTCATACACTTCCCTCTTGTACCCTGAACTCATCCACTGATTCTGACACATGATGTGGTTCCCTAACTCACCTAACCCACCCTGACCCTCACGTCCACACAATTGCACACTTACCTGAACCCGACCCATAACTTTCCACCACAGCGCTGAAAAAACTGAAGCAACAGAAAAGGACAACTGAATTCTTTCCCTAGGAAAAAATTTGTTTTTCTGTTTCTTCGATATTTTCAGTGTTCAGTGAAAATGGGTCGATATTAGAACACTCGAAATTTTGAACGTTTGGTGTTCTAATATAGACCCGATGCAGCAAGACACAATTTTAATAATTGTATGGAATGTATGATGTTCCCCTTGTACAAGACACAGAAGGATGAAATAACTGAATGGTCAGGACCATCATTAACCAGTTCTGTGAAATGAAGACTGAATGATGCAAAATCTCGACTTACATATACTAAGTTTGAGATTGCTGTTTCTCAGAGTATTCTCTTATCTCCAAGGTATGGTGATCTCAGAGTACATATATAAAATCTTCCGACATCATGGAGTGCAGGGGATTACCCCTTGCAAAAAGAAGTTTAAAATTGAAGATCAATGTTAAATATTCATTCTGCTTCTTCTTTTGCAGTCTTTATTTTTATTTTTTATTTTATTTTTTAATTTTTTTGTTGAGTCCTGACATTTCAATAGGGAGCTACAGATTACTGTGGCTGTCAAGTGTGGTATTGTGTAATGGGGTACACATACCTGTTTATCTGTGTACATGTCTTCTTCTATCATGTCATATCGCAAACTTCTAGTACAGGTGTTGCCATGTTGTTTATGCCTACATATATAGCTACAGCCTTCTTCACCCATGCCTGGATGTATTGTGCCTTGGGTCTTCTAGGTCATCTTGTGAAGCCTGCGGCAGTTTCTTTATAGCCGTCTGGGGTTCTTGGGATATATCTCTTACATTTATGGCTGCAGGCAACAATGCTTGGATGTGATCATATCATAAACCATGACACACACAGTAACATTTGTGCCACCTTTGTGGCGGGCACTAAAGTACATCCCCAGATGTGTCCATCTGAATTGTGATTTCTGCATGTGAAACAATCACTCAATGTTGTTTTGTGTCATGGCATGTGCTTTGCTAAATGCATCCTCAGTATGCATTGATGACAATCTGAATGGTGCTATGAGCAGTACAGGAGTAGATAACTTCAATTACCTGTTCATTGTTTCACACTACAATATGGAAGCATAAAATTCACTTGTCATTTACAGATAAACTTACCAAAATGTGGTCCATTTGGGATCCCAGATTAATGGAATACTGCCCACAGGGCATTATATCAACAAACAGTTGTATCATGCAAGCCACTGGGGTATGTTGCTATCAGGTTAATAATGAGACCATCTGCTGAGCTCACTAACTGACAGTCCCCCCTTTCTGTTAAAGTGACAGTCTGTATCTTTTATAGAATGAGTTTTTATTGAAACATGGGTGAAATCAATTGCACCAGAGACATGGTGGAAGCTGGCTGTGTAATACAACCATTTCATAGCAGCCTGCCACTCATATGGTGTTGCTGGAAAGCAAATAAACTCCACCAACTACTTTGCTGCACATGACTGCCAGGAGCTCCATATTATGAAACTAGCAGCTGTCTTGGACACCTCTGTGAAATCAGCCATGTGCTAGTTGAATGCCACAGAAACCAGTGCATCAAGGATAAGAAACACATTTGTTTTACTGTGACTGGGTAACCCTACAGGCTGCACGACAACATGTGGTGCACACATATCACAAACACAGCTTACGCCAGCTGTCTGTCTAATCCATATCTAGCTTTTATTTCTCAATCAGAGAGCTGGTTTAAGTGCAGAATGGATCACCACTGTACTGGCTGTCTTTGCATATGATGCATTTTCAGATCATCTTCTAATATACTATGTAAAACCCTGGCTACTGTAGTGCATTGCCAACATAAGTTAAGCTGAAGCACAATTAACAGTTGGATTTTATAATATTACTTGTAATTTGTAAAAGTCAAATTAAGCATACATGGCCTCCATCAAATGGTTTCTGTAAAAGTACTGTACTGGTTTGTCACACTTTTTGTCTTTTGGTGCATACATTGTATGTTGGAATCACAATTAGCATACACCATATTCATCAGCAGTTGTTATTTGAAATAGTATTTACCTTCACTTTGTCAAACTCTTTCACTGATGCATTACCCAATATGAAACTTTGTTTTAGGAATCTGGCCCCAAAAGTTACTGAAATGTCAGAAAAAGTAACACCACTTTTAACCCTATAAGCAAATATCATCATAGAATGCTTAGGCGGTTTCAGTAAACATTGATATGTATATATATATATATATATATATATATATATATATATATGTGTGTGTGTGTGTGTGTGTGTGTGTGTGTGTGTGCGTGTGTGTGTGTGTGTGTGTGTGTGTGTGTGCGTGTGTGTGCGTGTGTGCATGTGTGTGCATGTGCGTGCGTGTGTGTGTGTGCGTGCGTGCATAAGAAATAAAACTGCTGAACTACATGCCTGGATTACTCAACATAAGCCTGATATTCTCACTCTAATTGAAACTTGGATTAAGCCTGGCATAAACAACTCTAAAATTATACCTCCTGGCTATAATGTCATCCATAATGATCATACAAACAGGAAAGGTGGTGGTATTGATTTAATATCTCCAAACAACTACCAGATTTCTCTTTAAAACTAACCAATAGCAAAATTCAACTCAACAGACCTTCTTACTTTCCTGAAAACAAACATCTTTTACACACCTCTTGACGACAATGCAGTATATTGGAAGGCATCCTACACTGGATATCCATAACAAGAAAAATTACTACTAAGTGATAGGAATGTCTATCAGTTAGATTTAAACTCTAACTAGCATATATCTAGCATGAACTTGTATAGTTTCACACAACTAATTAATACCCCCACACATTATAGCAAGACATCAAATTTCCTTTTAGACTGGATTCTAGTATCAGACCTTACGAAATGCACCACCACAGGTACAATATCAGACTTTCTCAGTGATCATCTCCCAGTGTATGCAACCAGATATCTCATACATCCACATAAACAGCATGTTTATAAAACACACAACCTTTCCATGTCTAATCCATAAATATTCATTACTAACCAATCATCTACTAAATGGAACTTCCTAAAATTCTTCCCTTTGATGATGGTGTAAGTGAATTTAATAAAACTTTCCTGACTATCTGACCTTGCACCTCCTAGAAAGAAGAGGTTAAAAACTAATAATGCAATTTAGTTATCCAAAAAGAGTAGAATGTTAATGCAGGATAGAGAAATCACATGAAAAGAATAGCAGAAGTATAAAAAAAAAAACACAATACCTTGAAAACTTCAGAATGCTTCTCAATCATGCTAAAAGGAAAAAAAAAACAAATAAATTAAGACAAAAAACTATAGTATAATAACTTTCAGAATAATAGTAAACACAACCGTAAAACATTCTGGACAGCCATTAAAGAAATCTTGCATCCCATCCAAAAATTCAACCCTAAGTCCTCTCCCAATAAATTACCACTTAAAACCACTATAAAATTAAACTCTTATTTCATAGATAGTATAGCATACCTAACTAAGGATTGCTCAACATCTAATTCCAACCCTGCCCAGCAGCTATGTATGACCGCATCCACTTTTACCTGTGCCCCCATACTGTATAAAACTACTGTTAACAAACTGAAACCATGCTCTGCTTCAGTGGATAACTTTCCAAATGTGTATCTTAAAATAGCAGCAGATAGTTATTCAAAGATGGCCGCCATTCTGTAGACACTGCATATCTACAGCTCTCCAGTTACTCGGAATAAAAATCAACCCTGAGGATATACTACAAGATTTTTTACACTAATTGTTTGCTATATCTATTCTACTACAACTAAATTTTGCTTGAGAGGTGAAAGAACAGGAGGAAATTAATCAAACTCACAGGTTTAGAGCTGATTGTCTGTCTGACTCTGAACAGAGCATTAAACAAAGGAACTGCCTGACTAGTAATCGTGGATATTTACTAGTTAGTTTTACTAGAGTTTTACTTTGCTTCACAATGTCAAAAGAGGAAAAAAGTATGGAAACAACAACAACTAAAACCAAATTATCAGCACTTCAGTCACCAGAAAAAGATTCAACAATAAAAAGGCAGAAGACTATAAAACAGCAGGAACTTTTAAAAGCTGGAATGACAAATAAACCGGATCAACTGGCTAACATGGAAGATATTAAAACTGCTTTGTTGCCCATTCAAGAAGCTTTGAAAGAACTATCAAACCAGGTACTTTCTTTTGGTGCTACATGCAGTCAAATTCTTGAAAGGATGGATAAATCGGAAGCTAGAATATCCGAAAATGAGGACAGAATAACATTGCTTACAAAAAAAACAGATATTCATGAAATGGATATCCAGTCTATGCAAAATAAAATTCTGGACTTGGAGGCAAGATCCAGAAGGAACAACATAATTATTAGAGGAATTCCAGAAACTATCCAATATAATGATTTAATTTCTACCATCATACAAATATTCGAAATATTGTTCAATGACTCTGACATTGCTAAGCAAATAGTTATAGAAAGAGCCCATAGAGCTCTCAGAGAAACACAAGCCTCAAACATTCCTAGACCAGTTTACATCAAAATACTCAACTACCAGGATGTAAATAAAATAATTCTAACTGTTAAAAAGAATGGAGGTTATATTATGTGGCAAAATAATAGAGTTTCTATGGGTCAGGATTTACCATTGCAAATAAGACAAGCCAGACAAGCATTATCTCCATACTGTAAATTCCTCATTGAAAAGAACATTAAATTTCAAATGAAATACCTTAACACATTAATTTTTACAGCTGATGGATCCAAATATTCCTTATCTACAAGAAAAGAAGCAAAAGTTATCTTTCTGAAGATTTTTAAGTCTCTTCTAGCTTCGGAAGCTTAACTTGGCCATTCAGTCTGTTTACAGCAACGTGGATACTGGGATTCCATGCTTACTACATCTCGAGGCTTCAAAATCCTTTGTTTGTTCTTTTTTCTTCACCAGGCCCCTTGGTAAATATTTACTTAGTTTCCTTTTGCAGCTCCAGCTCGTCCACGAAGATTTCCCGAACTTTTATGGCTTCTACGAACTGTATCCCTTCGCGAGGTAACAGGAAGTCCTTTGGGTGCTGCTGAGGGTCCGCTTTCGAGGTGGCGCATCTGGAAGTCCGTCCACGTAATGGTTCCTCTGTCGCAAATTCGAAGACAGGATTACATGACCAGGAAGTAGAAACATCTTTGTGTTAGAAGTGGAAGCTAGTTAAACTGTAAAACGAGTGTCCGTGGACATTTAATGTATGTTACAGCTTTTATTTCTTTAAAGGGAACTGTGAATCCATTCAGGTAGGATTAAAACTGAACTAATAATGTACTGGTTAAAATGTGTTTTTTAACTGAATGGTAGAAGTAGGATAACTTTATCATAATTATGCTATTTTCTTAGGTAGTTTTTCCTGAATGTGATTGTACTAATAACATGGTAGTATACTGTAATATTTATTTTCCTGTCTTAATGATGTTTTTTATACTGCAAATGCTTAGATACAAAGGGGATTTAGTGTTGGGATAGTTAGTGGATTAAAAGACCAGAAGATATTATATCCTGGCATTTCTAGGAAAGTGAAGGCTATCTTCTTATATATTGGCATGTGGTTCTGACTGTTTGGGGAACTCTGTTAGTTAGTTATCATTCTATATATTCAAGTATAGTACCCAGTAAGCATAGTTAATCCTATTTGTATTCACCCGTGTTACTGTCATTATAATGTTAAATTACCTAGATTAGATAAACAAAGCCAGAGTTAATGCTATATTTATAGGTTAAATATTTGTTTTTTCCTCTTTCCTGGATAACATAATATATAGTGAATTATCTTGAAACCAATAATAGTATTGTTTAATAGGGGTACTGTCATATATCTGTTTAGCTTAAATTTAAATAAGATAGCTATTTTAGGGTAATACAACCAATTAATATAACTAATATTATATGTGAACTATTAGAGAGGTAGAATAGTAATTTTGAATGTAGTGAAGATCATTTATGTTAACTAAATAATGTGTTCAAGAGCTGTAGATAATTATCAGTGTTTATTAGGGAATGTTTGGGTTAGGCTTTGTAGAGTTAGATGTAGTATTTATAGGTTTTTTGCATGTTTTTGGTATTTTATTTTGTAAGATAAAGAATAGATGTTTAGTAAGGCTGTGTACCCATAAAAGTTTTAACTGTGTAAAAAACCTATGTATGTCCTGGTCCGGTGGAATAGTGGATAGGCACTGGTTAGGGATGGGACGTCAAGATTGCTTCCAGATATTATATACTGTGCTAATACATTGAAATTTAGTATCGTCTCTTAATTTTAAAATATACTTAAAAGATTTAAAAATCTTAGTATGTGGATAGTAGACTCATGGAATACTAAAGGGCTCCAGAACTTGAAAAAAAGGAAATTATTTTTTCATTTATTTCTCCAGTCAAAGGCATGTTTTATTTTATTACAAGAAACCCATTTGACCAATGATCAATGGACTGTCCTTAAGAATAAGAAATGGATTAGAGAGGTGGTAGCTTCGGAAGGGACAACTAATAGTGCAGGGGTGGCGATCATTATTAGAAACCAATATCAAGAGAAAATTCTAGATTTTAAAATAGACAAAGAGGGAAGATGGTGTTATGTGATTCTTTCATCTAAACTTTATGATAAACCGGTGATACTTCTTAATATATATGCCCCATGTACCAATCAACAACTTTTTATAACATCACTCTATTTTATCCTGAATCAATATAATAATTACTATATAATAATAGGAGGTGATTGGAACACATACCAAGATCCCACATTAGACAAATCAAGCTCATATAGGTCCTTTAATAACCAAGCAGTGATAGCACTACAGGAACTTAAAACAGATTTTAAACTTTATGATCCATATAAATACACAAATAATCAAATGAAAGTAAATAACCTTACATTTTATTCAAGTTGTCATAAAATGTGGTCCAGGATCGATTTTTTTCTAATTTCAGGCGTACTAATGGCTTTTGACCCCTATGTATCCATACAAGCTAGACATTTGTCGGATCATTCTAGGATTACATTAACTTTCAATAAGGCCACTAGTCATAATATACGTCTTAGAGGGTATAATTGGTCCTTAAATCCATATTTATTAAATAAAGAAGATATAATAAAAGAAGTTCAAGAGACCTTGAATCAGCTATTAGCTGATCTTTCTAAACACCGACATCCGTCTGACATAGAATGGGCAACGACCAAAGCACAAATAAGAGGAATTTTTCTTGAAAAGGCTACTTATTATAAGAAAATACATTCGAGAGACATACAAGAATTGGAAACTAAAATTAAATTACTGGATCAGGATTTAATTGGGAATTATAGTAAACAAACTGAAACGGAGTTATTAAAATGTCAGAAGGGTCTTTTTTTACTACAAAATAGTAAATTATCATTTTATGAACAGAAAATGCTGGTTAAATACGCTAATCATATACAGACCCCTTCAAAAGCACTAGCGCGTATCATTAATCAATCGAAAATACCTTCTCAAATTTCTGAAATACACTTTAACAATAAAACATACACCAATACTGAAGACATTATTAATGCTTTTGAATTAATATTTTCTCAAGTCTATGGTGAACATCAGGAATTAATTATAAATAAGAGTAATAATGACTTTTTGCAGAAGATTATATTTCCGAAAATTGGTGATGAGTTTCATATGAACTTAGTCAAACCAATTTCCTCAGAGGAGATAACAGATATAATTAAGAATTTGAAGCCGCATAAAGCTCCAGGACCGTATGGTTTGACCACGGAATTTTACAAAACTTTTAGTGATACATTGGGGAAAATACTTCCACATGTATTTAACTATATAATTAACAATAAAATTAATGACCCGCACTTTAATGCTTCAAAAACTATTCTTATACCGAAAGAGAATGCTGATTTGCAAAATCCGGATAACTATAGACCTATTTCACTTTTGAATATAGACATGAAAATTATGACATCGATTTTGGCTAATAGATTGAAGAAGGTAATTAACCTGATAATATCAGAGGAACAAGCTGGTTTTCTAAATGGTAGACAAACTACAGATAATACGTTATCACTTAATACACTGATCTCTTATGCCACTCACAGAAATTTTAATGCTTATGCACTCATAATTGACACGCAAAAAGCTTTTGATAGAGTTAATTTAGAATTTTTGTTTGATATTTTATCATATTTTAATATACCTCATGACTTTATTTTAACATTAAAAAAACTTTATAATAATCCCTATACAAATCTAGTTATTAATAAAAATCTCTCAAAAAGAATATAAATTAAGAATGGTACCCGTCAATGATGTCCGTTATCTCCTATATTATTCAATCTATATTTAGAACCATTATTTCTACATATCAAACAAAATATCTATCACAATGCCCCAATAATATATGGTACGAAAATTTCTATGGCTGCTTTTGCGGATGATCTAAATATTTACTGTACGACACCTGTTTCAGATACCAAGAAAATATTAAAGGCAGTGGATGACTTTGCAACAAATATCCAATTACAAAATAAATTTTAGAAAAACTAAGTTATTTCCTTTAAAGACGCCTACACCCTTTTCGCTTTTACCATTGGTAGGTCAGGTAAAATCTGAAGAAAAAATAAAATATTTGGGTATTGTTTTTTCAACAGACAACAGAGACTTTTATGTGAATAATGTTAAGTTACTTTGGGAGCATATAGTGTCTGATTTAAAAAGATGGAATAATTTGAAATTACCAATAATAGCAAAGACCTCAGTTATTAAAATGAACATACTTCCCAGAATATTATATATCTTTAGAGCTACTCAAGTCCAAATTTCTAGGAAATTCTTCAAACAAATTCATACGGAATTAGGTAGATTTGTATGGGAACCTAGAAAAACTAGGATATCCTATGATAAACTGATGACTTCGAAAAACAGGGGTGGTCTAGAGTTACCGAATTTTGAAGCATGTTATTTAATAATAAATGCTAATAGAATTCTAAGAGTGGTTAACTTTGATAGGTCTAGTCCCAAATGGTCACCCAAATGGTTGATTCTGAATTATAAACATGTTACTGGACTGGGTATTAATTGTAAGGCATTACCCTTTTTAAATAAAGATACCCTTAAAATGTACACTCTGATGGAACATATCAGAGTATATATAATATCAATATAAAATCTGTTTAACTCACTAAATCTCTTACAATATATGATGACTTTTCAACCATTTCATAAGAACCCAAATTTGAAAATTGGTAATCAGCTGATAGATTTTAAAAAATTCCCACTTTTAAGTGATTTAACCATACTTGATTTATATCCCTTCCTTGGTATCTCAATACACGACATGTTAAGAGAGATGAATCTCCCTAACTCGTATTTAATTATAATGAGACAGCTAAAGGATCTATCAATAAGTTATTTTAGTAATAGTAATTTTAAAATTAAAGAAGAAGATTTAAACATTTGCCTAAACTCATGGCAAACTCTTACGAAGGACTGTAAATATATAACGGCTTCAAATAATTTGAGAAAAGATGTGAAATATAATAACCAAATACTTTTATCCAAATACTGGAAGGAGAAATTGTTAATGATTGAAGATAATAAAATAGAGAAAGCAATTAATTTAACCTTAAAATCAGTATCTCTTCAAAAGTTATTATTTACTCAGTTGATGATATTTAATAATGCGTATTACACTTGTCTCACTCTTTATAAATTCAACTTTAAAAACTCACCTAAATGCCCATACTGTATAGACCAAACGGCTGACCTTTTACACAAGTTCTGGAGCTGTAAATGTATTTTCAAACTTTGGAATTCTTTAAAAAATCAATTACAAAAAATGGGATATCAACAGTCTACACTTTCTTGGGAGTTTATGATTCTTCATATTCCTCCAATTAATTTGGATAGATCCCAAAGGATCATACTCATAAATATTTTCCTGTTAATGAAGCTGTATATAGCTACAAATTGGCTGAATCCATCCCAGACTTCATGGGAAAACTTTAAGAGTGTAGTGATAAAACATATTTTAGCGCATAAATTACTAATTAAAGATCATAAGAAAAGTATAAATAACACAAAGATATGGGAGCAAATCTTTAATATTGTGTTAGCTTAAGGTTCCAATCCACTTTTCTCCGGGAAGTACATACTAAATATGGAGCTTAGTATAGATAAGTCTTATATTGATACTAGATTTTTTATTTTCTCTTCATTTAATACCTATCTAGAAGTTTATATTAATGTATAATGACTTTATGTAACTGTTGGAAGCATTCATGTATATATTGTAAATATGTTGTGGTATTGTATTAACATGTGGAAAAGAATAAAGACTTATTATTGAGAAAAAAAATAGCAGCAGATAGCATTGCCTGTACTGTCTCAATCCTTACAAATAGGTCAGTCCAGGAATCCCATATTCCTTCTCTGTCTGGAAAAAGTCATATGTTATCCCTCTGCACATAGGAGGAAATTCAACAGACATTGCTAACTTTAGACCTACAGCAATCATATCCCCTTCTCCAAAACACTTGAAAAATGTATTCAGAAACAATTGATAAACTATCAACTGCAGATAGAACTCTTATCCTCCACACAACATGGCTTCCATCCTTACCATAGTACTAACACTGCACTTCTTTACAGATACTGTCAATCAAGCTAGAGATAACAATAAACTATTCTCCTTGTTTCTAAATTTGTGTGAAGCTTTTGACACAGTTTGTCACAGCAAACGTCTACTTCAAATGTCCTCATTAGGTCTCACTCAGCCCGCCCTTCTATTGTTCAAGAGCTACCTCTCCAATAGGTTCCAGTGAGTAAAATGGCAATCCACCCTGTTTCCATACCTCCCAGTCACCACAGGTGTATCACAGGACTCTATTCTAGGTCCCCTCCTTTTTTAAATTCTCACCAATACCCTCCACACATCCACACAACAGGCATCCTTAATACAGACCAAAGATGACTTCACACTCATTTGCACATCTGACAACATGGTACACCTCAAAAAAAAAAAAAAAAAAATACCCAGGAAGCTTTAACAGCCACTGAAACATTGCTTTGTAACTCAAAACTCATGCCAACACTGTTGTGTCTTTTGGCTTTTCCCGGTTAGGGGTCGCCACAGTGGAACTCCGGTCCGCTAATGATTGGCAGCGGATTTTTACGTGCCAAGTTGCCAGCCCTGACGCACAACCTTCAACGAAGGCACACCCATTCACGCATGTCTCCACACAGAAGATGCTCTAACTGGGAATTGAACAGGACAATGTCTTACTGTGAGGCGACAACCCTACCGCAGTATAAAAAAAAAAAAAAAAAAAAAAAAATACTACTTTCTCCCCAAATCTCTCTCCCACGAAAAAAGAAAATTTAAAGTAATATCTCGTAACACTACAACCAGTGAAGTCAGTTCTCATAGAAAATTATTAGGGAAGATAGTGGATAATAATCTTAATTTCGATCTGCAAATACAAAATTGCATAAGAAAAACTTATCAAAAGCTAAGGATGCTTTAGTAAAAACAAGTGGAGCACACAACGACAAGGAAATCCAAAATAACAGATTACGGTTCCCCCAAGCTCGAGACTCAGAATACCAGTAGTTTTGTAAAATATATTGAATTTATTCACAAAATAAAGCAAAACACTAGGAGCTCTAGTACTGGGTTGAGCGCTTTCATCTGACAAAATACAGATTTCTTCAGAACCAATAAGCTCCTGCAAACCATTCATTTTAAAACTTTTTTGGCGCCAAAACTTCCTTAAGTAGTATCCAATAAGAACATTATTAACAATAATTGTCAATAATTGGTCGTAAGACGGCAGAGGAGGATTCCCCGTGTGCTTCATTGAGTTCTGAGGAATACCGTACACTACACTCTGAGGTGACGTCGCTGCAAAGTGACATTAACAGGCTCCTAGATCTGGTCAACAAACTAACCGAAGCGGTAATGGTGAGCGGAGATCCCGCTAAACCTGTACTTTCGAACAATACAGTAGCAACGCAAGTAGTGCCAGAGGAGGTGGATGACAGTAGCAATGCGTGCGATATCCCAAACGGGCAGAGAGAGGCTACAAAAGCAAGTAACCAACAGCAGTTAGACTTGGGAGACACTAACGCGAATGTGTCCTTGAAAGCTGATTTCACCTTTGATTTCAGCCTTTTCCACAGTAATGAGGAGAACACGAGATTGGGTGCACGCCCCAAACAACAGCGTCAACAAATACGAACATATTCTTTGGCAGCCAGTAAAGCTAACAACAAAAACAAAAGTACTGTTACAAAAGAGTATTTATCCAGTCCAAAAAGGACTTTTGCTAAAACAAGGGATTGTAACGACAAGGATATTAGTGTGTCCAATGTGTTAAATGACTTTTTAGCTGATGATTATGATTTTATGTGCAAGTCAGCAACAAAGTATAAGTATAATGAGAAACCGTCTATTAATAATTACAATAGTGATGATGTCAAAACTAGAATTTACTCGTTGGGTAAAAAACTAACACAATTGAAGAGTGTTAGAATAGACAATGCATATCTAGAGAAATGTCTTTTGTTACAAGTGGTCCCTAAGGGCCTTAGGTTTTTTAAATTACCTTTAGGTATCAAGTATAACTCAAAAATAGTGCTGGAATTTAACAAAATGTTTGATGAGTTTGGGTACACTTATATGAAACATCTTATTAAGTGTAATGATGAGAAAATAAATGTTTTGTTACAGGAGGTGGAGGGGTTAAACGAATCTATTATAAACGATGTGATGTTTGAGAAATGGTATGAATGTTATTTAAATCAGTTCACTCAAGTTAAAATGAAAGTGAAAAATGTAAATGAAAGAAAAATGCACAAAATTGAACGTGATTTAGATTTGTATAGAAATGGAAGAGCGTATATATGGCCCCAATACGAAAGAGAGGGTGATGAAGTATTCGAGGTAGTGCAAACAAAGGGAAGAAAGAGAAATTTTAGAGCTAAGGAGGATGAGAATTTTCAAGGGGGGAGATACTATCCAGCCCCAAAGAAACAACAAAGGAGATTTTAAATGTTAGAAATCCAAGGGACAATGTAATATCATCAGTAAGCACTTCTCCCTCTAAATTTCACAATTTATATACACCTACACCCTCTCTTATACATACAAGCTCATCAATACATCTACCAACAAATCCAGTTTTACAACTTGATGAAAATGTAATTAATGGAGAACACGAGCAAGAAAATATTGTTTGTTCACCCCAACCGGAAGTGGCTGTAGAGAGTTTCCCTAGTATTAGTTGTTATCAAGGATTCAATGTGTACAACTACACTGATATCCAAGTTACAGAAGACATCACATCCTTGTTTAGTAAAGGAATGAAGTATATTCCAACAGTGAAATTTAATCTGTTTGACCTAATTAAGGAAATCAAATTATTTTGTAGAAGGTTGAATTTAGCAATTCAATTTAGTGAAGACACTAATAAGAATAAGACCAACAAAAGCAGGTCTAAATTGGTTAAGCAAAGTACATACATCCCAGTTATGAATGCCCAAGTTGCACTATATGAAAAAATGGTATGTAATGATATATACATTTTATATAGGGATCTTAAGTGGAACTTTGGAGGTAGTTTCACCCCACTGGATAATTTAAACAAAGGTGAAAGAAGATGTATGGAAGAACTCATCTTAAATGATGAGATTAGAATAATGAAGCCTGATAAGGGCGGAGGTATAGTGATTTTTGATAGTCAACTATACCTCAATGAAATACACAATATTCTATATGAATCAGGAAACTATGAACAAGTCTCCCTAAACCAAATAAACATAGGGTACAGGCGAATAGATTTAGCACTCGAGGAATACTTATTAGACAACCGAATCACCAGTGAATTGTATGAATATTTAAGAACTGAATACCCGATAATGGCCCATATTATAGGGATACCGAAGATCCACAAAAACATGGAAAAGCCACCATTTAGACCTATTATATCTGGATCAAAATCTAAAACTTTTAAAATAGGGACCACTATAGATCATTGGACTAAGCAAATATACACCAAAGTGGATCATTTAGTCAAGGACTCTTGGGATTTTCTGAGTAAACTCACTATGGAAGTATGGGATGAGAATTTGATTTTCCTCACAGTAGATGTACAGGATTTATTTTCTTGCATACCTGCGACTACTGGACTAGAGTACTTCTATAATAGCTTGTGTAAATACTCTGGATGTAGTTGGGACAGAATCAATCTCATTATAGACATGATGGGACTTGTTCTTGATCACAACTACATTTTTCATGCAGGTGAATATTTCAGACAAACTCGAGGGGTAGCGATGGGGGCATCATGTGCCCCTGTATTTGCAAATTTGGTCATGCTCGAGTGGGAGAACAAATATATTTTTCCAAGTCAGTTTTACCAACACATTAGGTTATACACAAGATTTTTGGATGATGTTTTTATCATTTGGAAAGGGTCAATAGATATGATACCATCTTTCATAGAATATCTTAACGAAACAACTGATTTTTTGAGATTCACCTCCAAATATGATATAAATGGTATTGCCTATTTGGATACTTGGATTAGTAATACAGGGACAGGTTTTTCATCTAGGATATACAGAAAGCCAACGTTCTCATATGATTACATTCACTTCAGTAGTTGCCACCCTCCACATATCTTCAAAAATGTAGTTAAGGGACAGAGTATACGAGCTGCAAGAATGTCTTCTACAAAGGAACATATGACTAGTGAGTTAGAAATAGTGTTTAAATTATTTCAGGATCGAGGATATCCCAAGGCCATGTTAGAGAATGTAATATCTTATGTTAGGGCCCAATGGGGACTCAAATATGTTCCACTATTGGGGAAAAGTATTGTGTCACAGCGCAATATTAACAACGAAAGAGACAAGAAAGTGTGTGTGATTAAATTTAATCCTTATACCAGTGTAATTATAGAAATTTTAAAGAAACACTGGCCGTTAATTACTAGTTCTGGTTCTATAGGGCACATAGTAGGAGCTGATATTTGTACTGTATATAAAACAGGTAGTAATTTAAAAAGATTAATTGAGTATGGAAGAAAGGGTTCTCATGGTATTAGAAGGAAGGGTACCACTAGATGTGGTTCCTGTAAACAATGTACATATATTAATACTAACCCTAAAATTAAGTTAGACAACATCATTAAAACTACAGTAATATGTAAAAATGGGAATTGCAACACACAACGTATTGTCTATAATGCCACCTGTACAAAATGCTCAGCCTTTTATATAGGCAAAACTGAGAGGAAATTTAAGACTCGTATATATGAGCATTTGTATAGGATTAAAAAAGGTGATTCAAAAAATGCACTTTGTAAACACATTTTAGAAAAGGGTACAGATCATAATTTTACATTTGCAATTATAGACCAGGTTGAGATAGGTGATAGAGGTGGTAACTGGAAAACCTATCTGGCATGGGTCGAAAGCAAATGGCAAATATGTACGGATGCCACTACAACACCCGGTATAAATGATTATATTAGTTTAAAACCTTTTCTTGCATTGAATTAGTAACAGCAATACAGATTGGTACTTATATGTGTTGTCTTATACACACTATTTCCATATTTTGTAAAACTTTTTGGTGAGGAGTACCAATGATTTAAGTACTACTTCATTACATATGTACTGGTTGTGTATTTGACTTAAATAGTTTCTTACAATTAATAAGTTATAGTAGTAAGCATTTATGTATTTTTGTATTTTTTATACATTTTTTATATATATTTTTATTTATTGATTATTGTGAATTTCACAGCTTAGCAGATCTTTTTCTGCTTATAGTATGGAAAACCAATAAGTAGGGTGAATTCACTTCATTTTTAATCAATTATACAAAATTACATAATTACACAATATTGTATAATTTTATACAACTTTATAATGGTTTAGAGATATCTAAGAATATACGAATTATTAAGTAAGTAATGTATACAACTGATAATTATTGACAATTATTGTTAATAATGTTCTTATTGGATACTACTTAAGGAAGTTTTGGTGCCAAAAAAGTTTTAAAATGAATGGTTTGCAGGAGCTTATTGGTTCTGAAGAAATCTGTGTTTTGTCAGATGAAAGCGCTCAACCCAGTACTAGAGCTCCTAGTGTTTTGCTTTATTTTGTGAATAAATTCAATATATTTTACAAAACTACTGGTATTCTGAGTCTTGAGCTTGGAGGAACCGTAATCTGTTATTAAGGATGCTTTAGTGCCAAAAACTTTCTCACCAATGCAATTAAAACCACACTTGCCACTACTTATCTCTTCCCTTTGCTTATTTATGGGATTCCCATCCTTACTAACCTCCAGACATCAGAAAAAAATCAAAACTTGAACAATGCTATAACAAAGTTACTAAATTTGTTGCAAATTCCCCTTTTAGAGCTCAGAACAGTATTAGCTACTAAAAAGCCAAAATCGGTTAGAACTATCCTATCAACAATCGTATACACAGCTTTGTATCACCTATAAAATTTTCCAGCACCCATCTGCTTGTCCAGCACTAAATAACATTCTGCATAACTATGTTCCCAGTCAGTCATTACGATCCAATTACCAAAATCTCCTGTTTGTCCACAAATGTATATGTTGGGCATTGTCTATATTGTCTTATCATGTTACTAAGGCCAAAAACTCTGTATCTGTATCCATCAGGTCAATACCCTCCCACAATTTCTTCAAAACCATTCTGAAATCCTTTGTAGCCAAAAGCTGCCTCTGTTCTTGCCCAACATCAGGATAAACTATATTCCTTAATGTGAACAAGTTCCTATTTATATCTTACATCTCGTTACCCCCCTTTTTTCACTCACTTCCCTTTTTTATCAACTTATCTCTCTCTTGGCTTTCTCTCTCTAAATATACCATAAGGCTGCTTTTCTCTCACTTCATATTGCAATTCCTGTTTTTATTATATTAACATTCCTTTAATTTCTTTATAGACTAGCTAAAATATCTCTAAATATTAAATTATTGTCATATAATTATATCTATTCTTAATCAATGTTTTCATATAATGTCTAATTTGGTATAATTATTTAAACTGTTGATGTTTTATATTATTTTTGAAGATTGTAAAATTATTGTTCTTAAAAAGTTTTGTAATACTTTCAAGCTTTTCTCTCGAGGCCTCCACTGAGAATGGCCTCCTACCTAATCAGAATTTCTTGGTAACCAAATCCCAGTAAATAAATAAATAATATAAAAAAATAAGCATATCAAATGGAGAGTGCATGAAGTCCATTATTTTAGGTGATATCGTAGAATACCCATATAAGGTAATTGTACCTTTCTCCAGCTATTGTGCAGTCTCTGAGTTAGTATGCATTATTTAATGCACACCGCTCAACCTTTTAGAACAAGAAATCTGGAAAAAGCCATAAATAAAAGTGGGACAAAGGCCCAAAAATTGGGACAATGTTTAAATATTTTTCTTACAAACTTAGAAAGTTGATAGAATAACAGGTTTTGTATTAGCATGAATTTTCTGAAGGGCAGGAAGTCTGAAACTCAAATGTCTGTCATTATTTTCTAACTTCAATCTTTAAAGATTTACCACTAATTTGCCAGAAAACCACAATTTTATGAAAAACGGACCAAAAACACGAGGCCAAAATCTGGACCTTCTGCGAAAATATGTACATTTGAGAGGTATGAAAATGGAATGCAAAAAATAGATTGTGCCTTTTTAGAACTTCATCTTTTGATGTATTGTAATTCAAAAGACAGAGTTCTCTCTCTCCTCCTATCTCTGAAAACTGTGCATTGGGCTTTGTGTCTCTTTTCACTGTCAAATAAGTTTTTAATGTATTACAGTTGTCTTCAACAAAGATTGACCTAATTGATGACCTTGTTCAAATAAGTCAGTAGCAGAAACAATGGAGGTTAATGAGAACTATTATGGAGAACTATGTGTGTCTGGAAGCAAATTACAGAGAAGTAGAAGGAATCTTCTGTTTGAGAATTCAGTTGTTATCAAGGTAAAACCAGCCATAGAAGAAACTACTTAGATAAAGTTGTGCCTATTACCATGGCAGAAATGGGAAAATACTTTCAAAGGAACAGTAAAATGGGGCAAGAACTTTGAAATCATTAAATATACAAATAAAGAACACCAACTGCTGCAAGTTGAATTTTTTAATTCTGGTACCTCGGCCTTCGCCTTCTCCTGGAATACAATTTACATAACACACCACCCATTTTTATACAAATTCTTTAATTAAATTATTGATGCACCATCCCCCAATTATACAATTAGGCTCACTATATGCTGTTTTTTTGTTTATTATTTTATCAACACTTGTTTGGCATCTTTCCCCCACTACATAAGAATGTACAAAATATTAGCTGGAGAATAAATAACAATCAATTCATGAATGCTTATTCTAATTAATATATACATGAATATGAATACTAATATAAGAAAATACATATTATTAATTTAATTTGACCCTTTCATGCAGTTCCTTTTCCTTAATTTTGGGAAATATGTGGAAAATACATTACACCTCCATATTCATTCCATTAGGAAACAATGTTTTTAAATTGAGAATGAACCTTGATTCCATCAAAAGTAATTTATCCCGGAAAATAGCTTCATTACCATATGCATTGGGTCTGCCCAAAACACTGAATACAAACCCATCTGGAACCCCCCCATGATTATCAAAAAAATGTTTTCCTACTGGACTCTCCAATCTCCTATGCCTTATATCTCCTAGGTGTTCCATAATCCTTAATTTGACCCTCCAGGTGGTTTGCCCTATGTACCACATTTGTTTCTCACAGCCACATCCTATGATATACACAACCCCTGTTGAATTGCAATCATAAAATTCAGTGGCATTATATCTGATCCCATTGATTTTGAAACCATCCAAGTTCCTGACCCACTTACACACCTTACATTTTCCGCACCTGAATGTTCCTTTTCTATCATCTTCACCCAATCTACCATTTTTTCTGAAATTCAAGATTTCCCTGAGATTGAAATATCTCTTATATGAAAAGGTCACCCTTGACGGAAAAAGTTTTCCTATTCTCTCATCTTCATAAAAGATGGGCCAAAATCTATCCACTAATTCCTTCAATATTTTGGAAAAATGGGAAAATCTGGTTATGAAAAATATTTTTTCATTTGAATCCTTCATACCACCATGATTTTCAACGTCAGTTCCAAAATTCCCAGAGTGCCCTAGGCCTCGAAATCTAACCCTATTACCGGACCTTTTTATGAGACCTAACTCATTCTCCACCCTCCTTCTAGATTTCTTGACACTCATGACAGAGTATCCTCTCTCTACCAACTTTCCTTCCACCTTATTAAACTCTTCAGAAATCAGATTTTTCTCTGAAATGTGCCTACCTATTCTCTTAAACTCACCTAATGGCAAAGAACTTATCAAAGAGTCACTATGCATACTGGAGGCGTGAAGAAAATTTTCAGCTGCAGTCTTCTTATGATAAGGTTTGTACTGAATTTTATCACCATGGCACACATAAATCTCTACATCCAAGTAATGGATACTTCTGCCCCCTATGATGTAAGTGAAATCCAAACCCTAATTGTTTTGCTTCATTTCCGAAACAAAGTTGCCAAATTCCTCAGGTACACCTCTGCACAAAAATAGGAGGTCATCAATAAACCTCACATATTTAACAACCTTGCTTCTGTAAAAGAGAGAGGGATAAATATAACTGTTCTCAAAATGGGCCATAAATAAAATAGCATATGAGGGCGCAAATGCCGCCCCCATTGCTGTACCCTCTTTTTGCAAAAAATGCTTGCCCTCAAACTCGAAACAATTGTGCGTGAGACAGAAGTCCAACAAACTAATAATAAAAAATGTTCTAGGTCCATCCCCTAACATTTTTTCCACTGCTTTTAAACCATGGAACCTGTTGATGCTGGTGTATAAAGATTTAACGTCTACACTTGCCCAGTAGAAATCTTTGCCCCATGCTATATTACTGACCTTAAAGCACACCTCATCACTGTTTTTAACATGAGATTGTACCCTCTCTAA
Organism: Protopterus annectens; assembly: GCF_019279795.1. NCBI lineage: Eukaryota > Metazoa > Chordata > Ceratodontiformes > Protopteridae > Protopterus > Protopterus annectens. The sequence goes on from NC_056731.1 coordinate 1,249,454,419, forward strand.
GTGACCCTTTAGCAAGGAATCCAAAAATATACCTACATTCTGTAAGTAACCCCCCTTCCCCGAAACTATGGGGCGTCCGGGTGGATTCCTGATGTCTTTGTGTATTTTTGGGATAGTAAAGAATCTAGCCACTCTGGGATTCTTAACATGTAACTTTCTAACATCCCCAGAAGATAAAAAGCCGAGCCTTTCACCCCTTTCCAATAATTCCAATAATAATACATTATATTCTTTCATTGGATTTAAGGGTAACTGCAAATAAGTATTGGAGTCCTTTAGTAGCTCCAGAGCCATGGAATTGTATTGTTCCCTAGAAAGAACCACCCAGTTCCCTCCCTTATCTGCTTGAGTGAATACATACTTGTTATTCATATCCTTTAAATCACATAAAGCTTTCCATTCATCTCTCCTCAAGTTATAATTTCTCTGTTTACCACAAAATTTTACATATTCTTCTTCTAAAGATCTTAATAATGTTTTCTCAAAGACATTAATATCAATGTTCTTTCTAGGTGGCATAAATTCACTTTTGCAAGGTAAATTGGGAACTGTTAGTTTTCCATAACCAGTGTTAAAGGTAAACCCCCCCCCAACATCACACACATCATCATGTTCATAAATATCCACCAAATCATTTTCATGCAATGTCAGGTTCAATAGGGACTCATCAAAAAGTTCTAAGTTCGCTACATTTACCCCACCATTATTTGAATTATCAGTCAATGGAACATTTTTGTTAGAACCATCATTGTGTCTATTATCAAACAAAGTTTGAACTCCAAAAAATTCCTTCAAAAACAGTTTTCTACAAAATTGCTTAATTTCCAAAGATAAATCAGCTAAGGATGGGAAACATACAGGTACAAACTTGGTGCCTTTAAATAAAACTTGTTTGGCACTCTCAGTGATGCATAAATCTGAGATATTTACTATATTGTAATTCTCACCTTCAGAAATGTCCACAACATCACCAAACACAGATGCAAAGTCCTGTGAGGAAACCACTTTATCCAAAAAATAACTGCTTCCTTCCAAAACTGGAATCTGCATATGAACCTGTTGTAACCCTTCCTCGATGGAAAAAACAGTCTCTATAAAGTCATTTCCCTGCTTGTTAAGACTTGATGCGCTATCACCTCCTCCTTTCCTTGGTTTGAAAACGACGCCCTCTTCCCTTTTGCTGCTGTTTGGTCTGAATCGCTTGCTGCACTATTCGCTCCCATACCAGCTTCTTGTTCCGTGTTTAAACTCTCAAAGGACACGCTCTTTCTGCTACTCGATTCATCCGCCGAAGACGCTGAGGTTTCACCGCCACCGATGGATCTCGGCCCCCTGGTGACATCACGGGAAGCGCCACGCTTCCTCTTAAAGCTGTATTGCCATGAAAACAGCTTACCTGTTTCATGGTCTTTAATGTCACGAAGATATTTTCTCTTTTTGCGGGAAACCACCTCCGCTTCTATCTTGGATACTCTATTTTTAATTTCAACCATGTTTTTGTTGAATACAGTCACAGAACTTTCTTCAATCAGCTTATCCTGCAGAAGCAGGATGGAAGAACGAGTCTTGTTTAATGTTCTTTCGTTTCTCTTGACCAACACTCCTAACCGGCCCAAAGTGCATTTTAGTGAAATGTCCTTCCATTCAGCAGATAAATCCAATTCATCATCGGAAAATTCAAAGGCTGGTAAACGTTCAACTCTCAAACCCCTTGGAGTAACGCTCGTCTTGATATATTTCTCTAACAGTTTTAAATCGTAGAATGTTGTAACCTCTTTTATTAAAGCTCTTTCCAACTCCACATACCTCTCAGAAAAATCAATGCTTGAACTTTCCCAAGGGTCATTATTAGCCATTTTCTCCTCCCTCTCTTTCCATAGGGATGCCAAATTCACAGGCTGTACAGATGGTGCACCCAACTGGGTGACAGAGATGGTGTCCACCGACATATTCTTTGAAAAAACACACTTCCTCCACTGCTTCGCAAATCAAGTAGAGATAAAAAATATACAAATAAAGAACACCAACTGCTGCAAGTTGAATTTTTAATTCTGGTACCTCGGCCTTCGCCTTCTCCTGGAATACAATTTATATAACACACCACCCATTTTTATACAAATTCTTTAATTAAATTATTGATGCACCATCCCCCAATTATACAATTAGGCTCACTATAAGCTGTTTAAATTAAATTAAATTAATAATATGTATTTTCTTATATTAGTATTCATATTCATGTATATATTAATTAGAATAAGCATTCATGAATTGATTGATTGTTATTTATTCTCCAGCTAATATTTTGTACATTCTTATGTAGTGGGGGAAAGATGCCAAACAAGTGTTGATAAAATAATAAACAAAAAAACAGCATATAGTGAGCCTAATTGTATAATTGGGGGATGGTGCATCAATAATTTAATTAAAGAATTTGTATAAAAATGGGTGGTGTGTTATGTAAATTGTATTCCAGGAGAAGGCGAAGGCTGAGGTACCAGAATTAAAAAATTCAACTTGCAGCAGTTGGTGTTCTTTATTTGTATATTTTTTATCTCTACTTGATTTGCGAAGCAGTGGAGGAAGTGTGTTTTTTCAACTTTGAAATCATTGCCTGCATAGGGAGAAAGGACCTGGCTAGGACAGGTATCAAAACATTAAAATGGGCTTGGGTGCCTCTTTGAAAGGGTGCATGGTAAGTAGAATAAACAACATTCTGGGAGGTTCAGAAATGGTGGATTATAATATTTTGTATTACATTATGTAACGTAATGTAATTTCACAAGGAGAGGTGCATACAATCGGCTATGAATCTTTTGCTTCTTCTTAGCTAGGTTGCTCATATACTTTCACAGCTTACCATCTTCTCAGCTAGCCTTTCCTATAAATTTGCATGGGAAATGTATTTTCTCAGGTTTAAGTAAAAGTGAGTACCTTCTAGCTGCATCAGGTCATGACCTCCCACCTATGCCCTTATCCTTTAGTTCCTTCCATTCACTATTCTCTTACAAGATGTAACCCATATGATAACCTAGCTCTGCTTGTAACTGCTGAGTTGACCTCCAATACTGCTAACCGCTGCTCTTATCCTTTTCCTCCATCCTCTTGATGATCTTTGTGACTGTTGTTTGGATGTCTTCCAATTCTTTGACGTGATTTTCCTTGCATAATTTTCAAAACTGCATGCTATGCTTGAGATGTGAATGCACTAGTGTTCTGTGGCATGACAGCAATAAAATACAATATACAACTAAGAAGTTTATTGGCTTTTCCTGCTGTATTCTTTATTTGTGACTTACAGACAAGGAGTGTCATGATGGTTGTCCTGAGTATTTTTTCCAAACACTGCATCTCCTAGCTTTGTACCAAAGCCTGTATGCATTTCTTTTTTTTTTTTACATTCAAAATATAGAATTTTCCACTTTTCTGCAATGATCCTCATTTACCACTTTGCTGTCCTATTTTAAATGTCTTACTCATCCTTTTCAGGCCTTACTCCTGATCCACAGTTGTAGTCCCAGTTTTTGTATCATCTGCAAATAGGGTTAGTGTTTAGTTATTTCCCCTTAAATGTCCACAGTGACAATGCTTAATAAAGAGTTGAATGGAACTGTGCATAGATTGATTGCTCACTTTCTTTGACCCTGTTTCACTTTTTTTTTACCACAACTGTCTGACTTCTTAACCTCAACAGTACCCCCACGTAATTCCTATTTTTTTTTCCATATTACCAGTCTTTTCAGCTTATTGAGTTATGTTTGACTCAGTGTTGCTCAATTCAACATGTTTTGAAATCCAGGTAGATGACATTCATTGATGCTTCCATGTTCATAACTGCTGCTGTCCAGCAGTAGGACTGTAGTAGGTTGGATTGGCAGCCAAACAGTGAATGATTGGGTCCAAAGGTTGGCTAGCCTTTAAGGTGACCACAACATATTTTTTTCAGAATCCACCCCTCACTTTGTCTACCATTGTCATCAGGCTACCTTGTAGTTACCTGGAGTGGTACAGGTACTGCTACCAGTACCAGTACCTGTACTTGAACTGGTACAGCTGCTCTTTTTCCCACCAGCTTATATTATTCCATTGGCCCGGCATATATCCAAGACCTCTGCAAGTAGTTTTGCCATATATATTTCTAGGACTTTTAACATTCTGATCCTAATGGTATCCTACCTTGTCCAAGTATTTTGTCCTGTCATATTTATTTTACAAAGTTTCCCTTTTTATTAGCCAGCTTGCAAACCTCTCATCCCAGTCTGCCACCTCACCCTTTAGAGTGGCACTTTTCCATATTTTGTTTTAAACACTGTATATTAAGAGTTATTTTGAAATTCAACTGTCTCCTTTCTGGCTATAACCTCCCTTTCACCCCATTTAACCTATTTATAGCTGTTTCCTCTGATGTGTCTCTGAAATATACCTGTGATTTTTTTTCCTTGCTTCACCCCTGAGCTACTTTCCTCCCACACTGGCTTTAATGTCATTCAACTATCTATTTGCATGTGCAGGCCTACTTCTTTCCCTTCTTCACCTTATTTCTTTTTTCTGCAGTTGGGATGCTTCTCCATTCCTTTTAACTTCCCTGCTTAGTAACTTTTATCTATTCCTGTGCTTTTATTTCCTTTTTTGCGCAGAAATATTTGAATAAATTTCAGGGTGCTTTCTCTGAATCTTATGCATGGGCTGCTCATATTATCCAGTGCTAACCACTTGTCCACATTCTGAATGTTCTTTTTGATCTTTTAATTACAACTACTTGCATTCTTCTTTTCAGTAATTCACCACTATTGTCTTCACCCTTCTTATAGTCCTTGTACTGCCTCAGTTGAGCTTTTTGTGGCATTGTAAGACTTAGCATGCCAGTATAACAGTTTCAATGATTCGGTGATACTACGTACAAACTCATGCCTATGCAGGCCATTTAAGAGCTTACCTTGTTGGTGATCCTGATGAAAATTTCTTCTTCTTCTTCTTCTTTTGGCTTTTGCCAGTTAGGGGTTGCCACAGCAGATCACCTTGTCCGCTCATGATTGGCAGTGGAGTTTTATGGCGTCAAGTTGCCAGCCCAGCGCCCAACCTTCCACAGAAAGCAAACACATCACACACTCACACCTAGGGCCAATTTGAGAGTGTCCAATCCACCTGCGGCATGTCAATATTCTTAAATCGTTGGTCTAAAGCCCTCTTAAATACATCTAAATCAGAAATATGTCTTATATGTATCAATATTCTACCTGCTCTAATGTGCAAAAATAGCTTTCCAGTGTAGAGCTGACAGTGAATAAACTAACTGTAAAGTTGTTGTTCCAGGTCTATAGCACTTAATTAAACTTACTAATCATAGAATTGCTATTTGTCGACCCCTTTTTCTCAAAATCACAAATCAGTGAATGGACTTTTAATTGAAATTTTCATTAGGGTAAACTAATGGTAGGCCACCTAACTGACCGCAAAAAAAATCATAAAACTTAAAATTTGTGCAGATGGGGGGCTTTGCCCCCCCCAATAAATATACCAACTCCAAGATTGCACTACATTGGGGAAAAGGACAAATTCCAGATGGTGGCCAACAGTTGGTTTACCCTAGAAAAATCTTTTATTAAAAGTTTGTTCGCTAATTTGTAACTTTGACAAAAAAGGGGCTGACAAATAGGTATTCAATGATTAGTAAGTTCAATTAAATGATATAGACCAATTGTTCCATGTGTTGGCACTTTGAGTTAGAAACTCCTCACTCAATCTTGCCACATGAACTTCATCATATAGGTATTTATGAAGTAAAATTAGATTACCCCATATTAATACAGAGCCTATCAAAAAGAGAGAAACATGTTTGAGTCTCTCATAGTAGGATAAATAACAAAGACCTCCTGCCTGTCTTGTAATGGTCTTCTGACTGTGCTCAAAAGTATTCAAATGAGAGACTATAAATGCCCAAAAAGGGCCACAATACTCCATTACTGGGCAAACACCAAATGTATAAAGCCTAATCAAGGTGTCTTTGTCTCTACTATAAAAACATCAGAATATGTTTTTAATAAGCCTATAGTGGTTTATATTCTCATCAAATTTTAATGTAGAGTCTACAGTATATCCAAATCCTTAATCATTTTGGTGGATCAGAGGATGTAATTGTCCAGTGTATATGGGTACAGGAAGTTGTTTGATCCATACTGAATCACCATACACATACTGTTGTTAAACCTCCTGCCCTTTTTAAACTTTACATTACCTTGTGAAAACTGAATGTAGACTGTTACTGTCTGTAGTGCAGCCATGTATCAACACTTATCCAAACGATAAGCACTCTAGAAGGTCTGATGAAGCAGATGTGAACATGCTTATCTTTTTCATTTTATGAGAGAATTAACATTTTTTTATAACTCCTGGCACTGTTTTATTCCACTGGTGTTTGCTGTTACACATTTTCATGATTACAACTAATGTTCACATAATGGCTTGTTTCTGTTCAGGATGGAAACCAAGAATATAAGTAGCAAGCATGTTTCATAAGTATTTAAAATCACTTAGATAACACCACTGAGGAAATTCCGTCTCAAACTTTGAGAATTTCAGAGATGTTAGTGTCATATTCTAAACGGGGAGCAACTTTAATAAAGCATCATAAGTGAGAGAGAGAGAGAGAGACTAGTATTATATGCAAGAATAAGACAAAATGTGTTGAGTATAATGTACCCAGATGACTTCCTAAAGAAGTGGTTTTAATGAAAGAAGCACAATTTGGTATGTTGGCAAAGAAGCTCAACTTGGTATGTTGGCATTATCAAAAAATTCTCATTTAGGAAGTAAAAGTATCTGAGTAAGCAGGCTTTACATGACCTATGTGACATAAATACAAGGTGGTATAACTTTATATTTAAGGGAAAGGATCAAGTTGGGGAAAGGAGAAAGTATATTTGACAGCATGACTGATTCATTCTTCTCCTCCTCCTGAAAAGTTAGCAATTTTGAGTCAACAAGCCTCTTGTGAGAGGAATGGCCAGTATGTTTCTCAGGACCTGAAGTTGGCCTGCTTTCTGGCATCTGCTTCTCACCCAATGGACAATAAGAGGGCTGACTAGGTTTCTAGGCAGGAACACATGTGCCATATGGCTCTTTCCTAGCCAAGAATTGCCTGGCAGTCAGTTTAGTGTGGTTCCCTGGGAGGTTAGGTAGGAAAACAAAGACAACAGAGCAAACATGTAATAGCAAGAAAATAAGGAGATCCTCTTATACATTCTTGCTTTCTACTCATTCCTTTTTACATAAAACCTACATCAGTAGAATGTGTAATAGCAATTTTTACTATGCTTGTGTTACATAGTGCTTATAACATTATTTGCAACCTCTCTCTCTCTCTCTCTCTATATATATATATATATATGTGTGTGTGTGTGTGTGTGTGTGTGTGTGTGTGTGTGTGTGTGTGTGTGTGTGTGTGTGTGCAAATAACATACAAATGGTGCACGAACAACCCCAGAAAAGCAGGAAGTCCTATGGAGAGAAAAACACTAACAGTCCACAAAACCCTCCAGCACCATCCATCAAATAATAAAATAAATAGCCAAATGAATATGTCGAATGTCACTGTATAAGCAGAAAACAGCAATTTATTTCCAAAATCAGTGGCAGAAAGTCAAACAACAAACTGGTTTCGCTTCATAGTGTCATCACTGAGAAAAGAAGAAGCATTTGCAATGAAGCTCTTAAAGCATATTGTTAAAGCGACAGTCCAACATTAATTCAAACTGACAATGGCCCAAATCCAAACTCATAAATTGCATATAACATAAAACCAGTCCAGAAATACAAATATAAATATGTGTATAAATTAAGCAAAAGAAATAATAGTTTGCTCAAGCTGTTCAAAGCTGCAGTGAGATAGGCCTTCTGCCATTTGCTCTGCTGTGATATTGGAAAAAGATAAGTGCTTATTTTCAACTGTTTTCTGCACTTTTGTTTTACTGCATATCTGTTTAATCTGTGCAACTTTTTGTAGTCTTCTTGTTGTTGTCTGTTAGAGCTGAATATCTGTTACTGTTTGTGACCTTTGGAGCTTGCAGTGAAATCTTTTATCTAGAGAGGCCTAGCTGTTTCTTTGTGGGAGGGAGAATCAGTCTGGTTTGATCTAGCTAGAAACCTTCCTCCAACACTGTGATATTCTGATTGGATAATTTGTCTGGTTTCTGTTTCTCTGCAATTAATAGCCAGTGTTTTAAACCAGTTTTCACTTGTTTGCCCAAGCTGTTCAAAGCTGCAGTGAGATAGGCCTTCTGCCATTTGCTCTGCTGTGATATTGGAAAAAGATAAGTGCTTATTTTCAACTGTTTTCTGTTTTACTGCATATCTGTTTAATATGTGCAAAGGTTTTTTTAGATCCCACCCACTCAGCTGCTGTTGTGGTCTTAACGCTTGGTGGCTTTGAGTTGCTCACTTCTAGTATAAAGTTGATACTGGACACTGCCCCAGTCACACTACATCAGCTCATTCTACTATTTATAGTGAGAACTTTGTAAAAGCCCACCCGTTTAGCTTATCAGCCTTGAACTATCTTAGTATCCTCTGACTCCACACTTTCTACTAAAAAAAAAAAAAAAAAAAAAAAAATGTACCTCTTCCTACTTCATTTTGCTGCTTGTGCTTAGGAGTTTAACTGCATTTAATTTGCTGTATTTATTACTGCTTGTCGGTAGCCTCATTAAACTGATGACAGTGTTCTTCTGAATTGCTGCTTTATTTGTGCTGTCTGTTACTGCTGTGATTGGGAGTTACTGTTTTAAATCAATCTACTGACTAATTATGTTTCTTTGCTATCTACTGCAGTTCATTACTGTTTAACTGCATTTTACTGAATTTCAATGCTGTTTAACTATATTTTTTCATATTGCCCATTCTGTTGTTTTGACTATAAGTGATTAATCTGTGCCTCATTGTGACTTTTTGTTTACTTTGTTCTTAACCTTAAAATTAAGTAGCATAGTCTAGATACAGGTCTGCTGCATCCAAAGCTTCAGCTGAATGGTTTTTAACCCTTTTTGAGGTATTCCAGTTACAAATTTTCCCTTAGTAGCACTTGTGTTATCATCTAAGTGGTACTACTACTCTTAGACATTCCTCCCTTTACCCTCTTAGCTCATTCAGTTTCTGACAAATATGCATGCCAGTCTGGTTGATATGGGCATCCTGAGATAGTGTAGCAACTGCCTCACTCACACTGACCACCCTCTTCTACTACCACCTAGGAACACAATTTATGAGAGATGCAATTACATCAAGCACCTAGTGCCTTTGCTCTCAGCCCAACAAACTAGTATATCGGGCACTGAGAAGGTTAGCAATGCAAATACAACACCTCAAATACCATCCACACCTACACAACACACCCTCACATATGAAGAGGTCCTCAACAAAAGCATACCCAAACAAAAGAGACCTCCGAGGAATAAACACATGCAAACTCCACTGCTCACCACACCACACACCACATGTAGTCCACACACATGTATCTCACAGCTATTAAGGCCTAAACATAAACCCAACATATTACTTATAGGAGACTCCATTGTGAGACACACAGATATGCCCCCTCACCAGGCTGGATATGGAGAAAGTCACGGTTATTTGTTTGCCAGGAGCCAGAATGCACCATATAATCAATGCACTCAAGTCTTTTAACAAGTACTATTATAACTCTGCCATAGTCCATGTTAGAGTGAATGACTTGCGATGTACCTTCCTGGACTATATGAAGAGAGACATGATCGAGCTCACTGAATATGTGTCCCAGGCAGGTATGTTCCTTTCCTTAAGCAGCATTCTACCATCTCCCAGAATGATGACAAAATACAAACAGAAAATGATTGACTTTAACAATTGGCTTAGTTTCTGGTGTCATTCCAAGGGGACCCAGTACCTGACAGCCTGGCATGACATGATTGGCAAACCATGATGCTTTGTCAGAGATGACTTGCATCTGTCTCCCTTGGCCTTCAGGCTCCTGGCAAAAGTTCTTGCCTCTCCCATGTGCCTTTTTTAGGCTATGCCATGAGGTCAAAACTACCAACATGAAAATATCATCAAAACGTAAACTAAAAGTCATGCTGCTAAATGCTAGGAATCTAAACATGAAACTGCACTCATTTCAAGCATTCTTAACCCTGGAAGAAGCTGACATTTGTACAGTCACATAAACCTGTCTCAAAGGTGTGGAGAGCACCCCAGCCATACCAGGTTACTTATCCTATCATTCATTTAGACCCCAAACCATGGGCAGCAAAGCAAAAGGAGGTGGAGTTTGCAATATATATATATATATATATATATATATATATATATATATATATACACAAGACATACACACCTTTAGGCTGGTCAAACAGTATGATGTACAGGAACACTCCAGGTGCGGTTAACAATTGACAAGACCCCGATTCAAATCATAGCTAGCTATATGCCTCCAACTTTTACTCATGATGCCCACTCCACCTGTCTGAACCTCTTCAAATCTATCAAGAGTCAACCCTTTACCCTGATACTGGGTGACTTTAACTATCCAACCATAGACTGACTCATGCCAAAACACAAATTTCCAGAGATTCCTTGATTTCATCAATGCAAATGCCTTGGACCAGTTGGTTGACACTCCCACTAGAGTTAAAAATATCTTGGACTTGGACATGAGTAACCAATTGCAGCATCCCTACAGTGTCGTCATCCCTGGTAAGATCCAACCACAAAGCAGTTATTTTCAAAGTCACCATCTCCCCTGCCCCCCCCCCCCCCAGCTAGGGTCAAACAAAAAAAACATCCAAAGCTGATTACAACCTTCTGAAGGAAGATATAAACAGCTTCACAGCCCCCTCCCCTTCCATAAGAACTGGCACATATGTCTAAACCTACACCAAAGTACTATATGAGCATTTATATAGTTGCATGGAATCAGGAATACCAGCCAGGATGAAATCAACCTCCTCAAGGAAGAGTAAACTTATCTGGTGGACATCTACAATAAATAAACTCTGTAATAAAAGGAAACAAAATTGCTGTCCAGGACCAAGAAGCAGCATGTGCCTAATTGGAAACAGTCTCTCCTTAGTCTGAACAAGCAAATAAGAGCCCTAGTCAAATCGTCCAAAGCAAATTTCGAGTCCAAACTGGCCACATCTACTAAAGACAATCATGAGGCCTTCTTCACATATGTCCGCAATCTCAAGGCAAGCACCCAGATCTGTTCAGAACTGGTGGTCAAGGACACCACATACACAAATGCTGCAGATATAGCCAACCTGCCAGCAGACAGGTTCAGAGAAAACTTCACTCCTCTGTCTCCCCATCAGTAACACAGGACATCCCCAGTACCTGCCCCCCTCCACTTATCTCTAGGAAGCAAGTCATCACTGTCTTCTCAAAGGCAAAAAATACAGCCTCCATGGACCCCAATAACATACCAGGCTGCATCCTACATGAACTCAGGCTGGAACTTAGGCACCCTATTCAACCAAAGCCTGAGTACTGGCTTCATCCCAGCCAAGTGGAGGACAGCTACTGTCATCCCTTTGCAAAAAGGTGGAGAATCCACCAATCCAGGAAATTATAGACCCATCAGCCTAACTAGCCTGATCTGCAAGGCCATGGAGTGGATTATCATGGACCTCATTAGCAAGGACATTGGCAACCTCCAGGCACTTGATCCCACATGGTTTGGTTTTGTCAAGGGGAGGTAATCTCTGTTAAATTTGGTTGACTTCTTTGAGGCAGTCACCAAGGCCAAAGACGAGGGGAAGATGGTACACACTGCCTACCTTGACCTGGCCAAGGCTTTTGATACTAATCCCCACTCAGGTATAATAGATACATTCTCTGCAAACTGGGAGCCATTATCGAATCCCCAAATGATGTGGATATTCTACAAAAGGGCCTTACAGAAACAGATGCTTGGTGCCAGAGCCATGAGCTCAAGCTCTATGCCAAGAAGTGTATAGTTATCCCCTTTGGGAAAAAACATGTAACCATGAATTACCATATAGGTGGCAGTACACTAAACACTGAAAGTGTGATAAGAGACTTAGGAACACAGGTGGACAATGGTCTCACCTTTGATAACCACATCGCCACAACACTCAAGAAATCCTTCTATGTGGCACACCTCATCACTAAGGGCTTTTCATCCAGAAAAAAGAAGGTCATTGTCCCACTGCACATATCCCTCATTAGACACGTCATTGAGTACAGCACCCCATTTGGTATGTACTTCACAGGACTTCTGCAACAACAGGAAAGGCTGCAGAAACACCTCACTAAAAGAATCACAGGCCTAAAGCAGATGTCCTATGCTGACCGACTAAAAAAAACTCCAGCTATACTCTGTCACATATCGTCTACTCAGAGGAGATCTCTGCTTAACATACAAGGCCATGACAAACCCAGACATGTTGGACATGCTAAATTTAAAGAAATCCCAATCCATCAGAGCCACATGCTCCAGGGACATAATCTTTGTCATCACAATGAACAAAACATGCTGGAGGGATAGGTTCCTGACACAGAGACTCCCCATACTCTGGAATAGACTGCCCATACATGTCAAGCGGAGTGCCTCCTTGGCCCTCTTCAAAAGGAACCTTGATGACTGGATGGGAGATAGGAAATTTACCCCGGGGATCATTTCAGTCGCCCTGCTAGATAGGGTTCCAGGGAAGTAAATATTGTGGGAAGAAATAGCCAGGGAATTGTTATGGCTAGTCTTGTACAGGCCCTAGGGCCGAAAGCTTAGTACCAACCTATGAACCTATGAACTAGGTATCAATCCATAGGTTACCAGATGGGTAGCAAACTGGCTCACTGATAGAATCCACCTAGTCAGAATAGGGGAAGCTATTTCAAGCAGTAGACCAGTTATAAGTAGCATACACCAAAGATCAGTCTTGGGGCTTCTGCTGCTTGGGATATACTTCTCAGAGGTGCAGGCCATATCTAGTGTGCTATAGCTGATCAAGTTTGCAGATGATTGCAAGCTGGCTGCTGTCATCAATTCCCCTAGTGATGTGGACATCCTCCAAGAGGGTGTCACCCAAACAAAGACTGGTTTCAAAAACATGGACTCAAACTGAATGCCAAAAAATGCATCATCATCCCTTTTATGGAGAGCAACATCCCCACAAATTATCACACTGATAATGCCTTAAGCATGCAATCAGTCATGAGGACTTGGGCACACTGGTTGATAGCAAGCTTACTTTTGACCATCATATTGCCATCATTGTACAGAAAGCTTTCTACATGGCCCACCTCATTAGTAAGGGTACCTCATCCAGGGACAAGGTGGCCATAATATCCCTCTGTTCTTCCCTTATAAGACCCATCATTGAGTACAATGGCAATTTTGGTATGTACCTCACAAAGCACATGCAGTAGCTGGAGAGACCACAGAGATCGCTCACCCAGAGAATCCAAGGCCTCAAACATCTGCCCTACACAGATAGGCTAAAAGCCCTGTCCCTCTACTCAGTCTCCTACAGAGTCCTTAGAGGTGACCTCTGTCTGGCATACATTGTAATCTCAGACCCCGCCCTGATGGGAATGCTGCATATCCGCAAATCAAGCTCCACTCAAGGAACCCGCACACGTGACCCCAACTTGGTCTGTGACATCAATAGGACTTGGTGGACAGATTTGTGTCCCAGCGACTCCATCTTTTGTGGAATAGACTCCCTCTCCATGTAAAGCAGAGCACCTCGTTAATCCTTTTTAAGCGCAACCTGGATAACTGGATGAGGAACAGAAAATACACCCTGGGATTCTACCTGTCTCCCTGCTGGACAGTGGCATAGGGTGCTGACTTGTTGAAACATGGGTGAACAAGGATGTTGTGACTACCTTGTCCCTGGATGAGATACCCTTACTAATGAGGTGGGCCATGTAGAAAGCTTTCCGTACAATGGAGGCAATATATTGGTCAAAAGTCAGTTTATTTTATTTATCATTTGTTAACCAGGAAAGTCCAACTTGGAATAAAGCCAATTTTCAGTGGAGGCCCAGGGAGAAATGCTCTGGATGCATGTCTTTGTAATGTGGGAGGAAACCAAAGCCCCTGGAGAAAACCCACACAAATTCAGGGAGGACATGCAGACTCAGCACCGAAGGCACCTCAGTGAGAATGGAACTGGAGAACCTCTTGCTGTGAGGTGACAACACAACCGCTGCATCATTGAGCCATCTGACAATTTGTTATCAACCTGAGTGACCAAGTCCCTCATGACTGAATACATTCTTAGAATCTTGTTATTAATATGATAATTTGTGGGGACATCACTCTCTCCAAAGAGGATGATGATGCATTTTTTGGCATTCAGTTTGAGGCCATGTTTCTTGACCCAGCCATATGTTTGGGTGAGACCCTCTTGGAGGATGTCCACATCACTAGGGGAATGGATGACAGTGCCCAGATTCCAGTCATCTATAAACTTGGTCAGCCATATCCCATTGGTTTTGGCCTGCACCTCAGAAAAGTATATCCCAAACAACAAGGGCCCCAAAACCGATCCCTGGGGTATAGCACTCATTATGGGTCAACTGCTTCAGGTGACGTCTCCTATTTTGACTAGGTGGGTTCTATCAGTGAGCCAGTTTGTAACCCATCTGGTAACATATGGATTGTTGCCTAGTTGAGAGAGTTTATGTATTATATCCGAGAGGGAATAGTATCGAAGGATTTAGCCAGGTCATGGTAGGTGGTATGCACCATCTTCTTCTCATCCATGGCTTTGATGACTGTTTTAAAGAAGTCGACCAAATTTAGCAGGCGTGACCTCTCCTTGATGAAACCAAACTGTGTGGGATCAAGTGTTTGGAAGTTGCCAGTGTCCTACTTAATAAGGTCCATGATAATCCCCTCCATGGCCTTGCAGATCAGCTAGTGAGGCTGATGGGTCTATAATTTCTTGGATCGGTGGATGCTCCACCTTTGTGCAAAGGGATGACAGTAGCTGCCCTTCACTTGGCAATGATGAAGCCAGTACTTAGGCTTTAGTTGAATAGGGTACCTAATGGTGCTGCAAGTTCATGTCTGAGTTCATGTAGGATGGAGCCTGGGATGTTATCTGGTCCCATGGTGGCTGTATTTTTTTGTCTTTGAAAGGGCAGTGATGATTTGCTCCATAAAGATAAGGGAAGGGGGACAGATGCTGGGGAAGTCCTGATTTACTGATGGGGGAAGAGGAGTGAAGTTTTCACTGAACCTGTCTGCCAGCAGGTTGGCAATATCTACGGTGTTTGTGTATGTGGTGTCCTTGACCACCAGTTCTGAGCAGATCTGGGTACTTCCCTTGAGTTTGCAGGCATATGCAAAGAAAACCTTGTGATTGTCTTTGGTAGTTGTGGCCAGTTTGAACTCGAAGCTTGCTTTGGAGGATTTTACTAGTGCTCTTATTGTTGTTTAGGCTAAGGAGAGATTGCTTCCAATTAGGCACCTACTCCTCCTTGGTCCTGGACAGCAGTTTTTTCCTTTTTATTATAGAGTATATTTATTGCAGATGTCCACCAGACATGTTTACTATTTCTTGAGGAGGAGGATTTTGTCCAGTTGGGTGTTCCTGAGTCCATGCAGCTTTATAAGTGCTTGCATAGTACTTTGGTGTAGGTTTAGGCATATGTGCCAGTTCCTATGGAGGGGAGGGAGCTGTGAAGCTGTTTATACCTTCCCTCAGGAGGCTACAATCAGCTTTCAAGTAGTTTTTTTGTTTGATTCTATCTAGGGGGTGGTCGGGGTAGATGGTGATGGTTTTGTGGTTTGGAACTTCCCAGGGAGGATAACACTGTAGGGATACTGCAGTGGTTACTCATGTTGGTTAATATCAAGTCGAAGATATTTTCACCTGTTCTGGCCTGTTCTAACATCACATCAAGATTATTTTTTGCACCTGGACCAAAGTATTATTTGTCTGAAGTGTCATAATATCCTATGATCTAGAATTATAATTCTCAACTATGTTCTTATCATTCCTTGTACATCTGTAACATTTTAGAAAACTTTTCTATACTATTTCTCAATGCACACCAAGGACTGTGTAAAGCTTTTCTGCTGTTCATCTACTCACTCTAAAATGTCTTCTGTCACCATCCTACTTTGGACACACTAGATGAGTCTTCATGGGTTCTGTTAACGCAGCTTTATTATATACAAGCACATCATGATAGAAGTTTACTGACTTAAGTAATTTATATACAAACTAACTACTGCATCCATACATGCTCACTCTCTGCCTGCACTCTCAAAATGGCACTGGGAATAGCACGTGCCCAGTATTTATATGTGCACATTCAGTCCTTGATATGCTTCTTGAATATACAGCACATACACTCTAATCTACATCTTCTATTGCCTTTCTATAAACTCTTGATATCTGACAGTATTCTCTCATGTTTGAAGCATAGCCTGCTCTTCAGTATTGTATATTCCAGCTTTCTTAAAATATTTAGCGCTAGAGTCATTAACTTCAAGCAAATTTGTCTCTAAACTATTCTAAAGCTGTAAAACATGAATGCAAAGCACACCAATGGTTTTACATAAAGAATATTTTGCAGCAAATCACTCACCTTCTGCTGCACAGCAATATAATTTCTAAGCAGATTAATTCATTTGGCTTCATCACAAAATTGGTTTTACCCACATGAAGTTGGTCAGCACCAGTTTCTATTGAAACCCATGTTACTGCAGCTTCCAAGACCGCCATTTTTTTACCTTTCATAATAACAGCTTTATTTTATCCCAGTCAGTGCCTTGCTTACCACCCATTTTCACTTTGTTTTTTTTTTCAGTTTAAGCAGTTTTGTGAATCACAAGTTTTACAATGTTTTAAGCCCATATGTTCCATAACAAAGGCAATTTTAAATTTATCAGGCTTGCTTACACTTTTTTTCTGGCAATACATGGTTGTTCTAAAGCAGATAATCCTTTTCAGCTCAGGAAGTTTAACATTTAAGAGCAGCATAGGCTAACTGTTTTAGAGCTTGATAGCAAATGATACAAAAATATCCCTGTTACTTCAAGTAGTACTTAACCCTGTACTTGTTAAATAGTACAGCAACAGAAAAATACAAATATTCAGTTTTCTGAATATGTTTTCCTGTGCCATTAACTTACAGCTTTGCACTACAATTGTGACATTTTGTATAGCTCCAACTGCTTGTCATACAGCTCATCTACAATTTGAGAATCTGTGAAAGCAACTTTGAAAAACAACATTTAACAGCCATTCAAAAATAAAAATACTGTTTATTTTAATGGTCTTTCAAATGAGTTCATCCAAACTGGTAGAACCACAAAGGCCATGCCCTGCATCACCCTTTAAATAAAGCCCCATTTTCCCATAAGCAGTGCTTAGCAGGGTGTCCAAATACAATGGTTTTATAAGGCTATCTAGTGTATAAGTAGCATAGTTTTTTTTTAGTATCATAAAGTACTTACTTGGTAACTGGTAAACTGCAGGATGCACTGGATTTTAACACAGGATAAACTCAAAAATGCATAACTACTCCAGGTTTATGTCTATTTAGTGTGCAATACTTTGAACACAGAACCAAAAAACAGAAATACCCAGGCTGGCAAAAAAACCTACAGAAAACTGAGAATATAAAATTCAAATTTATTAATATATTGATTAAGCGCTTTCCTCTCCCCCATGAGAAAATTCATCAGAATAACAAAACAGCCAAGTGTTGAGCTTTAAAACATACTAAAACTCATCCAGTTGGTCAAGCAATTAACATAATTTAAATAATTAATCTGAACCTATGGACATGAGCTATGTATGTATGAAATGAAGTCCACACATAGATAGTCCATAGAACAAATAAGCCAAAAAAGGTTTTGTTGCCAGCAGTACTGTGTCATGACATCTGCTACATAAACTGCTTCACTTTTATTTTAATACACTTGCACTATAAAGCAGTTTTTGCAGTGTAACCATCATATTACATGTGCACTTCCTGCTGCTGCCACACATGCACATATAGCATCTTGCTGTAAATGTGTCCTGATGTGAGCCTTGTGCAACATATTTGCAATACCTGCAATACAGTATACAACCATAACTCTCAAACTGGATCAGTATTAACATCAAGTAGTAAGTAAACTGTGAAGTTGCTACATTTCATATACATATGTACACTTGCCTATAACAATGATGTCATCCTCCACATATCCTTTACTAACTCCACTGAGTTGACATCAACAGACCACTGCTACTGGAGACAAATACTCAGAAGTATTTGTCACAAAATAACTGACCAGAGCTATTCCATAGCATTGATTACTTAATGTGCTTTGTGCTAAATGACACACAGCAGAACACATTATACTAGGCATGCTCACAAGGAAGTACAGCAATGAATGTATTATCATCATCTACACCACAAAACCATAACAAAGTATCATAATACATGTCTTATCACATTTTGCAGTGACACACATTCAATCCCAGTTTAATAACCCATTCTTGATTGAAATTCCTATAAGGAATCTACCATAACATAATGCATATAAACAAAAGAAAGGAGGTACAACAGTCATCAGACATGCTACAAATAAACTGAAGAAGTGCTGACTAGTGTAGTGTGCAGTGCAAGTCTCCAAATCCAAGTAGGGATCCAAACAAAGATGAAACAAACAAGTTTTTTATTTACAAAATCAGATTAAGGGCTTTTGTCCTTACAAGTCAAGGACTTCATCAGAATAAGTTAAAACAAGCCTAAAAGATAGTGAAATATTATTTTCAAACCAGACATTACTTTCTTATTGGCTAATGCCAAATAGTTTAAACTTCATTTGCTAATTCCTCCTGTTAAATAACTACCACTTAAACACAGTTTGCATATTAGACAGTGGTTTAAACTGTTCAGGATCTTAAACATTTTTTTGTCCATCCCACCTAGTTGAAAAAATATTCAAGAAGAAAATAATATGTACAGACAAATACAAATCAAGTCAAAAGAAACCACAATGTGTTAAACATTCTGTTAACTCAGAAAAACATGTTTTACCCATTTTATAACCTAGCTGTACATAATTTAAATGCAGGCCTAATACTAATATGCTCATTTGTTGAGTTAAAATTGCCTCAGGAGTTCTTTATAATCCAAATGGCTTTGCCAGTCCCCTCCCCTTGAGATCAATGTCAGCTAGTTCTAAAATTCAAATAACCACTACTGTGTGCAAACCGGGCAGTAGAGTACTAATAACCATGAAAAACCGCATGCTGTCCAGGTCAAGAGTGTGCTCCAATTGTTTATTAAAAAACAACACATTAAGCGCTTTTCTCCCCTCAAAGACTTCATCAGAACCTAATACCATAAAAAAAAAATGCATGACTTATATACAACATAAAACATACCTCACCCAATCACATAACATCCCCATGTCAGTTCTTTAACCCATGAGTGTCCATCATATATTACAGTCAGTAAAAATTACATCCATGTTCCTAGAGAGGGGTTACTCACATGATTTGTTAAGAACATTTAGGGAAGAGGTGGAGAGCAACAGGGATAGCAGATACCCATCTATATTGGGAAAGCCAGACTTACTAGAGAGTTTAGGACAGAGTAAAAACAAGGACACTAAGAGTTTTCAAAATCTTATGGTTATCAATTTCAATGAGGGAAAAAGATATGTAAAGAACATCATTTTAAGGAACTGGTCTATTCTAAAAACTGATAAAGAATTGTTCCGGCACATAGGAGAAACACCTACATTTGTATACAAGTTCAATAGGAACATCAAACAAGTGTTAGAGAGGAACCTCAAACCCCACAAATTTGGAACAACAAAATGTGGTAGGTGTAGCTAATGCCAACATATAGTTAACAAAGGGGAAATATTTCTGAACAACAGTTTCAACACTAAAATGACTTTTACAAGAGGAGATTGCAAGAAAAGTGGTGTGGTGTGTTTAGCCCTCTGTGACTCCAGTTGTTCTTTTTTATGTCGGGAAAACAGAGAGGAAACTTTCTAAAAGAATTTATGAACACCTATATGACATAAGGAAATGCAATAAGAACAATGCGTTGTATAAACACACTTGTGTATGTGAGGGTCATAAGAAATTTTTTTTAGCATTTTAGAAGTAGTTCCACTTGAGGCTAGAGGGGGGCTTGGGAAACAAAATAGAATATAAGGAACTTCTATGGCAATTTAGATTAGATGCGATGCATAAACCAGGTTTAAATGAATACATCACAATTAACCCTGTAATTAAAATGAGAGCTGCCAAACTTAATATGGCAGCTAATTTTGTTTATTTTAAAATAGCATAGGTAATTTAAATAGAATCACAATATGTACATTTTGAAATATGGATATACTTAGTACGTTTGGTTACAAATATTATAGGAAGACTTAGGTTTTTATTATGCTTTTAAAACAATTGTTATATTCACTTTGTTTTAGACAGTGACTCCAATTTTTACTGACTAATATATGATGGACACTCATGGGTTAAAGAAATGACATGAGGATGTAATGTGATTGCGTGAGGTATGTTTTAAGTTGCATATAAGTCATGTGATTTTTTATGGTATTAGGTTCTGATGAAGTCCTTCAAGGGGTGAAAGTGCTTAACTTGTTTTTTAATAAACAGTTGGAGCACACTCTTGACCTGAACAGCATGTGTTTTTTCATGGTTATTAGTTCTAAAATTCCAAATTTAAATTCAGTGTGTGTCATATCCAGTAAGGTATGTTTAAAAGGGGCATTGTTTACATTTTTGCAAGAATTCACATCACGGTTGTTATACAAAATACACTTGAAAAGAGTAATTTGAGCTATTGTATTTCAATGTCTTACTGCAAGTACAACAGAACACATTTGAATATGGATTCCATTAAAGGGATTACAAAAGTTGCTCTTTCTCTCCACAACTATATGTTTTCAAGTCATATTTTAAATATAATTCCTTTTGGAGTAGCAGATCTTGCCTGAAAGCATTTTTTTGCACATTCTTTTATACAGTCAATATTTACACATTGCCAGACATGGACACCTGCCTGAGGTTATAGTTCATAGAGCAGTATATCAACCACTGATGACACAAAAGTAATTATATCTGATGCTTCATGAAGCGCACACTTGAGGAGATTACATAAGTTGTGTGTTGAAATGTGTATGGCTCCCAGTAAATGTAGTTTGAGGTCTTAAAATCAGTATCTCTGTTATTATTCACACAGATGTAAGCTCACCATATCACCACTGGTTGTGTAAGATACTCCACCTGTAGGGCAGTATTGTCCTGCTAGCATATAATACCAGATTCAACCCACTGTCTATACATCTATATACATGCACACGCACACACACACATATATATATATATATATATATATATATATGTAGAGAGAGAGAGAGAGCTACACAAATAGCTGTCCGTTAGCTGTCTGAGCTAGTGCAGCTTTTAAGATGCAGCTTTTAGAAAGGAAACATGTCAAGGTCTGACATAAGCAATGTTTTGAATCATGTATTCCTTAAAATGACTTTCTGAGGGATCAAAATCCTTTAGTCAAGTCACTGTTTACACAAGTGTGAGTCAGTCATTTAACCATATGTTGGGGAAGCCACTCTCGGCTGTCATTATTGTTTTGCACATATACATTGCCAAATTTAAACACCTGCCTAAGCCCACATGCTATAGAACTATGTCT
Organism: Protopterus annectens; assembly: GCF_019279795.1. NCBI lineage: Eukaryota > Metazoa > Chordata > Ceratodontiformes > Protopteridae > Protopterus > Protopterus annectens. Next base: position 1,249,476,109 of record NC_056731.1, read on the forward strand.
TCATGCTCATAAGGGAAGTCTTACCACAAGTGTCAAACAACACGTTTGATAAGGATAAATTCAATGTATTGATAGGCATCTGTTTGACTTAAAAAGGATGGAAAGATTTTTTGGTGGGGTGATGTTGGATGAGCCAATGTTTCATGCCACTGCATTCCCAAGCATTATGTAGACGTCACTGGATTTGAACACCTGTCTATCTTAAATCCAGAACATATTTTAAAGGATGTTATCATCATTCTCCAGCAAAGCATATGTGTGGTTCTAATTGAAGGGATTGTGGGAGGCCTCTTCCTGTATAAAGGGTTTGCCTTAGTGGATATGTATACACCACATCTGATTGATAAGCCAGTCATCCCTGTCACTGAAATCACACAGTCTCACACTATTTAGTTATTGCTAGACTTGAACACCTGCCAACCTAAGTCCAGAAGTTATTGGAGCATTATATCAATCTCTAGTGCCACAGAAGAAGTCTTACTGCAAGTACAACAGAACACATTTGAAGAGATTACTCATCAGTGTGTTGAAGAGCTGAGGTTGGAGTAATTGTTGCCAAACAGAGAGCATTCTCCCTGTATAAATTTACACATCAAAGCTGTTTGACAAGCCAGTTCTACTAAGCACTACAGTTACACACACACACGCACACACACACACACACACACACACACACACACACACACACACACACACACACACACACACACACACACACACACACACAGACACTGCGTACTTGTACTGTACATCACTGTAATATGATTTACTGGAAAAGCTCACTCCAAATCTGCCACTGCTTACTTTGAGGGAAAAGTTAGTTTGTTTTTGCTTTCTTGTATTTTGTATTGCTTCATTGCTTTCTTCTATTTTGCATATTGTGATTTATTTTCTTACACTGTATTTTACTTGTATTCCACTTCTAAATCCATATTTAAACTAGGAAGGAGACCATAGCGATGGAGTCCCACAGAAGTTAAGTTCCCCCACCATCCTAAGCTGTTGCTATTGTGTTTTTAAACTCAGCTGTCTTACTAGTTGCCTAGCCCTCAAGTTAATTTCACCACATATTTCCTTCCATCTCCTCTTTCATTAGCTATTGTGAATAGGGGCAAATTATCATTTTGTGAAATCACTCCCCTTTGGCTATTTAAATTTATTGTCATTCCTAGTGTATCCCATAGAGCCAGAATACAAATTGCCCACCACCTCCCAATCTATCTTGCTATTTTAAAATTAGTGGCTCTCCATTAAGATAGTTAAAGCTTAAGTTACCCCCTCTTTCATATTTAACTGCTTAGTGCACACTGCACCTTTTAGGATATTAACCCATTTTCCACCTTTCTTAACAATCTACAACATCTACTCCAAGACCACTGATTACTGAAGAACCACATTCTGCCTCTAAGTAGTCATCTAGGGATTAGTGCTTTTGTTTTACTCCTGGTGACAGAAGGAATATAGTGGCATTATTTCTTGGAGACTGTTGATCACTAGAAAGCCTAATAACTGCTTCATAGGTGCCAGCTTGGAATGTGTGCTTATATATTGATCCCAGTGAGGGAGAGAAAGCAGAGTGCATTGATTCCTGACTGTTTCTAATTGAGCAACGAGTGTCTCTGTTTGACCTTCCTGTTTGGTCTGGTTGCTTGTCCAGGCATTTACCAGAAAAAGGCTCTAACAAGCCTACAGACCCTTATACCATCTGGGACAAAACTGTTGTTAATGAAAGAACCTATGGCCTACTTCTCAACATGGGATTGGTGCTACTGTTTCTCTTTTAGTTAGAGAAAAGGAAAAGGAGCATTGTATCCCAGTAGCATGAAGCTGTGGTGAAACCAGAATTAGTCGTAGCCAGACAGTAGCCATTGAGATGAATTCCCATTTTCATCATTCTTGACAAAGATAATTCTTTCTTTACAGTACATATTGCTTGATTTGCTGCCGTCTAACCTAACTTCATAGTATCTGCCTAAATACTTCACAAATCATCAGTGTCTAATTATTAGTTTCCCCTCCAGTGCTTGGCTGTGCCCTGTATAGACACAAACATCTTAAGTTGACATTTTACCTGTAAAAGCACCCTTGATATTTCACCAGTACCTAGTTATACACAGTGCAACTATTTTGCAGTGACAAACACTGCTTCCAGTGTTGCTAACTAGAACCTCCGTGCATTTCTTTATATTCTCACTCCAGCCATATAATCAATAAAAAAGGGTCTGCTAACATGAATACAAACTTTCTCACTATATGTTACCAGCTTGGTAGATATGGGCACCATGATGCAATGTAGAAATTGCCTCATGTTTACTGATAACCAGTTAATTCTCAAATGAACTGATATAGTACGTGACAGATGTATTTACACAATATCACTAGAGGCAAAGCTCTCACATAAAAGCACTCTTAATGGGGTTTATATCATAAGCATGAAACAGCTGAAAAGTGAACATGTAATGAGCAACACATATTCATCGAAATGCATTTAAGCGATTTGATGAATATGTCACAGGGCAAGAAGGAAGTTGGCCAACTACATGTTGTTGCCCTTTCCTTCACTGTAGTGGGATCTCGGATCTAGTTGGTATATTTAGTTCAGGGGTGTGGGGGGCACAGCCCCCAACATTGGGGGGTGTGAAGCCCCCCATCTGATTTGGGTTTCTAACATTTTTTTTTGCAAACGGCCGCGTGAATTTTTTCGATAGAAAAAAATTCAAGGACGTGGCCATTTGCTGTTTACAGCATTCACGTTTTATGTGTCAACGTATATGTAGACTCCCATATGATCTTTCATGCTTGTGATATAGACCCCTCCTAACGTCAGTCAGGTTGTCTTTAGTACACATGCTGTACCCATCATACACAGTTCAAAGCGGACCATCTGTTGAAGCACTTAAATGTTACCTTCCTTAACCTCAAAGACCTCATAGACAATGAACACAAAACAAATACTCTCAGCAGCCCCAAATGCACTCTTTCAAAACAACACCAACATCAACACATACAACCACATCTCATGGAGACTCTTCTTCTTCTAAGAACATAAAGCAAGCCACCACACAATACAACATTCTTATCACTGGAGACTCTGTTTTGAGACGCATTGATGTCCTTCTCACCAGGCTGAGTAAGAAGAACGTCAAGGTCAGCTGCTTATCAGGGGCCAGGATCCACCATATCATGTGCACACTCAGGTCATTGGACCACAAGTACCAGTATGACTCAGTCATAGTCCATGTGGGTCTACATGACTGTGACATACCTCCCTAGATTATATGAAGAGAGACATCATGGATCTCTTTGAATATGTATGCTAGCTGGTATGAGCCTAGCACTGAGCAGCATTTTGCCTTTCTCCATGGATGATGCCACAATATGAACAAAAGATGATTGACTTCAATAATTGGCTTAGTTTCTGGTGTCATTCTAAGGGGATGCAGTGTCATTCTAAGGAGGGTGTAGTATTTGTCAGCATGGAAGTTGAAATTAGCTAGCCTGTTGTCTTCACCCATAGTGCCTTTTTTAGGTAATGCCAAACTGAAAGTACTTCTGACATAGCAAATAAACAAGAAAGCCTAAAGGTGCTACCGCTCAGTGCTAGAAGTCTAAATAAAATACTCCACTCCCTACAAGCTCTCCTCACCTTAGAGAATACTGACTTCTGTGCAGTCACTAAGAAATAGTTTAGAGCTGTGGAGACCACACCAACAGTGCAAAGCTACAATGCCATCCATACAATTAGACCAGCTATTACACAGACAGGAACTAAAAGTGGAGGTGTCTCAATCTACACCAAAAATTAATATACCTCAAGGCTGATCAAACAGGACAATGAACTTGAGCTTCTCCATGTACAAATCACCATAGACAAAACCCATACCACGTCCTTGGAAGTTATAGGTCCCTCTGTATCACCCAGGAAACCCATAACATGTATTTAGACTTATTGGAAACACTCACCATCCAACCTGATACCATATTAATGGGCAACATTAATTACCCCATTATTAACTGGGAATCATACATGACACCAAATGTAGAGGCACAGAGATTCCTAGATTTTGTAAACAAACTTCCCAGACCAGATGGTCAATACACCAACCAAGGGTGCAAACACACTGGATCTGGTCCTCACTAATATAGGAGATGGCTGCACACCCCCTAGGGTAATGTCTTCTCTGGCAAGATCAGACCACAAAATGGTTTCCTTTAAAGTAAAAATAAAATGTGTAACCAGGAACTAATCTAAGGCTAACTTTCTACTATTAACTAATAACCTGGCCATATTTCAAGCCCCACAAACCAACACAGAACTGTTCACAGAAACCCTATACAAACATAGCTGTATAAAAGCAGCTGTACTCACCAAGAAGAAGTACAGAACTAACTTAAAAAACAGCCACCTTAATGGAATCACATCAACAATAGGCTGTAAAACAGGAGGAAGAAAATCATGGCAAAAAATATGAAGTGCCACATCCAGCATAATAAAAGCACACTCATTAAACTAAACAAATGACTCAGAGGAAAGTAAAGTTTGCCAAAGCCAAATTTGAGGTAAAATTGGCATTCTAGGCTAAGGACAACCCCAAGGCATTCTTTGGCTATGTCTGTCACCTCAAAGGCAATACACAATTCAGTGCAGAGCTCATTGTTAATGAAGCAACCTATACTGAGCCAGAAGATATAGCAAACTGACTGGCTAACAAATTCAGCTCTAACTGTACCCTTCCCTCAACCTTCCCTCAGGTAATATCATCAAATACCCCCCCCCCCCACGATCACTAGACAACAGGTCATTATTGCTGTCTCTCTAAGGCCAAGAACACTTCATGAATGGGTGCAGACAATATCTCGGGATATCTTCTAAATAGCATGAAGCATGACCTATCAGGTCTTCTGGAATTCTTATTTAACTGTAACCTCCAAACAGGGTTCATGCCCCATGAATGGAGAGCAGCAACAGTCATTGATCTGCACAAAGATGGGCCATCTACAGACCCTGGAAATTACAGACCCATAAGTCTCACTAGTCTCATATGCAAAGCCATGGAAATAATTATCATAAAAATGATCAGCAATGACATGCATAGGAAACCTTCAGACACTAGAACTAACCCAGACTGGTTTTGTCAAGGGCAGGTCATCCCTACTCAACCTGGTGGACTTCTTTGAGAAGGTCACCAAAGCAATGGATGAGGGCAAACTGGTTCACGCTGCCTACCTTGACCTGGCCTAGGCATATGACACAATACCTCACTCTGACATTGTTGGCAAACTCAGGAGATAAAGTATAAACCTTTATGTAACCTGGAGAATAGCTAGCTTGCTCTCAGACAAGACCTAGGAAGTTAGAATTGGGGCATCCACCTCAACATAGAGGCCAAACATAAGCAGAATCCCTTGGGGATCACTTCTGGGACTGCTCCTTTTTGGAATTTACTTAATTGAAATCATGGTCAGTGTCAGTGGCCCCTGGCTGACTAAATTTGAAGATGATGGAAAATTAGTAACAGTCATAGAATCCCCTACTGACACAAATGTTCTCCAGGAAGGGCTGACACAGACAAATAACTGGCATCAGAGCCATGGACTAAAACTAAATGCCAAGAAATGCATAATGGCATCCTTTGGGAAGTCATCTACCCCTAGTAACTATCATATTGACAACATACTCCTAAGAGCTGACCCAGTTGGCAGGGACTTGGGGACACAAATAGACAGTAATCTAGTTTATGACCACCATGTGCCTACAGTAGTGATGAAATCATTCTATGTTGTGCAACGTATAAACAAAGTTATTGCATCTAGGTCCAAGGAAGTCATTATTCCACTGTATTTGGCATACATCACCTGTATCATTGAGTGAAATGCCCCCCTTTGGTATGTAACTGATCACGCATATGCAACAAGTGGAAAATCTACAGATGTTCCTCACTAAAAGGATACAAGGTGTAAATGACATGTCTTATGCAGACCACCTCAAGGCCCTATCTCTATATTCTGTCTCCCACAGACTGTTGAGGGGAGATCTATGCCTGGCATAAAAGTCATTGTCAGATCTCACCCTGATGGACTTCCTGCATATCAACAAAACAAACATCACCAGAATTACCTGTTCTATAGACTTAAGCCTTGCCTGTGATATAAATAAGACCTGCTGAAGACAGCAGGTATGTATCTCAGAGACTACCCTTTGTCTGGAACAGGTTCCCCATCCATTTGAAGCAGGGTTCATTTTTAACCTAACTCAAATGTAACTTCTACAATTGGATGGGGAACAGTAAATTCATCCTTGGTTTGGCACCTTTGTCTTTAATAGACATAGGCAGCCTATAAATAGTACATCTCCCATACCACTGCTAGTAAATATTTCATCTCCCAAGCCCCTGTTTACACTTAACAAGGGTACCAGAACTTGTTAGAGATTTGGGAAGCATGCCTAGGCTTTAAAAGACCCTTCTGGTCATTAGCCTAATAAACGCCTATGAACCTATGAACATGTTTGGGTGAATATGAATGTGCTTGACAGACAGAGAAAACAGCAATGTGTTAACCACAGTTCATTACATACTGCAGCAATAATTAATAGATCACTTCATGCTGGGACATTGCTGTAGCATGAATGATATCTAGTTTCACATTAAAATGTATTGATCATTTATCTGATGGATGATAATCACAGTTGTCAACCAGTGGACTGATACCCATGTATTCTTGATTGTTCAGCACAAGATCATTGTATGCAAATCTTAATCAGTTTGTGTATCATTGTGAAGAATTTGTAATGTGTGTACTTTGTGCAAGTTAAATATAAGACATACATGCCAAGCCTATTAATGTACACTAGGTAATTCTAATCAGCAAGTATGTGTACAAATGTCCCACGCCATTGTAAATCATTTTGAAAGGCAAATGTGCACGAGTGCAAACATCATTTACAATATGACAAGCCATTGAAACATACATAAGTATTAAAAAATGGACATTATTTCTGTCAAAATCACTCACTGAAGTGCACAACAGGCAACCTCACATGTGCATACGATGGCAATGTATTAGCACCTGCATAATATTTTTTGAGTTTTTGAACTTAGAATGGCAATTAGCAGTAGCCTGCGATGCTTTATGGCATGTTTCTTGCAAGTAAGGCTTACACCTATATAGAAAGTTGTGATTGTTACCCATTTCAGAACATATGTGTATCATGTTAACTTTTACTGTCTCATCTTTTACATGTGTCATGATCATTGCAGTAAAATGTTCATTATATGGATATTACAATGGCATACCTCTCCACTGTCCACATATTTGCTGACTGTCCACATGTTTAAGGCATGTTGTTGTGTTCCGTAGGCAAATTGTGTTGTTCTGTCAAAGCACTGAGTCCTGAGACCACTACATAATAACAGACATTTATGTGTCAGACTTCATAATAGACAGAAAACGCATGCCAGTGCTAAATATTTTAGTCTAGGGCCTTCCTAAGTGTATAGGAGCAATGATTGTAATGTGTGCCTAGTTTTTGAGACTCTTTCCCCAATTAATTTATGCTTTGTCAACATATTTTGCAATTATCATTGGGAAGGTATGAGCAGGGCTTTGATAATTGTGGGCAACATAAAGAACTAAGTAGAACACTGCTTTTGGAATAACATATGTATTCATTATTTCCCAATGGAAAATGAGAAATACAAAATGCTCACAATTTTAGAGCTACTGCTGGATTTGCACACTTGGAAGTCTGCAGCAAGTCTTTAGACCTGAGTATTAGCTGAGCACACCACAAAGTATGGTAAATTTTAACTATTAAAACACACTGATTTGAAGAGAAAATCAAACAGTATGAAGCAAGAAAGTATGCATACAGCAAGGTGGGAGAGAGAGATAGTCAGGGAGAAAGACAGATAGAATAATAGAGGAAGAGAGAGAGAGAAAAAAAGAGGTGTGTTTTGGGGCCATTTCTGGCCATCAATGTGATGTATTAATGTTTTGCATGTCATCATAATAAATCTGTTATGCTGTGTGCAATCAAGTGTTTCATATAGGGAATAAACTGTGGTAGGATAGCAGAGTGCAAAATAAAACACATGCAGGACAATGGTCAGTTACATATCTATATATATATATATATATATATATATATATATATATATATATATATATATATGTGTGTGTGTATATAGGCGATACTTCAACACACGTCATAAGTTCATTGGCTCATAGGTAGGTAGGGCCTAAGTAAGCCTAGCCAACAAGTTTCCTTGGCTTACGCCACCCAAGAAAGTTAATTTCTTGAGAAAGACAGATAGAATAATAGAGGAAGAGAGAGAGAGAAAAAAAGAGGTGTGTTTTGGGGCCACCCAAGAAAGTTAATTTCCTGTGCCCCTGTCGAACAGAGCCACAGAAGTGTTCCCCGGGGTATATTTCCTATTTCCCATCCACTCATCAAGATTTTTCTTGAAGAGTGCTAATGAGGAACTTTGCTTGACATAGATGGGTAGCTTGTTCCAGAGTATAGGAAGTCTCTGGGACAGGACTCTATCCTTCCAGCATGTCCTGTTTATTGTGGTGACAAGGTTTAGGTCCCTAGAGCATGTAGCTTGGAGGGATTGGGATTTCTTTAGGTGAAGCATGTCAAACAGCTCTGGGATTAACATAGCTTTATATGATAGGCAGAGATCTCCTCAGAGTAGGTGATATGCTACAGGGTAAAGCTGGAGTTTTTTTGAGACAGTCAGTGCAGGGCATATGTTTGAGGCCAGTAATCCACTTTGGAGGTACTTCTGTGGCTTTTCCAGCTGCTGCAGATGTCTTGTGAGGTACATTCCTAAAGGGGGCTTTGTACTGTATAATGGGTCTAATAAGTGCCAAGTAGAGGGGAACAATGACCTCTTTTTTCCTGGATGAGAACCCTTTTGTGATGAAGTGTGCCACATAGAACGATTTTCTGACTACTGTGGCGATTTGATTATCAAAGGAGAGGCTACTGTCCACCTGGGTCCCAAGGACTCTTATCACACATTCGGTGTTAAGTAGACTGATGTTTATGTGGTAGTTCATGGGTACAGAGTTTTTACCAAAGGGGATGACAATGTATTTTCTGGCATGGAGATTGAGGCCATGCCTCTGACAACAGGCATCTGTCTAAGTGAGGCCCTTCTGTAGGATGTCCACATCATTTGGGGATGCGACTATGGCTCCTAGTTTGCAGTCATCTGCGAACCTCATCAGCCAGAGGCCTTCTGTGTTAGCCTGTACTTCAGCGAAGTAGATACCAAACAGGAGAGATCCCAGGACTGAACCCTGTGGTACTCCACTTGACACTGGTTTGAAGTCAGATTTGGAGTCTGCAACTTTTACAGGATGGGTTCTGTCAGTGAGCCACTTGGCAACCCATCTGATGATGTAGGGATTTATATCTAGTTTAGTGAGTTTAGCTATAATTCCAGAATGGGGGATGGTGTCAAAAGCCTTGGCGAGGTCAAGATAGGTTGTGTGTACCACCTTATCCTTGTCTATGGCTTTGGTGACTGCCTCAAAGAAGTCAATCAGGTTCTGAAGGCCTGATCTGCCTTTCACAAATCCAAACTGTGTGGGGTCCAGAGTTTGGAGGTTACCAATGTCTTTGTTTATGAGTTCCATGATGATATGTTCCATGGCCTTGCAAACCAGGCTCGTCAGGCTAATAGGGCGATAGTTCCCAGGATCAGTGGTGACTCCCCTTTTGTGGAGTAGGATAACTGTTGCTGTTCACCATTCAGTAGGCACAAAGCCTGATGTGAGACTATGACTGAACATGTTGCTTAGGTGGGGAGCCAGTTCATTCTGAAATTTGTGTAAAATACAGCCTGGGATGTTGTCTGGTCCCATAGATGCTGTGTTTTTTGTTTTATAGAGTGCAGCTTTTACCTGCATATATGTGATTACAGGGGCTCTGCATTCTTCCTGTATAGATATGGATCCTTTAGGTGGTGAGGGGGGGGTAAAGTTATCACTGAACCTATTTGCCAGGATGTTGACAATATCAGTTGATTCTGTAATTTTCCTGCCATTGTGCTGCAACTCAGAGCAGATCTGGGTGTTGCCATTGAGATTCTTGGCATAGATAGAGAATGTTTTGTGGTTGCCATCAAAATCAGTGGCGATTTTGTTTTCGTAGCTAGCATTGAAGGATCTTATAAGGGATCTCAACTTCTTACTAAGGCTGACCAGGGGAGCTCTGCCACACATGGGATTTTACTCTCTTTTGCAACAGTTTCTTCCTTCTGTTGTAGAGTGTGTTTATGGCTTCCTTTTTTTTGGATGATAGCATCCTGGTTCTGTTTGGAATAGCATGATCCATGCGCTTGTGTAAGTGCTTATAGAGTGCATTTATGTAGGATTCAGCAGTCGTAACTGAATTGTCCGTCTGCATGGGTGTCTTAAGAAGCATGAAGTTGGCTTTGGAGAATTTTTTTTACCATGGTTTCCTTAATGGTGGGTGGGGATGGGATGCAGATATCTAGGGTGATTAGCTTATGGTCGGATCTGACCAATGAGGAGTTGATTTCAGGTGTGAAACACCGGTCACTCATGTTGGTAATGACTAGGTCTAGGATATTGTTGCCATGGTGGGGTTGTGGATAAGTTGATCCAGGCATTGGAATTTATGAATTCCAGAAAACGTTGAGCAAAAGAGTTAGTACATGAGTAGTTTTCCCAGTTAATGGTAGGATAGTTGAAATCTGAAATCACCCATTATTAGGGTGTTTGGTTGAATCCTAGTATTTTTCAGTTTATCAAGAAAAGAGGAGTGGGAATCCTGGGGCATGGTGGGTTATCTGTAGCAAGCTACAATTTGGATTGCAGTTTTGCCCAGAGTTAGTTGCAGTTGAATAACCTCAGATGCATTATGCTGTGCAACTAGCCTGGAGGTGTGGATAGCCTTAATGAATATGAACACACTTCCGACTTTGGTGTTCTGGTCCAGGTTAGATGGTCAGAAAGTGTGGTATGAGTTATAGCCTGATAATGCAGGGGTGTTCTCCAGAGCCTTGAACCAGGTCTCAGTCACTGCACAAATATCATGTTCTCCATTTTAAGGAGTGCTTCAAGTGAGTGCATTTTGAGATTTAGACTTCTAGCATTGAGTAGCATTACACTCAGTTTTTGCTTGCCTGTTCCTGTTACGGTGATGAATTTGGCATTTGAAACTTGCCTAAAAAAGGCACTTTAGGGTTGGCAAGAGCCTTAGCCAGTATCTGGAATCCCAGGGGCGATAAGTGCAGGCCATCTCTGGCAAAGCATCATGGTCTATCGACCATGTTGTCCCAGGCAGACAGATACTGGATGCCCTTAGAATGACACCAGAAGCTTAGCCAATTGTTGAAGTCAATCATTTTGCCCTTGTACTGCGGTATCATTTTAGGTGATGGCAGGATGCTACTCAGGGCAAGAGTCATATCTGCCTGGGCTACAAGATCAGAGAGCTCTTCCATGTCTCTTTTCATGTAGTCCAGGGAGGTACGTCTCAGGTCCTTCACACCAACATGGACAATGACAGCGTCATATTTGTACTTGTTGTGGAGTGACCTGAGTGCATGGGTTATGTGGTGGATCCTGTCACCAGACAGGCAGCTAACAATAACCTTTTCCTTGTTTAGCCTGGTGAGTGGGACATCAGTGTGCCTGACTATAGAGTCGACTATGACTAGTGTGTTGGGTACTCTGGTTTGCCGTATGGGCTGTGGTTTATTGACACACTGAGTCTGTGGCCTATGTGTCATTTGGGTTGTATTGGGGGGGTGGAGGTTCCTTGCGTTTCTGCTTTGGAGGTCTTTGTTGCTTGAGCAAATTATTATTGAGATCCTCTGTGAATGATATTGTGTTTCTATGTGTGGATTTTGGTGGTGTAGGTTTTGAGGGACTATGTGATGAGTGTAGCATGGTGCAAGCGTTTACCTTCTCCTCTTGACTGTCAAGTTCAGTCTTGGTTGGAGAGGGCTTTACCTCCAGCTTGGCTAGATAAAGTGCATCTCTCACAGGTTGTGGTGTTGGGTGTTAGGAGGAGAGGGTTGTCTTTGTACATGAGGCAATCGCTACATTGCCTCAAGATGCCCAGATTCATCAGATAGACAGGAGAGAATACTGGGAGCTGACCTTTGGACATGCTTGAATAAAAAACTACTTTCCTCTAGACAAGTGAGGGAAGTGATTATAAGAGCTGTTTTTCTCTAAGCAAGTGAGGAAAGTAAGTACAAAAACTGTTTTCCTCTAGGTAAAGAGGAAGGTTGAGTGTTGTAGTAATTTGTAGCTTATTTAGTGCTAACAACAAGTTCTGAACAAGTGCTGAACACAACTATGCAAATTCAAGTGCTAAAACTAAGAATCTATACCTGGATCTTGTGGTAGATAGGCTACCTAGTGCTTACCACTCGCACTGATAAGCTAGAATGCTTCCCTCCAACACAGAAAGGCTTGGGGAACTCAGAAGCTTACAAACAGTCCTGGATACAGCAAATCTGTATCTGGACTAGATTAGTTACAGGAAAGGTGGGAAACAAGTGCAAATGTGGGCTTTTAAACCAGAAAGTTGAAAGAGATGGAAAAACTGCCCAAACGGCCAATAAACTACAATTTCTGGGCCAGAAACCACTCTTGTGGTAGATAGGCTACTTAGTGCTTACCACTCCCAATGATAAGCTAGAAGGCTTCCCACCAACACAGAAAGGCTTGGGGGCTCAGATGCTTACAAGCAATCCTGGATACAGCAAATTTGTATCTGGACTAGACTAGTTACAGGAAAGGTGGGAAATGAGTGCAAATGCAGGCTTTTAAATCCGAGAGATTTGAAAGAGATGGAAAAACTTCCCAAACAGTCAATAAACTACAATTTCTGGGCAGGAAACCACTCTTGTGGTAGCTAGGCTACCTAGTGCTTACCATTCCCACTGATAAGCTAGAAGGTTTCCCTCCAACACAGAAAGGCTTTGGGGGCTCAGAAGCCTACAGACAATCCTGGTTACATCAAATCTGTATTTGGACTAAACTAGTCACAGGAAAGGCAGGAAAAAAGCTTAGATTTTTATTTTGGAAAGGGAGAAAGGAGAAACAGAAAATAATTCAAAATTAAGGACCTAAGTGGCTTGCCCTTCATAAATGTTCTCTCTGTATTACGTAGAATGAGCTAGTGACACTAGACTGGAATCATAGTATTTTATAGCCAATAATAATAAATAACAGTTGAGATACTGCTGGATTTGAACATCTGACAATCTCTAGTAGCATTCTACTGACCAGAGCATCATCTGAGCAAACCATAAAGCAGCTCATAGTCCAGAAGCTAAAAATAGCACATTTTAAAAGAAAATGACAAAAATTTGAAACCAGTGAGTTTGTATACATCAGATTTCATAACAGTACTGACAGATGCAATATCCTATGAAGTGTACATTAAATCCTGCAGCCTATTAAACATTTATGAATAACTGTCTTCTCATAATGCCATCAGTATTTTCTTTCTGAGCAGAACAGGAATAAGCACAGGTACACAACAAGAACTTTATTACTGTTGCTGAAGGTAAAATCTTCAGTTTTTACCGTAAGATGTGAAATGTCATTTGCCAACATGTAGAACACAAAAACGCCGACAAGGTAACAGCAACCAAATATTCCCAAAGGCTGTAGATCCAGAAAAAACCTCCGCTTGGACAATGAGGATGAACCACAAGAAACTTTATTCACTTGTAATAAAAACGATGCCAGAAAACATTAACAATCCAAGTCAGGTTAAGCGCTTTCATCCGCAATGAAGGCAGATTTCATCAGATGATGATGCGATGAAAGCGCTTAACCTGACTTGGATTGTTAATGTTTTCTGGCATCATTTTTATTACAAGTGAATAAAGTTTCTTGTGGTTCATCCTCATTGTCCAAGCAGAGGTTTTTTCTGGATCTACAGCCTTTGGGAAAATTTGCCAACATGTAACAATGTATAGACGAAGAGGATTAAACACTGTGTTTTTTAGGGCCATCTCAGGCCATGTGTGTTGTGTGAGAATCTATTTTCTGATTATACTAAATGTGTGAAAAGGGGTTGAGCACAGGACAGTGTAAAAATGGAGGGCAAACAGAGGGTAGGACACAGGGAGAAGAGTAAAATAATGTCCGTGATGGTGGTGGGAGAGCACCACAGCTATCCACTTCTTTTCAAGTTAACAGTGTACTTCCAATAATCTGGAGAATTTGCATAATCACCACATCAAGTGCATTTGACAAGTTACTAATGTAGTGTGGCCAACTGGACCAAATTAAGTATGTCATACTTACACATAACCAACCAGGAGAGCTATACATTGGGCATATCCTTTCTGGGGCAAGAGACCATTTTTCACCTTTTTTCATAGAGAGTGCAGAAGATTGTTAGGAATAAGAGGAGTATATGGGAAGGATAGGTTCGTTAGCATGTGCAGACATACAGAATAGAAAAGACAGACAGGGATGGTAATGGATCCACATGATTGTGGACACCATAATTGGGGATAAGTATGTAACTCTTGAGGCAATCCTCATCCAGCATGAGAATAATGAGGAACTAGTCCATGCCGTCTGAAATTTCATCACAGTCTCCTGTCCTAGATACCTTGGACACAATCAAACAAGGCCTAAATTGGCTATTTGATGCAGACCTTTTTCTGTTCTACCAATGCAGGCAATGAGCCCCCTCTCCATGTCCTCCACCTGCCCTGCAGCTCTTGATAGGTGATGTAATCACCATCTCCACTAGCCCAACTCTTGGTGGACATCAGCGCATAAGCCCATGGGGCATTGCTGTCTGGCATAGCTGGATCAGGTCATGCAGGAGTTGTGGAGGCAACCTTGACAGACTGGGACCCAGAGGTGCTGGGTGTCTGTGTTGCCTGTTATGGCTCCAGCAAAGCCATCTCTTGAGATAAGGCAGTGTGATTCTCAATAGCCAGTCTAGTTTTCTGTGCAGGTGGCAATTTATCTTACAGCAGGAATTACGTTGTAAATGTCAAAAAGAGAGAAAAATGGCAGGGGGGATACAGACAACATAGAATTGACATATAACAATTCCACACAACACAAGCAAAAGACACCAGATTAATACTCTGCTCTTAAATGCAGCTAAGCCAACAAATATTCACTGAGCAGAAAAAAATGGTGGCTCAAATTTCTCTAAAATACACAATCTATTTATTTATTCAAGTAAATACACATAAACGCTTTCACAGTTTCTGTAACTAGTTCATCATATGATAACTTGCGACATACAAATGTTCTTTTTAAAAACAAAAACTCTACCGCAATTGTAATTAGGATGATATAAAACAATTATCATTTAAAGAAGCACTATTACTTAACTACAAGCTTTGGTGTACTACAAACATTTCAAAACTATATATATATATATATATATATATATATATATATATATATATATATATATATATATATATATATATATATATACATGCTAACAGCAGAGTTAAGCATTTAGATTGTTGTTGTCTTTCGGCTTTTCCCGGTTAGGGGTCGTCACAGCAGAACTCCGGTCCGCTAATGATTGGCAGTAGATTTTGATGAACGCCAAGGTGCCAGCTCGATATTCAACCTTAAACTAAGGTACTCCCATTTACGCATGTCTTTCGAACGCCCACCCAACCACGGAGAGGGCATGCAGACTTCACACAGAAGGCACTCCCTGCATTCCAGCTGAGAATCGAATGGGAGAACCTCTTGCTTTGAGGCAACAACACTACCACTGCACCACCGTGGATAGAGTTAAGCATTTAGATTAAAAACATTTATTATAAATATTTAAATATTGAGTAAAATATTTAGATATTGAATAAATGAAGTCAAACAAAACACGAGGTCCTTAAAAATAATGTTATGTTATCCCAAGAACAGAGTGAATAATAGAAACATGGGGTTAATTTAATAACTATACCACATTCGAAATCTAATTTTTGCAGTTATATAGATATTTCAGGACAATTTGCTCACCCTAATTTGAATAAAGTATTTGTTTTTAGAGTGGAAGCTAATTGTCAAACTATGCATGTGGTTTATTTAGCACATTTCATGGAATATAGCTTATTTTATGCAGGTAAAATGGACTGCAGATTAAGGGACAGAATAAGGGAGCACCAGTATAATGTTTTTTTTATTTATTTTATTTATTTGATATATGTTGACTGGGATAGTCTGACTGGGCAAAAGCCCTTTTTCAGCAGAGGCCCAGAGAGAAAGGCTCCAGAATACAGCAATATAATTAATATAATAATAATAGAATAACCACCAATGCATTGTCCAAGCATATTGTAAACAATGGTAATACAAACTATTTTAGGTTTTTGGTCACAGATAAAACTAGAACAGATGATAGAATGGGTGATGTTAGGAACAGGACTGAAGTTAATGAAATCAGATGGATAATAAGGTTGAAATCAAATAGTGGAAGGGGTCTTAATGATAAAGTTCCTATAAAACCAATCTTAAAGGCAAGACCCTTACATAAATAGGGCATGGAATTCCCCTTTTTTATCTTATGTATTTTGGTTTGAGGGCATTTATTCAATATCCAAATATTTTACTCAATATTTAGATATTTTATAATACATGTTTTAATGTAAGTTCTTAACTCTGCTGTTAGCATGTATGTATGTATATATATATATATATATATATATATATATATATATATATATATATATATATATATATATATATATATATAGTTTTATAATGTTTGTAGTACACCAAAGGTCGTAATTAAGTGATAGTGCTTCTTTAAATGATAATTGATTTATATCATCCTAATTACAATTGTGGTAGGTTTTTTGTATTTAAAAAGAACATTTGTATGTCCCAAGTTATCATCTGATGAAGCAGTTTGAGTAACTGTGAAAGTGCTTAATTATATTTACTTCAGTAAGTAAATAGTTTGTGTATTTTAGAGAACTTTGAGCCATCGTTTTGGTCTGCTCAGTGAATGTCTGACATATAACGATGTTAAACTATGGCACATTCACATATGAATTACAACTCATACATGTGTCTTAAAATACATGCTAATCACAATCTCACTGACTGTTGCATATATGACATATGCATTCCAATTAAAGAAGTTTCTATTTATAAAAATTGAAATAGTATTACTCTATGATTGTAGAACGTTTAGTTTATGTCATAAAAGCTAAGGGCTGCTGTTTGGATTTGAACTGCCACATTACCTAATACAATGTTCATGAAGTATTCAAGCAGGCATGGAGGCATGATATATGCATGATGTGCCTCCACATTTGTGTGTTTGAAAAGCTGTTATTAACTGAAGCTCTTCGAAGGAATAAATTGAATTATAACTCTGAGGTATTATGACATGGCTAGCATTCAT
This sequence comes from Protopterus annectens, assembly GCF_019279795.1. Taxonomy (NCBI): domain Eukaryota; kingdom Metazoa; phylum Chordata; order Ceratodontiformes; family Protopteridae; genus Protopterus; species Protopterus annectens. Next base: position 1,249,493,513 of record NC_056731.1, read on the forward strand.
ACCTGAACCAAATTTCACCCAGTACCTCCCAGAGGCAATGTAATCTCAAGTGATGTGCTTTCTGATTCGTTCTATCTCTTCAGAAGCTGTACAGAACAGAAAACAGAAAGAAAGTAAAAAACGTTATGCAATGATAAGCCATTGTATTCTACTGGCAGGTGATGGGCCAATATACTTAAACAACTAAGGTGAGTAATTGGTTTTAAAATATTCCTACAAATGGAACCAATAACCAGACAAAAACATCCATCCAACAAACAAAACTAAGGAAGCGACATGGAATACAACATAACCTTTCTTTTAATATAAAATAATAAGATGGCAATCAGAGGATTTAGCTCTTTTATCTGTATACATGAGATAAGGTATTCCACGCCTATGCCTTATACTGGGACCTGGTATTGTTGTCTTGCAAATGTGTTTGGCTTTAGTGCTTTATGAAGAGTCCAACAAAGATCTGAAGGCTCCTCATGACACCACCTTTGAGCTCTAAATCAAGAACCACCCTCAACATCACCTGTAATGTCTTCACAAGCACATCATGATAAATAGTAAGGAATTGGACACATTTAAGATCTTGCATCTACCAGCCTGTGCACAAAGTCAAACAGCTTTGGCAATTGCATTTACATGATAGAAAGCACACAAAAGGAATGGGGTAAAATTTTGTTAGGATTTTTTCAATGTATACTTCAAGAGTGAAACATAGCAGTGAGACATGACCTGGTGTGATACTTAGTGTATTCACCCATGTTCCAAAGAGGGTTTGTCAACTCTTTTTTCTTGAAGACATCTGAATTAAAGTTCAAATACTATATTGCCACCTCTGGGCATAGTCTCTGGGATGGTGGATGGTAATCATAACTACAACCTTGTCAGAAACAAATACGTCATAACATTGTCAATTATGTCAGTGTCATTCCATGTTGTTATTAGATAAACTTATTTTAAGTGGGATATAATGCCTTGGTGGCACATAAATTGTAATATTTGTGACTGATACCCACAGGGATTTGAGCCCATACAAAAAAAGTAAAATCAACTCCTTTATGTTTATTAACTGCCAGTTCCATAGGGCAATTAACATTATCAGGGTGTAAGATGAGGTGAAACAATTTGGACTTGTCTGGAGATAGACTTAATTCTGATAAGCCTTTCTGTGTTGTAATCTGAGGTGTTCTTTTATTGTAATAATATTTTGAGACAACTATGTATTCCTGTGGAAAAGTTACCTTTGCATTGTTTTTAATCATCTTTACAACACATACTGAGGAAAGTGCCATACAGACTTTACAGTTCATAATGTTGAATAAAACATGCATCAGTACAATATACAGATGAAGTAATAAATCTCATTCTATTGCAGCTATGTTCAGACATATGTTGAAATGTGTGTTGTTCACCTCTTTATGGTTTCCCTAACATCTACTGTTGGTAATTGTAATGAGTAATCCTTTATCCCAAGAAGTACTGGTAACATCATGCACATGCATCAGTGCTATGATTAACATACTTGACACAGAAGACTGTTAATTTAATTAAGTTTCATTACATAGAATTGTCTTAAAAGTTTCAGTTTTGTAACCTGCCAATTGCACTTCATGTTAAGTAAAAATGCAAGTACTGAGAAGACTATATTCTGACCCATACATTAAACCAGTCTGCTGCATCACTTGTGCATTACTCCAAAGTTACTTCTTTAACTCATTGAGCCACAGAGAAAATTGCAAAACTACTGTGCTTTCTGCACTTAATACTGTTCAGAGTGCTAACTGAAGTACACCAGTGCCAGTCTCACTTGCATTACTGATGGCTACATTTTGCACATGGGAAATACATTTTTGAATTTTTCCTTGGAAAGTGAACTGTCATTCATACATAGTCATAGCTAACATTCAGTGTCACTCAAATGATGAAGGTAATAATGATGATGATGATAATAATAATAATAATAATAATAATAATAATAATAATAATAATAATAATAATAATTCAGTGTGAGGATCTGTAAACTTGGTGGCATTATATGAATGAAATGTTGGGAGTGAGGATCCCTGCTTCCACAGATACAGAAAAATACTGAAATGTGATCTCAGCATCTACATTATTAGCCTATAGCAGTAACATATTTAATAGTGTTTGCAATATGAAAACTTGCATTTCTCACACAACATATCATGCATTCCTGTTATAAAAGCTATTGATGAAAGGGCCATACAGAAATTTTCAGTAGATGATGTTGTACAGAGTATACCCGAGTTCAATGTACACCTGTGATAATGAAAAGTATTACTTTCCAGACAAAATTTTCAGACATATTTGTACAAATGTATTGATGAACTTTCAATACAACACTTTTTATGTTTCTAATTTTACTGCCTCATACTTTAGCCCAAGACCAATCTGTAGCTTTGTGCAATTAAAACTGTTCTTCCACTGTAATAAATATTACTACAGCTGATACATATTAGAGTTATCTTGCTTATTATCCATTATGCACACTGTTGTGTTTTAATATTCATCTTTGAAATTACAACTGCAATTCAGCTAATATTAAAAAATATTTTATTTTGACCCATTAAATCAAAATATGCCAAAAGTGAATGCAAACCCTGACCTGTTTTTGCTATTTCTTAAGAAACACTGCTGTAACAAATTGAGCCACACAGAAATTTCCATAAGAAGTGCATTTTCTGTGCACAGTCCAGTCCATTCTGTTGGCTGATGTGTCACTTGTGCAATTAACACCTAAGTCTTTGCACATGCAAAATACATTTTTGAGTTTTTTACCTTGGGAAGTGAACTGCCATTCAGTGATAATCACCACCAATAGTCCCTGATGTATAATGCCAAGCACTGTGCTAAGGATGGTGTAAATAAATAAATAAATACATAAATAAATAAAAATATAGAACACATGAATTGTTGTGACAATTTCTCAACATTGTGAGAATATACCTTTAAAATATTGACATTATGGATACCCACTTTCACACAGACATCATCCTCTCTTGATTTGAACCATGAAACAATGGCATTCCTATGAAACAATTGCATGACTAACAGTGTCATCCAAATGCTGAGGTAGAGAATGTAGAGCACATAAACTCAGCTTTGTATTTCTGAAATTTTACATTTAGAGAACAACATACTCATGTTATCACAGTTGTCATTTGCCCTTCTTCTTTCACAGTAGAAATCTTGTTGGACATGACACTTACAAGTTATTATAGTGAAGCATGTGAAGGTGCAAACTAATGTCTGCAAGACACGAGTGTTTAATTCCTTTTTTGAGCAAAATTCATTATTGATCTGTTTCTAACATGATTGTGGTACATTTTGCAAAGTATTTCACTTTTTGTGTCTGTAAGTTTACTTTATATACATTTGATATAATCAAACAAACAAGAATCCAACTAAGAACCACACCAAAAATGTGGAAGAAGCAGCAAAAGTCCAAATACAATTCCACAGATCCATTGCAGACAGTTTAAGCGCTTTAATCCCCAAGTAGGACTTCTTCAGAAGCAGACATTTCTGGTGAGTATACATAATTGATATGGCTTACAGCCACCTTTTACTCAGAGGTTCATTATCTTTTAACTATATTGTATTAAAGGGGGTATAAAGATTATCTGTTATGTCAGTAAACAAAACATTTGCAGTAAGCCTATTCTCTCTGACACAACCTCTGTAGGTATACTTCCCATTAGCCGGAGTAATAAAGAATAAATTTGACATATACAGCTGCTAAAGAGTCACACTTGCACAGCATTAGATAGCCACAGTTCTGAATACTTGCTCTTGTAATGCTGGAGTATGTACATGACACTGTGTAGTTCCTAACACCATGTTTACCTGCCCAATACCTTGCAGAGATTGAGTGATTCAGGAATCATAATGAACTGAGACCTGCCTTACATATTCATTATGGTCAGATGAGTTAATCTACATAATTTAAGCAAAACTTGAGGCTATGGAAGTTCTTTCCTACTAAGATGCACTGTTTGGATTCCCCAAGTACTTCAGAATTAAACTTTGGTTGCTGACTATTTTAACTTGCTGCATTTACATTCCTTTGGGAGAACTGTCTTACATTTTTTGTCAAGGTATGCTAGGTCATGTATAGTACTGATTAAAATGTTTTTTATGTTATTATTAGCAAAATGACTGCTATCTACACCTTGCACAGCTGCGTTTGGAATGAAGGCATTGCAGTTGCTATTACTATGATCATTGATTTCTATTTCAATTGTTTCTGGAAACATTTTCTGAGGAAGTTTAGACATGCCTGACTTGCAGATTAAAGTGATGTTTCAGAAAATGTTCATTGCTAATACTGTTCTATGTCTCTGATATCATTTTTTTTACATTATGAACTTGATTATTGCCATGGGCCTGGGGTTTAGAGGATTTTACAGGTGTTGCTTTGGTGTTAATATTCAGATATGCCCTTATTAACATTTTATATGATGATGCCTGCAAAAGCAAATTTTTTTATGCCCAGTGTTACATCATCTTGTAACTACTCAGCCCCTGTTATGGTATCTGATATATTTTTTACATCACTACAGGGATATTGCACCTAAACAAGCCATGCCATGAAAACCCGCATTCTCAGATGTTGAGAATGAAGTAATTGTACAGGGCTTATGCCTCCATGAGGCACACATCTTATAGAAATACTTAGATGATAAGCCCTTCTATGACCAAATCTGGCAGCAGGTGGTTGATGACATGAATGCTGTGGCTGGCCATGGCCATGACTAAAAACCTATCAGACTCTTGGCCAGTGATATGATTAAAAATGCTATAAGCAGAGCCCAGAGTGTTGCACAGGAACTGACAGTTACAGGTGGTAGGCTTACTTCTGAACCAGGATTCACTGAAATGGAGGAGTTTGTGATGAATGCAGTGGATTTAAGCAGGCCAGAGAATGTATCCAGTGTTGTGACAGATGTGGGTGCAGAGATGGAAGACTGCCATAATCTGTCCACTAGTGATGCTCATAGGTCCATAGCAAAATTTATGCTAACTGCCCTGAAGGGCCATTTTAACCCTAGCCAGCAATATGGTCAGAATCAAACCCTGTACCTTGTGTTTATGAGGTGAAAACCTTAACCATTATACCAAACCCACATCCCTCTAGGTATGCCATTTATAAATGTGTGTGTGTGTGTGTATGTGTGCGTGTATCTCTCTCTCTTATATATATATATATATATATATATATATAGAGAGAGAGAGAGAGAGATTCTAAAAGTGGTGTAAAGCTAGAATAGTTTTTGTTTAAGTGTTCATCTTCTGTTTAATGCTTATTACACCTCCATACATTTCAATTTTGTCTGTCTAGGGACATGTGGCGTTGATTATTGTGTTTCAATGACCTTTTGCACATGTTATGGGCATATCTTATTTTTCTTCTTTGATATATATTTTAATAAAATATTTCTCTGCATTTTCATCCATTGTTGCTTTATTATGGTTTAGGTAGCATTTTTGGCTCCTTTCTTCTTGTGCATCTTCTCTTTTTCCTGTTTTATTGTTATAATCAATGGAACGGCTGACACCAGCACAGTGGAGCTCCTGCCACCTGATACTGGAGTGCTTTTAGCCACAGATGATGATAGCAGTGATGAGCAGGCCCCATCTGGGGTTGCAGAGGGGATGTCTGACATGGAATATAACAGTAAACCTAGTCATACCTATGAGACAAAATCTGGGATTGGGCAAGTTGAGGGAGACACAGTAAATTAGGGTAGTGTGATTACTCCATTTACAAAGTGAGTGGTATCTCCCCCAGCCATTATGAGAGTGAAATTCCACACACAAGTGCCAGTAGAACTGCTCAGAGGAAGCATGTTTACCACCCTCATCCTGATGTTGGTGTGTCAGTAAGTGCATTTCAACCTATATGCAGGTCTGTTATAGAGGCACAGTCAGATTGCACTAGGGCTTCAGGAGAGATAGAGTACTTTGTGTCATGCATTCTAACATTCAAGACTTCATGAACCATCTGTGTGACTTCTTGGATCGGAAGAATGATACATTGAACCATGCAGTGTCTGTTATGGAACATTTGCTAGGGGATGCTTAGCATCCATGAGGCCAAAGAACCCGTACATCATCAGATGTTAGCTGATCTGTCCATGGCTATTCCAGACCACATTCTACTGCTCCATCAGTGACTGAAGTTTTCACATTTCATGGTTGTGGTTGTGATCATAGTCATAATGAGAAGTCATCCAACATACATAGTTCATGTTCACGTAGCACTCCAACTTCTAGGCAGGATTATGGTACAAGCTGTGCAACTCCTGGCAGTGGTAGTTCACATGGTCAGGGTAGCAACAGTAAACTTAATTCTCTACCATGCACACCTCACACCTGTTTTGGATACTAGTATATAGTGCTAGCACAACTGCTTTGGCTGTAATCCTGCTGACCCACAAACAGTACTTCTCACATTGCTCATGCTAACTCACAGAAACGCACACACTTTTATTCTTTAATTTTGATTTCTTTACATCTGGAGCTACTGACAGTCCATAGCTGTGTTCAACCTCATTTTCACCTACATGCACACACTTCTTTTGTGTCAGGTTTGGCCTGCTGCAGCCTTGCCACCACTACCACCACCATGTGCAAGTGATGATGACTGTGCCCTACCCTTTTACACATTTGTTTGTGACTTAGGAATGCCTATGTCTTATGCACAATATGGACAGATAATGTTTGCTTAATCAGATGCTTGTTTACATTGCATTTTTATTTTATTCTTCTTAAGTTCAACAGAACTAGTATTTGTTGTGCGCATACTTCTGGTAGTATTAGTAGTAGTAAAGTACTAATTCATTAGGGTTTACTGCATATTGTACATGCCTCCATTGGTCATGATCATCTCCAGCTGCTAGGTCTTCATCTGAATCCTCATCTGTGCCCCCTGACTCTGTCTGTGCTGTTGGGAAAGGTGATCCTTATCCTGGTTGTCCTTGCTGCAAATGTTTTCTGGAAATGATGGCCCATAATATGATACAGACTGTCTGCATTTTTTCTGAGGTGTTTGGATCTTACCACAGGTCACTTCCAGATGTATCTAAACTAGGGAAACATGACTCCAGCAGGCCAAATACACACTCTATAATATTTCTATTCTGACCATTTGCATTTTGTAACCTTGTTCAGTAGGGCTATGTGGCTTTCTCAAAGGAGTTATGAGCAAAGGTTCTAGTGCATATCCTTGTGGGAATTTGTCCTTAGAAAACCTTATGAATAGATTATAGGTGTGCCATATGTGGAAATTATGGAAAGTGCCAGGTTTACCTGATCACACATTATAGATAAAATCTTGTGCATTACAGATTACATGACAGTTGATAGAGTGATAGGCTTTTCTTTTTATGTACCTCCTTCACTGTTCATGACATGGAGCTTTTATTGCAGTATGTTTGCATTCTATGCCCCCACCAAGAACATCAGGAAATTATGCTATGGCATAGGAATTTTGCATGGTGGTAGCTCCCTCCACTGGGGTATGTGGAAAACTAGATATATTCCCCCACGTTTCAGCATTGCATTGAGAAAGTGGTACAGTATTCTTGAGGCTGAGCCCAGTGACATCTCGACTATGTCCACTGTGGGTCTCTGAAAAGTGACTGTAGCTAGTACGTGCAATGTTACACATACCTTGTTATCAAATGTGATGGATTCTCCATGATTCCCAACTTCCAACAGGTGAGTATATCAGATGTTTACTAATTGCTGTATGGTATCCTTGTCGATTCTGTAACCTACAATTAGTTCTATCTCATGAAGTCCGTGGTAGGTCAAACATGCTCTGATCAATCTACACCTTCTAGGCTGAGGTGTAGCAGCATCACCTTGTCTTAGAACCTGTTGCACATAGATTTATGATGGCTACAGCAACCCCTAACACTTTCAAAGTCTCTTTTTGACTGTACTACAAGATGTCTTGGAATTCAGTGCTAAAGGACAGCATGGCATGTAGATGCTCATTTTATCTTTTTGAACTGCTCTGCCATGATTATTTGCTTCCTTATCATGTAATTAAGCTCTATATTAGCTCACTAGCATATCTGACCATTAACCTTTGTTTTGCAGCAGGGCACCATATGTAATGATGTTTCCTGAATTGCAAACAGTTCACTAATCATTAAGCACTGCAGAAATGGGCTTAGGGTGAAGTGTAGACTTTCATGAATCCGGCACACAGTGTTTTAACTATGCTTTATTGTGCTTTGCAAAACTGAAGGTGAGCTCTGTAGAGACATTCTGGAACCAAAAGGTATGTTGTTAAAACACATTCTATACATATTACTTTAGTGGAGAGAAGTCAGTCTTAAATTCCTAAAATACATGAAAAGTACATATTACTTCCATATTGTAGAGAAATGTAACTTTCACCTTACTGCCGTATCATGGCATCTCTCTTGTGTTATGTTATGTAAGTTGGAAAATGTCACCCTTGACATGGAGGTTATTCACATTCTATACTGAGTTTCTAGATTCATGAATATCTGATAATATCTAATTCTTTTGGCAGTGAGCAGCAGACAGGATGAAAATGTCTTGTTTCCCACATTTGAAACTAAAAAAACTGCACCAGGTGCCTATAGAAGTGCTGGGTGGGAGAAAAAAGTGACATTGTCATGCTTCTAACAAACACCTCATCTTAAAGAAGCCTTTTGCAGTACACAGAATTGTGGTCTCATGACGTGTCCAGATTAAAGATATCATGCTATGGTCTAAATCTTTTATCTCAGTGCAAATGTTTGAAAGAATAAAACAGCTTTCAGTACTTGAATTGAGCAATAATTTTGAAATATGTGTAGATATATACAGCAAATTTGCATCAGTTAACTGCATTAGTTTTGATGTGGTGTCTGCAGGTACTTGCTGAAGACAAGGTGATGACTTTTGTTGAAACATACTACACGTGAAAGAATGAGAGACAGGCTTAGTTTTTACAATTTGGAAAATGTGGATGAGCTGTGGCATGGGTTGTGCAAGAGTTTGATTTGTTAAGATAAGTTTACATTCCTACTGTTGAGGAAATCCTTTTAATACTGCTGGAGTAAAGAAAAAAATAGTTATCCATAATGTATCAAGGCCCTAGATATCAGATAGTTAAGTTATTTTTTCCTAGTCCTTCTTGGCTAAGATGGGAACACACATATCAGACCCGTATGACAATCTTTAATGTAGTCATCTCTTTTCCTCATACGAGGCATCTTGCATGAAGTATGGTCATACCACTCATCCTCTTAGTACAAGAAATCTGGACAAAGTCAAAAACAATGGCAGAAAAGGCTAAAACACTGGGTGAAATGTTAAATATCACTATTATAAACTTGTTAGAGTAAAATATTTCATTTTAGTATGCATTTTCTGAAATGTTAGTCATTATCTAGTAACTTCATTCCTCAGTTGTTTGCCAGAAAACCATATATTTTATGAGGAGCAGACCAAACATATAAGGCATAAATCGGGATATTCTGTGGAAATCTGGATGGTTGAGAGGTATGAATATGATGCATAACTCATTTTGTACTCCACTGAGTTTATTGGGAATGCTGTCAAGATGTTTACCCTATTCCTCAGATGTTCAGTAGGGGTAATAAGTCCATAGGATTATACAAGGCTATTGGCCCTGAGGTAGTTATAAGCCTAGCCAAGAGTGTAGCCCATGCAGCTTTCTGAGTGCTCAGAGCTGGCTACTTTATGGGGGGGGGGGGACCAGTAGTATGTTCAATTGACCACTTTGGTTAATGTTTCTTACAGTGCTAATTATATATCTTGTTTCTTTATTTCAAAATCCTCTGGCTTGAAGCCTACTGAGGATTGCTTGGCAGTACATTACATCCTGTTTGAATCCTGTGCCCTCTGCTTACTGTGTAAACATTACTTGAAGAAAGCTGACATCTTCCTGGAAAGCACAGCATACGCTATTAAGCAGTTCATTTGAATTAAGGTGGAGTTTTATCTTAATAACAAGCAAATTGCTGATCATATACATTATAATAGTCTATCTGCGTTATTACTTATTTGTTGTATTATATGTAGATTTTTTAAAACCTTTTCAATGCATTGCATTAACTTACATATCTGACTTTATGCAGTTAGATATATGTCATACTGAAATGTATTTTAGTTAGCATTTAGCTGTGGTATGCCCCTAGCCTCAGGCCTCTAGGGCTCCAGGGTCTGGAGGGCAGTACTTATAGCTAGTCACTGCTTTGAAGAATTGCCATGTTCTCTCTCTTGTCTGCGTTGATTCTCCCAGATTACACTTAAATTTCCTCCAAACTTCCAAAAACATGTAGATTAAATGGCTATACTAAATTGTCCCTATATATGTATAGAAAAAGTGATTAAATGGATAGATATGTGACCTGGGTTATGGCTGAAAGAGGTCTGAAAAGACTGAGTTCACTTACACACGTAATCAATAAATAAAATAAATGAAATTCAGTTCATTTCTGTTGTTGTCATTAGCTTCATGGCTCTATTAACTGGTTTCAGCATTGTTCTTTTACTCACCTTTCTACATGATCAGTTTAATACATATTACTGTTTCTGGATATGTCCATTTATGCAAAAACCTAACACGCAGCATCTCCCAGGGCTTGTTCATGATGTGTGAGCTATATTAAAAGCCTATAAGTAAATTAATGTTAAAAGCAAAGTGCAGGTTACAATGGCATTGTTAATGTAAATGTACAAATGAAAAACTGTATTCACTTTCCAAAGCATTAAAACTCACTTCAGTAAATACAGGAAAAGAGGTCTAATGGGTCTTTTACTCTACTGGACTTATGTTAGTGGTATCTAGACCTAGCTAAGGAACATTAATAGATTTACCCCCACAATTAGCACCACTGCAGGATTCAAGATAACACTCGTTTCCAAGGTTAGATGGAATGAGCTTGAATATTTTTAGCTCTAGTTCATAGGTTCATAGGTTCATAGGTAAGTACTAGGCTATCTGCCCTTGGGCATTTATAAGCCTAGCCACAGAGTAATGGCTTTCGCCTCCCCACTAGATTAGTAACCTGGGCCTCTGTCAACAGGGCTCCTGAAGTGATCCCAGGATAGAACTTACGATTACCCATCCATTCATCAAGATTTCTCTTGAAGAGGGTCAGAGAGGAGCTCTGTCGAATATGGATTGGGATTCTATTCCAAAGTGAGGGGAGTTGCTGGGACAGGAATCTATCCCTCCAGCATGTCCTGTTTATTGTTGTACATAGGTTCAAGTCGCTAAAACGAGTGATTCTGAGGGATCTCGTTTTTTTGAGGTGAAGCATGTCCATTAGTTCAGGGTTTGATATGGCCCTATAGGTCAGGCATAGGTCACCTCTGAGCAGACGGTAAGTGACTGAGAAGAGCTGGAGATTTTTTAGTCGTGCTTCATAGGGTAATTGTTTAAGGCCCTTAATCCTCTTAGTGAGGTACTTCTGTGGTCTTTCTAGTTGTTGCAGGTGTCTAGTGAGGTACATCCCAAATTGGGCATTGTACTCTATTATGGGCCTAATGAGTGAGAAGTAAAGGGGCACAATCACCTCCTTGGATCTGGATGAGAAACCCTTTGTGATCAGGTGTGCCACATAGAAGGATTTCCTGACCATTTTGGCTATGTGGTTATCAAAGTAGAGCATGCTATCTACTTGGGTACCCAGGTCCCTAATTACTTCTTCTGTACTTAGTGGATTTCCATCTATGTGGTAGTTTGTAGGTACTTTGTTTTTCTCAAATGGGATTACTTTGCATTTTTTGGCATTTAGCTTGAGGCCGTGACTTTGACACCAGGTGTTTGTCTCTGTGAGACCCTTTTGCAGGATGTCTGTGTCAGCTGGAGAGTCAATTATTGCACCCAATTTACAGTCATCTGCGAACTTGGTTAGCCACAGTCACTCCGCCTTTGCCTGTACTTCGGAGAAATATATACCAAATCAGAGGGGTCCCAGGACTGAGCCCTGTGGAACTCAGCTTGTGACTGGTTTAGAGTCAGACATGGCGCCTGCCACTCTTACAGTGTGGGTTATATCTGAGAATAGTTGGCAACCCATCTCATGACATAGGGGTTAATATTTAAGCTGGTGAGTTTGTCGATGATTTATGAGTGTGGGATGGTGTCGAACGCCTTAGCGAGGTCCAGATATGCTGTGTGAACCACCTTCCCTTCATCTACGGCCTTGGTGACTGTTTTGAAGAAGTCGACCAAGTTCAGGAGGCAAGATCTGCCTTTAACAAAGCTGAACTGGGTGGAGTCCAGTGTCTGGAGGTTCCCAATGTCCCTGTTAATGAGCTCCATGATAATGCATTCCATGGCTTTGCAGACCAAGCTAGTCAAGCTTATAGGGCAATAGTTCCCAGGGTCAGTTGTGGCACCACCTTTGTGGAGTGGTACGACTGTTGCTGTACGCCATTCTTTGGGTACATAGCCTTTAGAGAGGCTGAGTTTGAATAGTGATTTGAGATGGGGGTTTAGTTCATTTTGAAGCTCATGTAAGACACAACCTGGGATAGCATCTGGTCCCATTGATGCTGTGTTTTTGGCCTTTGCAAGGGCTGTCTTTACTTGTGTGTCTGAGATATCTGGAGCGCCACATTCTTCTGGGATGGGTGCTAGCCCCTTTGGTGGAGGGGGGGGGTGAAGTTTGCACTGAACTTGTCAGCCAGGATGTTGGCAATGTCGGTTGGTTCAGTGTATTTATGGCCATTATGCACTAGCTCGGAGCATATCTGAGAGTTTGCCCCTAGACTCTTGACATAAGTAAAGAAGGCCTTGTGGTTATCCTTAGAGTCATTGGCTAGTTTTCTTTCGAAGTTGGCCTTGGATGATTTAATGAGGGAGCACAGTTTTTTACTGATGTTAATCAGAGATGCCTTCTTATTTTGGGATTTTGTTCTATCTTGCAGGAGTTTCCTCCTTCTGTTGTAAAGTTTATTTATGGCCGGGGTCCACCAGACTGGCTTCCTCTTTTTTGAGGAGTTGGTCTTGGTTTTACTTGGGATGGCTGGGTCCATGCATTCTTGAAGGTGTTCATAGAATGCACTTGTAAAGGATTCTGCCGATGCGTCATCATTTTCCATTTTATTGGGAGCTTTGAAACTTCCCACCTCTGTCATGAGGAGTGTGAAGTTGGCTTTGGAGAAGTTTTTTACCTTGATTTCCTTGACTGGTGGGGGGGGGGGGTCGGGATGTGGATGTCCAGTGTGATTAGTTTGTGATCTGATCTTACCAATGATGAGTTTACCTCAGGTGTGGAACATAGGTTCCCCATGTTGGTGATGACCAGGTCCAGTATGTTGTCACCTCTTGTGGGAGTGGTGACCAGCTGTTCAAGGGCGTTTGAGTTTATAAACTCAAGGAAGCATTGGGCTAGGGCTTTTGAGTAGTTTTCCCAGTCAGTGTTTGGATAGTTGAAGTCACCCAGTAGCATGGTGTTGGGTAGAATCTTCATACTTTCTAATGTTCTCAGGAATTTTGCGTGAGGGTCCTGTGACAAGGTGGGAGATCTGTAGCAAGCTATAAACTGAACAGTCAATTTACCCGCTGTCAATTGCACTTGGATGGTCTCAGATTCCCCGTGCTCTGCTACTAACCTGGAGCTGTGGGTGTTCTTGATGAATATGGACACACACCCTCATTTTGTATTCTGGTCCTGGTTTTGGGACCTAAAGGTATGGTAGGAGTTATAGCCTGGTAGTGCTGGGGTGCTCTCTGGAGCCTTGAACCAGGTTTCTGTCACTGCACATACATCAATTTCTTCCATACTAAGGAGAGCCTTGAGTGCGTGCATTTTGAGGTTTAGACTTCTGGCATTGAGCAGCATTACCCTCAGTTTTTGTTCATTTATGTCATAGCTCAACATCTCAATAAACACCCCTAATATCAATAATTTCCAGTTGCTTCACTTAAAAAAAATTATTTTCTGTGCATAAGCATCATTGTATTGTCTGGTCACCATTTTTGTATGGGATTCCTGTATCAGTGGGTTTGTGCTCCTGAGCATTCTTTTACGCTATGGTACAAACAACATATCATGGAAAATGAGACAGAATGATGAATACTTCCTAGTACATGTTTACTGTTTACTTTGAGGTGGAAGGATTGTTATGAGACTAGAAGACATAATAATCTAACATACCTCCTGTGAATAACAAATCAAATTGCACTAATGACTATAAATAAACAAGATGCAGTTAAAAACTAACCTAACTTTCCAAGCAGAATGACACCGCTCACTGTTTAAGAGTGTTCCATACAAATATTTCCATTCTCCTAGACTACTTTTTTGAGAATTGAACACAAAGTCACTGATTTAATTCAACATAAACAAAATTTTCCTTCATTCTATTTCATTCATAGCCAGCCATTCTAACCATCTAACCATGTCATTACTCTAATGCCATTTTCACACTCATTGTTCTACAATCTGTTGTTATCCCACATTGCTTCATGGATGGGTGGCTCCCCTTTCTGCCTTTTTTTTTTAGACATACCATATAGAAACTTAATATTATGAAACAAAATGGAAGTGTACAGAGATAGCTTTTGTTTCACCATCCATATATAATTTCTCAGATATTTTCCTATTATGCTAACATTTTCTCTTCCTGGTAACCAGTGAGAACAGTATAATGACTGCTAAGGCCAAACTTCAAGGGAAACATTCACAGTTTAAAATGCAAACACTACCTAATACATATTACTACTTTTTGATATCCCCTTTTATGCATAAACATAACATGCAGCATCCCACAGGTCTTGTTCATGATGCTTGAACTATCCGTGGGATTCATGAAGGTTCCGTGCAAGAATAAGTTATTCTTGCACGGAACTGACCATGTCCATGTAGAGCAGCAGCTCGCCTTGCATATTCATGAAGGCATGTTGCTCTACTCTTAAACAGACAGGGTCTGTGTGTACAAGTGCAGGGGTTGTGTCTGAGAGCAGTACTCTCAGTATAAACATGCCCCCTGCACTCCATAATTCCCATATGGCAATCTAAATAAAGCGAGAGTATCCTCGGACACCACTACTTGTCAACTGGACAAGTAATCTGGGCAAAACCATGGACAAATGTGAGATATTGCTCTCACAAACATACAAAGTCGATAGAATGATAGGCTTTGCATTAGCATGAAGTACACAAACGGTATGAAGTGTAAAACTCAAATGTCTGTTATTATTTCCTAACGCAGTCCCCATTGCTTTGCCACTAATCTGCCAGAAAGCCACAATTCTATGAAAAATGAACCAAAAATATAAGGCAAATATCTGGGCAGTCTGTGACAATCTGTACAGTTGAGAGGTATTGTGGATACTGTTAGTGTCTGTGGAGCATACCTCAAATGTAAAGCCTGCCATGTCATCACTGTTGTAAAAGTACAGCCCCCCACAGATAATGTTGCAGAACTCAATGTGCATACCCCTACAGTACAAAAATAAAACACAACATTTTTCAGTCCGCAATAAAGTTTAAGCATAGCTGAGCAGGTGTGCACATCACTCAGCTTTGCTCAGCCTAGCTTATACAGCATAAGGAGCTAAATAGGTATGTACTCCATGAAATAGCAATGCAGAAATAGTGAAGTTGTTACAGCATTCGCTTTGCAAGTAGTTGTTCCTGGTTTGATTCCCAGTAAAGTGAATTAGCATTTTACATGTGAAAGCAGTACATAAGTTATTTTTTTAATAATTAGGTAGTAAATAACATATATTTGTTAACCAGTGTAGTGTAGTAGGTCGAGATGTGAGGTGTCAGTGTAATAAAGTTGTGAAATCCTCATATAAACACAAGTGCCCTATACAGTATAGTCACTCAAGAATAAATGTAATGAAAGCACATTAGGGGATGTTAGGGAAGGTAAAGAAAATTATAATATATCAAGAATGATGAATTAATCTCATACAGTTGATAGTCCATAAAATATAACATAAGCAATGCTAAGCATTACACAGCTATGTGGTGTAAGCATTGTATAAATATGAATGCTAAGCAATGAGTAGCCCAGCTAAGTGGATTTGCCCATTGGAAAGCAGTGCTGAACCTGCTCCTTTAAGCACTGCCAACCTTAGCTAAGCAGGTTTGTCCATAGCTTAGCTTAGTTTAGCATATTCAAAACTGTCCAATCACAGCAAAGGGTGGGAAATCAGACGTATTTAAAACTTGCAGGTGGGAATACAGCTCATAACTGGTTGTAGCTCCCCACTGTAGGTATATGGCAGTTGTTGGAGAGGGCATGTGCTTTCAGGTGCAGCGCTGGGGTATACAGAAGTCCGAGGTCATGGTAGGACTCCTTGTTAAAAAAACATGACATGAGACTGCTACAGGACCAGTACCAGGGCTCCCAATAAAAAAAACAGAGGCCTGGGAAAGTCTCGCCTATGACCTCACCAGTGCCACTGGCATTCCTCTAACTAGTGAACAGGTCTGGCACCACTATGCCAACTTGAAGTGGAGGAAGAGGGAGACCTTGGACCAGTTGGGCGAAGAAGCATGGCAGAGGGGTGATGTCCCTGGCATGTGTAAGTATTCATATCAATAACTGTTTACCAAAGTCCAGCCTGTGTATGTGATGGATAGGTATGCATAAATGTTTCTCTATCTTCTTTATAGCTCCAGCTGAGTGGGCTGCAAACCAGGAAGCCCATGCCAGCAGGATGCAAAGGCTGCATCACGAGGCTGACGAGTAACAATCTAGCTTGTAGTATTCATACCAAATAAGTTTAAAGGAGTAGAATGTCAACTGCCTGTATTAAAAATGGGTATGGTTTGTACTGAATAAAGCAGGCAATATTACAGTAATAGGCTCATATAGGTTATATATGATTAAAACTGTAACTACCTATCAATAAAATTCAAACCCTTGGAATGGTTGGGTTTACTCTGGTATGGTATGAAATGAAATTGTACAGGTTATGCATAGCAACTATAGCTCTCAAAGCAATAAACAATCAAGTCTCATCTGACAAAGTTAGTGCCTCTGTAAGACACGAGATTAACTGATATTAAAAATGTCACCTACGAAGATCTATCTAAATAGTAATGTTGTGTTAACCACTGTTTTCCACACTGTGCTATGTCAAAAGGTATGTATACGAATGTTGTAATTACAAGGTCAGATTGTACAATAAAGAGAGAATGACACATAAATCATTCAAGAAAGAGACAGCAGTTTCTCAATAGCACCTTCTGATGAAACACAATCTTATTGTATTTTTAGCAGAAACAGCCAAGGTTTGGATCCCGGGAGTGGTAGTAAGCTGTATGCATAATTTCAACTATTATTTTGTGAATATGTGTAGAAACAGTCAGGTAATATTAACAAACATTCACTCCATAGGTCTTCCAGGTAAGAGAAAGAATAAAGTAGCCATAAGAAGGCTGTAATTATACACTCTGTACAAACATAACACTGCCCAACTCAAGGCCACAGGTTGTTGTAATAATACCTGCAAAGTAATGAGTTGAGCAATGATCATTAAAGCTGTGACCACTGCAAGAATCTACATTTGTTAACTGACATCTTTCTCTCTCCTCCACCTTATTTTCACCAATAATCTAAATACATAAATACATGGGTATGTTTTCATCAAACCTACTGTTGGGACATGTGTCCTGTTGTTCTACAAATGTTGAAATGTATTCCAGTTAATGTTCCCTGTTCAAATACTATCATTGGTGGCCTGTTGCTATCAATGTAACCTGCATGCCAGTATAATGCCCACTGTGGTTCCATATATGCATGTGTTCTGTTTGCCATGCAAATGTTCGAAATCTATTGTTTTGGGTTATTGGGAATACTCATGCATAGTGTTATAACTAATCCTGGAATGTATTTACCATTACTAACCAATATATGTTCTAAAAATGCAACACCGTAGCATGTCTGGGAAGGTCAATCCCAGTGGATCCCCCCTCCTGCCTCATCTGGCCATGGCACTGGTCCCCAGAATATCTGGGACCCACCCCAGGACCTC